>NW_028262347.1:8651666-8986250 GCF_047370975.1 Nipponia nippon
CAAATACTGCACGTACCCTTAGTCACTGTCTTTTGCAAGTGATGAGGTCAAAGACATTTTTAATTGCATTAGCTGCAAGTGCTTGTGCTGTTGTTATACAGGTACAGAACCAGTGTGTTAAAAAACTGAAATAAAATCCCAAGACAATAGACAGGCTATAATAGACATGCAACAAGTCCCAGCTCTGTTATGACAGATCTCTCTCTTTTTCATTTGGCATGATCTGAATGTCATCACATTATCGTCCCGGCTCAGGCCAATTTAGAAAAGACGGGTTTTAATTTGCACCACAGAGAGGATGCAAGCTCCGCACGTCACTTGTACCTGGTAAGGGCTCATTCTCCAAGACTGGCAAATCCAGCTCGTTCTGTGACTCCTCTTCTTCTTCATCTTCTTCCTTTTATATTGCATTTCCCAAGAGAGAGCAGAAAAAAAAAAAAGAAAATGCAAATCATTAAACTGCTTGTCAAAAGGAGAGAGACAGAAATTTTTGAATGGTACTAATACCAAACAGAAACATGAATTGCATCAAAAAACATCTTTCATCGAACAGTCTATGCTTAGCATGAAAGCAAGCCTCCTGACAGCCTTGTGTCAGACATCGCTTCCCCATAATGCCACTAATACAGATGGAGAATGTGAAGCTCAGAAGTCACGTGAAACTTCACAAAACCCAGCCAGCACTTGAATGGTATAACTGGCTGGAGATGAAAACCCAAGATTTAATCTTGACATTAAAACCCAATATTCCTTGTCGCATGCTCCAGCTGAAGACTTTAAGCTTCTCTGTCCATTCCAGAAGAGAAATAAAGTTTTACTAGAATTATTCAACTTTTCCTTATTAGACTACTAACTCCATTCATTTGAAAATCCCATTGATGCTAAATGCAGAACAAAGCAAAAGGCACAACTGTTTTTTTCTTCTGAGACTTCGCCCCTTGGGAAGTGAATGCCCTCAGCATTCAGAGGAAAAATCTGGTCAGGATAAACTTCTGATGCATCATCTCCCAAGGTTTAGGTAAGAGAAGCAACCCAGTATTTTCCATAAATAGGTTTATATAAGTAGTGGTGTAACCTGATGGCCTCTGATGCTGTCTGTGCAGTACATGTACGGCTGCATTCGATGGGATGGAAATAGCTTTGTTACTGCATTTTGCAGAATGAGGGGAAGGTGGGACTGGGAATGGAGGATCACCACAGGACTGTGGAGGTGACAATGCAAGTCCCTGGCTCCACGTCAGCCTTCTTACAAGTTTTGGGCAAGTTGGCCCAAGAGGGATCCCTTTCTCCTCAGTTTTATCTGCCTCAAGTTCTACTCTAGGTTTGCCCTGTAGGCTCTAGAGACAGGCACCTCCAGCTGGTGACCTGTCCCATCTGAGAGGGTCACCTAAGATAGGTGAGATGAGTCTGGAAACAGTTTAGGATGAACATCAGGGACTATCCTGGGACAGACACACAGCTGTCAGATGTCTTGAGCAAGATCAGATGGGCCCTGCTGTCTACTGTGACATAAATTAGTGCTGGGCACTGAACAGATGCTACATGGATGGAGCTTTGCAACGTTTTAAGACTGCGACCAGATACAGCGAAAATAAGTCTGCAATTACCGCAGTGAGGTGTAATTGAAGAAGAGCAGAAATCAACATTTTTCTCTCGGCACTTTTAAGTCTCTTGGAGTAATGCCCTGTCAGAAGCGTCCACGTGATTTAAATGGGGAAAAGGAGGGACATGTTTGAGAGATCTGGATGGAGGTTTGAGTGCGTGATGCAAGCATGTTTCATGGTGCCAGGCTGGAAGATGAACATTGTTCTGCAGAACTCAGAGCTGCTTTGGCAACACAGACTGTAACCCTTCCTTGGTGTAAATCTCTTTCTGGTATTTAAAATACCAAGTGCCTTTTTGGCTTTATTTTGCCTTATTACAGCCAACGGCAGAGACAGCTTGACCTTGTGCAGCAAGTACACAAGAAACCCAAAAAGATGTGATTTCACCTGACCTATCAAGATGGACAAAAATACCATCAGCAGAGCTTTCTCAACAGCAACAGCAAAAGAATATAGTGTGGATCACACATCATGTCCACATGTTTTGCTCACCACGGCATGGCCCAGTGGTCAGCCTGCAGGCCAGGTTTCACCTCCTCCTGCTTACACACTTCCATCTCTCCGTGCCTCAGTTTTCCACCCACAAGCAAAAAAACCCAGCCTTCTGCAGGCTTTATACCGTGAATATTCGGGATATTCAGCAGCGAGCTGGCCATGGACATGAGTGTGAGTGATGCAGCCTGGAGGACTCGGCGCTGGCAACGATGAGATGCCACCCAACTGCTGGCAAGCGAGGGAGGAACTGCTGGTGCATAAAGCAGGCAGGAGATCACATTTGTCTTTCAGAGTAGTATTTCCAGATTAAATATAAGAGGGAAGCTCAGAGAGGTCAGAGGCTGAGATTGACTTTCAAAACGATGCCTTTGATATCCAAAGAGGGAGAACAGGCTTATTAAAAATGCAGTGTGCATTGCAAATCTGTCACACACCCAAGCCACCACGTGGAGCAGGAGGACGGGTGAGGCGGTTATGGAGAACCTGCTGACAACAACAGCCTCTCAAGGGATGGGTCAGTGAATAGTTTGCTGCTATTTGGCATTGTTTTGACAGAAACTACATGAAGCAACTGTGGGGGGGGCAAGGAGCAAACCTACACGTCCGCTTGGACGTTTGTTTATAAGCTTGCAGTGGGGAAATATGACCATGAATGAGAATTAAGCCCTGCATTTGCTTCGGAAAAGCAGTTTAGTGAGGCAGAACAGGGAGGGGAGAGAAGCAAGGGGGGGAATCATGGGGGTGGAGGTGAGGAGATGTGACATAGGGGAAGAGCTGGTGATGCCGCTGGAACACACTGGGTGAAGGCTCCACCAGCTTCTGCTGTCTCCCTGGCTTTCCACTGCTGTGTCTGCTCTGGAGCCCACTGGGTTTCACCTGCTGTACCATTTCTTGGCCACAGTGGCTTTATTGGGCGAAAGCTGATGGCGTCCAGCGCAAGGGCAAGTGACAGACAGGGAGCCACACTATCTGCAGGCGAAGGTCTTGCGTGCCGCCCACCATTTCGCTCACCCTCATCTTTCATCCCCTGAGCAGCTGCCTGATAGCTGCCTCGCCTTCTTGTTGACAACACCATTAACTCGCTGCAATTTGAACCTTTCCCAAAGAAAGATCCTCAATGGAAAATTCTTTGTGTTTGGCGAAAATGAAAAAAAAAACAACAGTATTCATCAGACATTGAAGGCGGTGGCAGAGGCTCTAGAAATGTTGCCAAGATGCCTCATGGGTGTTTCGTTTGGGTTTGAGCTTATAGATGAGTGGGTTATGCTGTAAGTGCTCTGTTCTCATCTCATAAATGACTGTCTCTAAAACCATCTCCTTTTTTCAGGAAGTGGAAATTTCAAGTAGTGAAGCATCCAGGGAGATAGAGGCCAGATATCCTGGAATCAGGACACAGATCAGGATGCAGTGAGGATCTGAGATAAGGGAATTCTATTCCTTGAGCCTTCACTGTAGCTTACTAAGATTTTTGGTAAGGGAGGCATTTATCATAGTTGCAAGATATAACATCCAAGTTGCAAGTAGATGCAACATCAAGACATCCAAACAAATGCGGCTTACCACTAAATAGGGCCACCACCTTCTCCTGGCAAAGTTTAATCAGACTTAAATATCTCAGACTGATGGAGCGTTTCCTTTTTATGATGGAACTGAAGAACATTTCGATTTTATATACTTATAACAGGATTCGAAAAGGTTCAGAGAAGGGCAATAGGATGGATACAAAGGATGGGTGGCTTCATGCAGGGCAGCAACACAACTACACAGGAGAGAAGCCAGTCAGGGGTTCCTGAACACGCAGAAACCGCCTCCAGCTCAGACCGTCCCCAAGCCGACTGCAGCCTGTGTGGATGCATCATCTGCACCTGCCTGTTCACACTGTAAGGAAGTAGAGATTTCAACTTACACTGCACCAAAGAAATAATATCTGCTCAGAGACATATGCAGTGTCCAGCAACAAAGTGTTTAAAACAAAGCAGTAACCAGTATTATTTACCATTCCTGTTATATATCCATTAAAATTAACATTTTGTACCTGCCATGCGCTAGCCCTGATGCTGCACCAGACACAAGCCTCTGCAAATACACTAGTTGGTTGCACCAGGCCGTCCCAGGGAAAGAAAATCCTCTCTCTAGGTTGTGTCTAGGATCATTAAGAGCATGCCATCATGGTAGCTCGCAGCAAAAATTTAATTGCAAGAAATATGTGCATATATATATATATATATATAAAGATAGTTGGAGGTGCAGCTTTAACGACATCTAAGAGAATGAGTCATTCCTGGTAAATCTGCTTACATGCAAGCACACTTCTATGCATTTGAAACCAAAAAGCTATTGTGAAATCTTTTTAGGACTCGGCAGCCCGGTCTTGCGTGACTTTCTCCGTGCACCTGCTGGGATCACAGGGCAGAGTGACCCAGTCCCAGCGTGCTGTGCTGCTCAGATGGGAAAACCTTTTCCCCTCCTTATCTTCTATGGCTCCTTCACATGTCATTTGTCTTCCAGCATCAGTGGGATCACGGTGCTGGTTTGAGTTAAGAGCAATGCAGGACTTATTAGTCAGGAGCTGCTGGGCGGATCTGAGGGGAGATTGTCACTTTTCTGATTTTTTCAGAATAAATGCATTTTCATGTCTATCAGAAAAGCAGCTGCCTCAGACAGTAAAGGGAACCTAGGAGAGAAGCTACATGGAATAGCATACTCCCTGTCCAGTAAGTGCTGTGAATGTCTTCTCAATGCCAGCTACAGGTCTGGTCCAAGGACCCTTTGGAAAGAGAGGACGATGCTCATGACCCTGGTGCTTATGCTGAGTAAAGGTTTAGCCTGGCTGGGCTCCCAGATAAACTTTTCCAGCAGAGCAAAGACTCTGGAGGCTGCAAGCACTAAGCCCTGTGTCTCGCCTCGCAGAGAGGGTCATGCATCCCACCCAAAACTGGGGTCACACGCCCGACCCAAATGGACTGGGAAACGAAGGGGGGCAAACAGTACACGAGCGCTCCTCCCTGTTTGGAGAGGGCTGATAAGGAAGGGATGGCGTGGTTAATGACATGCCAAGGGGATGAAATAATGTCTTGAATGAAAGCACAGTGATAGGCAAGAGCCATATTTATGGGTGTACAGGGCAAGTAACATTTCATACATATTTCAGCACTTCCAAGATAAAAAGAAAAGGTTTTCTTATGGGCCTTCTGGGATAGATAAGAGGATTTATAATAGCTACATTTCTGGTCCATAATCCTTAGAAATGCATGTATTTGCTTCACATGCCAACTATGACATAGAGATGAGCTACATGATTAGCTTATTCCATTGTGTAATTTGGGCTGTAATAACTACAGCTGATCTTTATGTGTTTCTCCTCAGCCCAGCCAAGCGTGCAGCTGTACCACCCTGTGGAGAAGTCATCATATGGCTGAGAGCAGACCGTGGTTCTGGCAGCAGGGTGCACATCTCTCACGCCAGGGCTTGGCTGTTTAGCTCTCTCCCTCTCCCTCTCCTTCTCCCCCCTCCCCTCTCCCCTCTCCCTTCTCCCTTCTCCCTTCTCCCTTCTCCCTTCTCCCTTCTCCCTTCTCCTCCAGTAAGCCACCTCTGGTTTCCCACCACCACAACTGGTTTAAATTCAGTGGCACCCTTCTCATGTGAGAGGTATTTGGGGATCTATCCAACAGGCACTCATCATCTCCATCCTTCTCCTGCAGCACAGCTGCAACTCGTTGCAAATTTGGGCAGAGGTTTGACACACAGGGAGAGCCCTGGGGAGCAGAGCCCTCTGCCCCCCATGAGCTGACCCCACAGAGAGACAGAGGCTGGAAGTGCTCTGCTTGGGGAAGAAGCATCTTCAGCTGCCTCTTATAACCATGGGTTAAATCCAAACCTGAGGTTGAGGGAGACCTTCTAGTGACAGACCCAGGATAATGCCTGGACAGAGGGCTTCCTTTGCTTTGGCTATCAACGGTTTATTTGAGCCTGAGACATGAGCTAGGTGCTCCCTTCCCTGTGCATTAGCATGAGCGTATTGTATTGGTATGCAGCATGGAGCTATAAGAGGCTATAGGGTAAATATTCCTTCCCTCACCTTTCCTGCTTCAGACCTGCTGGAGCCCGTGCGCTGGTACCTGTGCACACAGCAGGAGAGCTGCAAGGTTGCGCACTGAAATGTGTAGATGGACGTGCTCTGTTTTTTCAGAAGCAAAACAAAATCTTGCCTTAGCACCTCTGGGAAAAGCAGCCTGGGAAAATGTCTGCCTGACAAGACTGAAGCCTCTGAAACAGCAGCTGGGGGTCAGCTCAGCAGTATTGGCAAAGCCGGCCTTGAAGACTTCAGCCAAGCAATGCTGGGGAAAATGGGCATCTCATCCTGAGCTGCACACACCGTGAAGGGGTTGATGGGCTCTGTAGATTTACAGGACTGGGCAATAAAGAAATGAAAGCGATGATGTCCCTGTGCACCATATTTCTAAGATGACCCTTAGGGTCATCCTGTCTTAGGTCTTTCTGTTTCTACCTGCCAAGAAGGATGTGTTAAAAAAGTGTTCTGGAAACAAGACTTGGGGTATAAAACTTACTCTGTTTAGTTCAGCCCAATTAAAAGATGGAGAGGAGATTGGTCAGAGAGAAAAATGCCTGGGAAAAATATGGCTTGCACAGGGTTCACTGCGTGGGGAGCACTGGAGACATTTATTTCCCTTTCCAATTCATTCCTTTGCTCCATTGGTGTTGTTCCTTGGCCCTGTGGGATGTGGTAACAGCATCCAGTCTTCCCTCCATGGGATCAGAGCTGTGTCCCTCTCCCCAGATCAGATTTGAGGGTGTTTCACTGTCATGGACAAAGACCCGATAATATCCAGAGGCTGGCAGCTGGGGCAGGATAAATTCAGCGTTGCAGTCACACCTCATGTGTGGCCCTTGGTGGCCCCTGGACATCTCCCTAGCACACAGGACTCCATTTTGTATGCCAGGACATGCGTGTCCAGTGGGTTCCTGAGTTGTCCAACCCTAGAAGGGACACCCAGGTCACACATGTTGAAAAGGGAGCCCAAAGATGTGGTAAGTGGTAGATGAGTCACCATCCATGAAGCTCGAACTAAGGATCACTAAACTTTCCTAATTCACCTCTCCAAGTCCAGGTCAAGGAGAAGCAAACAGATGATATGAGGACTATGGCTCTGTCTGGACTTCCAGCTTCTATCACCATGTCTTTCTGAGGTGCTACTGCTGCTCAGAGACAGGCCACAGCATTTTCCCCTTCGCAAAAAAGTCCACCTTCAGGTCTCTCTGACACAGATTGTGTCTCTTTGGTCCCTGACACAGAGCAAAAACCACCAAGTCTCCAGGGATAAAAGTAAAGCTTGGAGAAAGCTGTGGGATCCTGAAAAAGCCCTTGATAAAGGGATGCACAGGAAGGCTGGAGGATGGGTGTTCACGTACGTGCTGTCTGCCATATCTTTTAACTGCCCACCAGGCTAGCAACGAGCACTTGATTTGACAGATGGTTTTCTTTAGCCTAGACAAGCCACGGGGGACATCACACCCACCCACACTTCCCAGCTTCCGCTCCCAGGCTCTCCTAAATCCCAGCAAAGAACCCCACTGCCCTTTCACACAAATGCCTGCAGATTAGTAGCTGCCCTCAAAATGTCTGCATCCTCTTCTGAGAACTGCCAAAATTACTCCTCCTGAGGAAAAAGGACTCTCTGGCTTGTCCTGGCCAAAGCCCTGATGCCTGACACGGACACAAGCTCCAAGTGTCCCCTTCATGGACACTCTCCTCGGAGTGGCAGGAAGGTGCCACTCTGAAGGTCACTTTGGATCCCATGTTAAACAGGTAAACATGTTTACAACACTGAGCTCCAAATAATTTAGAATAATCTGTGAATTGCTCATGCAAACTTGAATTTGCCCACAAGGACTATGTGACAGGTGACAAAAGCCAAACCAGTCTCCCTAATCCAGGACCCAATAGGTGAGGCACAGCATCAGCCATTTACATTGGCTCCACACTGTTCTCCACAAAGAATGGGAAAGGATGAAGAGATGGGTAGGAAACCTCGCTAACCAGGTCCGTCTGTCTGGATTTTCTGCATCATTTAGGTAAAGTCTGGAGAACACTACAGTGAAGTGCTCAGTAGTGTCTCTGGAGCTGGGTTTTGTGAAAGCCAAGTCAACTGCTGGAACCACTGCCTCACTGAAATACAGATGCCCCATTGGAGTTCACTGTTAGTTGGTGTCACTGTAGCTGAGCTTCAGGCCCTTAAAGGCCAGCACCAAAAAGGGCTTAACCTACCAATTTAATAGGAAATGCCTATAAACCTGTGGGAATGTGCTGGTTATGGTGCCACAGACTAAGAAAAGTTGTAGGAACAGTCTCATTCTGGATGTCAGATGTAATCTCCTGCCTTCAAAATGGTGAGGAGTTGAGTATCTCTACTCCGTCCAGACTAGCACTGTGTGTATGGTTGACCTTGATAAACTCATATGTCAGAACTTCATTTGATCAGGGCTACAACTGGCTTTAGTGGGATCCCCAAAAATGTTTATTTCTACACATATAAAACTTGATATAAACTAAAAAAAAATCTATCAATAGAACAGATTTGTGGAATCTTCAACAAAAAAGTCTTGAAAATTTTTAGGAAATTCTCTCCACTTTAACCTCATATCAGGAAAACTAATGAGCCTTCACAAGTGAGTTTGACAAAACCATAACACTTGCAGAAATCAGGGGGGCAAAAATATGTTGAGAGACACCATGACTGTTGCTTTGCTCATTGGCTTATAAGAAGTTAACAGCATCAGTACACTTATATGTTAGCCACTGTTGCAGCGTTTTGTACCCCTTTGTAGTAACTGAGGACCAGGCTGGAGACTAGCCAAAAAAATGAAGCTCATGTAACTTACAATGGTCTTCACAATGCAGAGGAAGGCTCCTAAATGAACCTGACTTTAGAAGTGCTGAGCCATTGATTTTGTCTCCCAGCCATGTCAGCTGGCTCCTTACCTTCTTTCGCAAAGTGCTTAAGGACTGCACACAGACTTGTCATGGTACTCACCAAAGACCACCAATACCACCAGCTATCTCAATCAAGAATGGGTATTGATCTACCTGGTCACCCAACTCCTCCTCTCAGAGGTCTCCAGTCCATTTTGGAGTAGTAGAAGTCCCACAGTATGGCTTGACCTTGCCTCTTCTGCAGAAGCAGTTGGTACCAGCAGCGACACCTCCTTACACCTCTGTTTTTAAGGGACATTTTGTCCTACCATCTGTGACCCATGTGGCCAACTTGATCCTTACATTCAGCCTTTGTATGTTGCCGACCATGCAGTCTCATGGTGGGACAAATTGCTCCGAAGGCACTACATACGTGGTCTGCCACCAACGCTGACTCCCATGTGTTGTCCTCTCCAAAGGCACCAGCCTCACCTCAAGGTCAGAAAACAGCTGCTGGGCCACGGCCATCTGTCCCTCACCCAGGTCAGAGGTCCTCGAGAAGTAGAGATTCCCCTCATCTTTCATTTAGGGTGCGGGTCTAAGGCAGGCACATTTTTCTTCAAACAGTGCAAGTCACACAGCCCAAAAGCATGTGGGAGCCAGAGGCTGTTCTTGGCTCGGGGTTTTCAGCTCTAGAAGAAGCTTCCAGATGTGTCACGGGTTGCATGTATGCTGCCCATTGCTGTGGGATCTGAGCTCTTTCTGCATAAAATCGATAGCAAGTCACTGGGGAATTTCCAGGACTCTTGTTTGCTTCTCTCTCCTTTTTGTAATACACAAATATGTGTATAGAAATAAATAGTATTTCTCAAAATTATCTTTGGAGAAAGTTTTTTTTATTTTGAGAGGATTCACTCCTCACCTCATTCATTGTTTGGCCGGTAGAGTTACGAGGTTAGCTGCAATGCCAGCATTGCAAAGTGTCATCTTTATGGTAGAAAGGCTTTTTACAAAGAGGGGAGGCATTTTAGGGGGGTTTAAACCTGGTCAAACTGGTCTTGCCTGATCTCATCCTGTAGTTCGCTCCCTTTTGCTGGTGTTCCTCAAGCAAGAATGCTTTGTCACAAGCTCTCTCCAGCCTTGCCCTGGGCTTCGTGATCAAATGCTGAAGCCCGTATAAACAGCTTTTGTACTTTCTGCCTGGAAAACCTCTTTGTCTCCTTACAGAAACATTTTCTCACAATTTCTTTGGGCAGAAACCACTTTCCAGTTGAAATAAAAGCCTCACTTTGGCTGTCTCTAAGCCTCTTGATTGTATTAAAATGCACTGGATGCATCAACAAATTTTAATTCCACCTCAAGATAAAAAGGCCTCTCCAACACTTAACTCTAATGTCTCAGCTTGGGAGCATATTCCAGTCTCCATCCTTTTTGTTAAAAATAGAAAGTCATTCCTTGTCTTTCACCCTCTAGGTCTCAAAGGTGGCTCTGAGAGTAGGCAGGGTCTGAAATTTTTGTGTATTTCTAAACCGAGAGAGTTTGCAGATACAAACTGAATGAAGGGGAGGAGGGAAGATGTCTGGTCTTATAATAAATACAGGGAAAAAAAGCAAAACCTTGCTGCTGACTTGGCATTTTAGAGGTTTCTTGTAGGATGCAGGATGTTTGTGGAAAATTTTGAAAGTTCTTGCTTTTGAACCAGTTTGGGGCAAAATCAAATTTTGCTTCTTTTTATTTCCCAGGAAAAAATACCCACCAGAGAGACTGATTTTCAGACAGCTCATGTACAACCAACTCACTGCTACGACACAGTGCATTCCCTAGCTCAACTTGTTGATTTCTATGTTTTTTACTGTCCTGGTTTCTGCCTTTCCTGCAATGTTTCCTGCTACGCTTGCAAAAAGACACACACAAATTCCTGGCTACGGGCTGATCCCGCTCCCCAAAGACACCATTTACTGGCTATCACCTGTAATAGCCACGTTTTTAATAATGATAGAGGGGCCAAAGCTGTGAAGAGAGTAGAAGAAGCTGGAGAGATTAAAGCTGTGTGTCATTAATTTGGGAAGTTAAGGAGACAGGAGGCTACAATGGAAAGTATTGCTTAATATTTTTGCAAAAGAGAAATCCTTTTATATCCCTTTTCTAAGACATTTACAGCACTGTGATGAATTTTCCCCAAATCAGAAAGGGAGGATAAAGCTCACAAAAATCAATAGTGAGTCAGCCCAGTGCCAAAGAGGAGACGGTAACCCACTGTGCTACACGTGGCAAAAGGCTCAAGCAAAATGAGGCTGTGAGATATGGCCAGATGTTTGTCACTGAGGAGCCTTGTAAAAGCTTTCTCTGCATAAAGGAGTGGGGCAGCGGCAGAGCAGAGGAGATCCAGCCCAAAACTGGCAGCAAAATGCCAATGCAGCAGTTACGCTGGAGTTTCTGGGCAGAGGGAAGGGGAAATTTATGATGGGAGCTGGACACAGGCAGGGGGATGAGCTAGGTCTCCCTACCTGCGCATAGCAGACACACGTATACTCTTCTATATAGAGGATACAAAAATAGATCATGTTTATCACAATAACAGTATTTGCACAATTTTTTTCACGAACAACAAGTCATGTAGGCTTCCCTTCACATCCTCAGGCACTTATTCCCACTTGACATTAAATAAGCCTCCAGACAGCCATTATAAGTTGATTTATCTTCTTAGAAACATGTTTCCTACCCCCAAATGGTTACATTTCTCTACTTAGAGAGAAGATAAATTAATCTTTTTGGGAAACACACTGGGGGTCATTGGGAAGCGTTTGAACGTAAATTGCCAATTCAAACACATTATCTTTTCCCATCTGTGCTAAAGGAGCAACCCAGGATTGATTGACTCGTCCTTCTGTCGAACAGACCTTTATTGGCGAGGCTCCACAGCCTACGTCTGCCACTCGCCCAAATTAGGGTAGAAAATGTGTCACAGACCAAGGGAAGTGATCCTCAGCAAGACATTTTAGAAGCAGTAAACTTTTCAGTGATAACAGCTTGATCTGGTTTAACCACAGCTTGACCACAAGGTAGCAAAGCTGGCACCGCTGCTTGCCACCTGTGCATTCGTGGAGCTCTGCCCCAGGAAGGAGATCGCTAGAGAAGGTTGTGCTCTCTGTTTCTCTAAGGCTACACTACTGTGCAAGCTGAGCTTCCCACCTCCAGCTGTGTGAAAATCTTTAGTCTCTGAAGAACGATAAGGTTCATAACTACTAGGCTGGCTACCTGCTTTGATTCTCAGAATGTAAAATTTAAAATATTATGTGTTTTTTTTTTCTTTAAGTATATGTGTCATATAATATTTACATTGCATTTTTCTTTACTTTCACTGAAATTTGCTTTCAGTCTTATCCTTGGGATGTTTAGTTTCTGGGGACAGTTTCCTTCAACTTCCATTGCATCCCACACCACTTCTAGTGATCCTGCCAGTCCATGGCTATATTTGAGAGACTGGATATTTAATGAGCACAACCTGGAACACAATTTCCTTGAATAAACATATTCCCCTCTCTCCTCACCCTTGCTACGTGTTACTGGCCTCAGCTTTGGTGCTTAGGGAAGATGCTGCTGGATGCTACTACCCAGCCCTGCTTGGCGCAGCCATCCCACCAGCTGAGACCACCCTTCGCTGCCTCCCCATCTTTATATCCTTCATATATTTGCAGCTGAGATAATCTTAACTGGAAGGGCCAAGGCACAAGAAATTGTTCCCGTGCTGGCATCCTGCATGTGCCAAGATTTATACCATCTGTGGAACTGGATTTGCTGGATGTACTTGGACACTGAACATGTTGGGAGAGCTCACAGACTTCAGAGGTGAAGCAGCTTACAAAAAGCCTTTCATTGGGCACCAACATAAAATGAAATTCAGCCTCATTCACAGCAAATGATCATGCTAGCCTACGGAGGACAGGTGGTTGTTGTATCTGCTACAGTTAAAGGACACCACTATGTCCCATAGCTAGCAAAGACAGGCAAGCAAGTTTACCTGAAGTGAGCAACAGAGTTGAAAGCAAAGGGGGAAGAGGAAGAGGGAAAGGAGGGAAACCTTCATCAAATCTCCTTCTGTATATTGCACTTCATGCAGCAATACTGCCAGATGACTGAGACGTGAGGCCAAGTTGTGCAATCCTGCAAAGGGCTTTGCAATAAAAATTGAGAAAGTAGAAGCTGCTAGTTTCTGTGGTTAAAGTCAGCTGCCAAAAACCCAGGACTGGAAAAGGTGCTACATCAGGGCCATACCTGCCTAATCTCAGGCCTCTGACATGCCAGCACAGACTGCAGGTGGTTCTCCAAACTGGCAGGAGAGACCTATAGCGAGGAGTCTTCGGGGAGCCTACCTCTTCCCTGGGAGTGGGTTGGGTTCTGGGGCCACCCCGTTCCCCCATGGGCACCTCCAGAGCCACTCACGCCTTTGGTTCCTCTCCCTTCTCTAAAAGCCTCCTTTGCCCACGCTGCTGCCCCTGGGCTTTTGCAGGGGTCAGAGTCCCTGTATCAGCTGCAAACCAGAGATCTCACCACGTTAACCACACCGGAGAAGTGGAGGAATACAAAAGATGCAGAAACAGAGGGATACAGGCTCTGTGTCAACACCACGATGCTCCTGTGCTTGATGCGGGAAGCACCGGGGGTGTGCGGCACAGCTGCCAGGCAGGGGCAACACTGCGATCCATGAACTGACCGCCAACAGGCAGCCAACTGCCTTCACCCCGGTTGCGCAAGCAGATTTACTGGATTAGCAGAGCTTGGGTATTTGGGTAAGAGGGTTCACTTCCAGGGGAGCTGGTAGGGACAGGGGAAGGCGAGGTGGCAACGCTGCAGTTCTCTCTCTTGTTTCTTAATTGGAGTTTATTTTAAAAGCAAACAAACGTTTGCTCATACATTTTCCCTCCTCCTTCTGGCCCTTCATGTTGCAGTTAAAACGGAGAAAATGTGGCGGGGGAGCAATGTTTCACTTCTCAATTTGATGGAGAACTTGGAGGCTTCAGAGAATTACAGGTGAGTGTGGAGGAAACAGTTTCAAAAAATGTGGGTTTTTGTTAGAAAAGTCAAACCAGTTGTTTTCCCATTACCAGGAATTAAGATCTTAGAGGACCTCCTGACCTGCAGGTCACCCACAGACAGGCGTCCGCCCCAAGGCCAGGAGCATGTGGGTGGCTGACGCAGCACAGGTACTGTGCTTATGTTGCCCCTGCTAGAGAAATCCTGCAGATAATCAGATTATAAAAGCAAAGCTTGAAGTCTGCAGCACTGTCCTTCCCCCTAACTGCCTCATGATGGCTTTTAAAGTGCTGGGGAATGTTTATCATTTCCCAGTAAATCCTTTTCCAGAAGGTAGGAGCTAAACCCACTCGCAGCTGTTCCCGTGCTCCCGCACAGCAGGGGGACAGATGAGAGATTTTTTCTTCTCATTTTTCCCTTTGTAACACTCAGCTGATCTCCCTCGGGCTACAGCAGTGGAAGGAAATAATGCTGCTCTGGGATGGCAGAGGATGCTATATGCACATATCCTGCAAGCAGAGCTCCGAAGGGGCAGGGAGGCTCAGTGCCTTTGGGTCCCCGCACGCCATCATCCAGCCTCATGTGCCCCTTTGCCTGTGAAGCCTCCATGCCAGGATGGACCAGCTGGGATGTGGGATGAGCGTCCCGCTGATCGCACTGTCCCATCGTGTCCTGTCACCCTCTGTCCCACGGGGTGGGAAGGATGCTGACAGCATCACCTGGGACTTGTAAGGGATCACTGCAGCTCCCAAGGGAAATCAGAGCAGCCCGAAGGCTCATCCAAATCAACATTAACCACACAGTTGGATATGAGTGTGGGTACCTATTGCCTGGCAGGCTGCGAAGAGAGGGAGAAGCCCATCCTGTGAGCATATGAGCACTACAGAGCAACATAAGGGCAAAAGTAGATGCCACAGCCAACTTCATTGAAGAATGCTTCCAGCCTGAATCTTCATTATTTTCCGGACTTTTCACCACGATGTGTAGCACACTAGAGGCCCCAAGTGACACAGCAATCCAGATGTCACTTGGGTCAACCAGTATTGCAGTGATATCAGCAGAATGGCCTCTGTGGACCGTACATCACAGGACGTGAACTGCTTGAGATTCCTTGCTTTGCACTACATGTGTGTAGATACCACTAGCATTCACCAAGCAGTTCTTCCTGTTTAGAAATGCTTTCTCCAGCACCTTCAGTGACTTCTGGGCTTCCCCAAGTAAACTCGGATGGAGCAGAAGGTGGGGAGTGGACATCCCTGCCCAGCCCTGCCATGTGGGTTACAATTCGCATTTCCCATGGGATATTCAAATGTACCACGTGTACAAGCCCACCATCCTCCCCCACGGCTGTTGCCTCCATTCCCTTTTTCCAGGTTTCCCAACAGCTTTGCTCAGGCAGTCACACAACATCCCTCCTCCGTTAGCATCTGGGCTCTTGGCTGTAAAACTCAAAGCAAAAACATCTTTGCCTCCTGCTCCTCACACCTTTACAGCACCCCATCTCCTCCCTCTCCAAAGCAAACCTCCCCCATTGGGGTCCCCTAGCAGACACCTTTTCCTTGGCCCTGGGGACACGCTGGTCTTTTTTAAATGTTCCTCAGTGGATGTCTCTACCTGCATACCCTAGTGTCAAATGTACCCCTTCACCACCGCAGACTCCCAGAGAGCTTCCGCCATCCATCTGTCCCAGCCCTAGGCATCCAGTGATGTTCTATTCTTAGAAGAATTAAAAAAAAAACAGAGCAAGAGACAGCCACCAGAATCAACCTTAAAAAGTCTCCAGTTACTTTTGTCTCAGAGTCCAGTGATTCAGATTCTTCTGCATCTCGCAAAACTATCTGTGAGCTAAAAATATGTGACCTCTACAAGGGGAAATACATAAATCTGTCTGGCCTCCACAAGTCACCAAACTTTCAGGGTAAAGAGCATTCTTCAGTCTCTGGTTTATTTTTCAACTTCACTTCTTCAATCATAAATGTTTATTAGTGCTGAAAAACTGGAATTGAACTGCACTTCAGAAAAAGTGTGCCATGCCATAAACTAGGCTCAGATTAACGTATAACTTGGTTTGCTCAAAAGTGCAAATTATTCATGCAACATTAAAACATTCAGATAAATGTCTCAGAAAGGCAAGTATCTTTCTTTCATGACTGGTTCTTGGCTATTAAGTCGTTGAGATAGGGGTCACTCTTCTCTTGTCCCAAAAGTGACTTGCTTTAAATCTGTTATAATCTTATGGATAAAGACTTCTTCAATCTGCTCTGTTCTTGTTGTAAAAGTTTGGCTGCTACCAAATCAAACCCACTTTATTAAGTGTCCCTGTTTCCCTTCAGAGTGCACTCTCCACTGCGAGCTCTGGCTGCTGACCAAGCGCAGAACATATACACTGAGGTCCATGGGTACCCAAGCCTGCAGAGACTGACAAAGCCCAGCTCAGCCTTGGTCATGGAAAGTGCTGTGAGGTGTCAGCCCTGCAGAAAACCCAACTATTTCCCACAGGTTGGAAGGAACAGGCTGGTGATCTGGTATAGTCAGAGGCGGGCTGGAGAGAGACCTGCCAGACCAGGTCCCTGCACATGGCAGTGGCACGTGGGTATGTCAGGATGGAAAGGCCCTCCTGAGTTGTGAAGCAATCACCCCCAAATCCCCCCGCAACCCTACACTAAGGGATAGGCCAGCCAGCAGCGAAATGCTGGCAGTCTCTATGCTCTTATTTCTGCTGGAGCCTGGTAGCGCTTTTGTGGGGAGGAGGGATGAGATCTTTATCAGCAAAGTGGCTTTAACGATTCTAACAATAAATGTGTTGTCTAGCAGAAAAATCCTACGGGAAGCATGCAGTAGAGCCTTTTGAACAGGATAGGGGAAAGACAATGGGGAGTCCGATCTGAACGAGATTTGGGTTGGATTCAGAAGAACAATAAAAAGTGTGTGGAAGGGGCCTGAACCCCCTCGCTAGGAACTTGAACTGCCATAATTTTACTGCAAAAAAGTGGAGTCTTCTAAGCAGTGTTCAATATAAAAGCATTGAAATCGGCTGCCGTGGTGTGTCTTATTGCTTAGACTATTGCTCATCCTCTCCCCACAAGCAACCAGAGCTGTATAGTCAATGTGGTCAGGCCACTCACCAGGAGAGCTGCGGACAGCCAAAAGCAATGCTGGTGCCTGCGACGCAGCACAGCGCAAGGCAAGGACAACATCTGGGTCCTGCGTGGTCTCGTGATCCACAAAACAGCGATCCTGACAACCTGGGGGAAGAGGGAGAGCTCCAGAGAGGGATGGCTTAAATGCAGGATGGATGCGCTCTTTCCCCCCAAATCAGCACCAGCGCTGAAAGCCACAAGGTGAGCTTCAGAGGAGCAAACTGGGTTGGGGCGAAGCTTTTCTCAGCTGCTGTCAGTGTCAGCATTGCAATCCTCTAACAGTTCCCCATCCCTGGCACAGGCACCAGTCTTCATGCCAGCACAAGGATGGCAATGTGGGGGCAGGGAGGGGGAGAGGATGGACTGCCCTTTTTGGTGTCATGCTGGTCTGTAACAATAAATTTGATCTTGAATTCATGCTGTGGGAGCCTTGAAGGGTAGTTTCATGGCCTCAACCACTCTCCCTGTTCCCTTGCCTTGTTGTAGCCCTGTCCCTAGAGCTCTGGCCAGCCCAGGATTAGGGTTGTCATATTTCTAGCTGTGATTTGCAAAGTGTAAAACTCCCTGGGATGGTTTGGGAAGCCTCTGATGGCACATGTACAGTACAAGGAGGATGGGCAGCTGCAGCAGTGGTGGCTTGGACTCCCAGCCCACAGATCAGAGAGGCTGCACTTCTCTGCTGGCATTAGATGGGAAAATGAGGCAAAGAAAGAGCCCTGAAGAAGTCTTTCATCTTTAATCATCAGCGGTGTTGGTAGAAATATGATCTAAAAATGTTCTGCTTTCACAAGATGCAAACAACATGAACAGGCCTATGATGCCTTAGTGCAGGGGTTTGTCACGTCCCTCCTTCATGGGCACATTCCTTCTCAGCGGTTTATTCCCGACTTTTCTCCAGCCCCCTTCTGTGCAGGTGGCATGTGGGGGGCTGAGCTATACGTCAGCTGCAGAGCTGGAGGCCGAGTACAGCATGCATCATGGTATGAAGCATGCAAAAATGCAGACCACAGAAACGATATCTGAAGAAAGGCATCCCCACGCTGAGGTTATATTAAAGCCTGTGAGCCAGGAACAGCCCATATAACGTGCATAGTGGGGGAAGACAGCTGCAGTGGGAACAGAATTGGTAACGTTGCATGACATTAAATGCATGTTACACTGGGTAGTAGCAATGGAGAGAGGGTTATCCCCTCTTTCATTGCCCGAGGAAATTCATTGCCCGAGGAAATCCATCTTTGCTACCCACGTGCAGGAGTACAGGGAGTTCACGAGAAGAAAAGGTTTGGGGGCTCCCTGTATCCCTTCCTGCAAATACATCACTACCTGTCCATGGAAGAGAGACACCACCACCTCTCGCATGGGCTATCATGTGCATTTACAACTTTATAGTAGCATGAGTGCAAAGGGTTAGGATTTCATAAGCCAGCTCCTGATCATGACAAGCCTTGTCAGTGTAGAGCTGGTGATGGGCTCCCACACTCGGGTGCTGGCCGGGCTGCTGCGTTTGGGTCCCATCACACTCAACCCATGTTCTCCATTGTTGTGGTTTAACCCTAGCCAGCAATTAAGCACCACGCAGTCGCTCGCTTGCTCCCCCCTGGTGGGATGGGGGAGAGAATCAGAAGAGTAAAAGTGAGAAAGCTCATGGGTTGAGATAAAGACAGTTTCATAAATAAAGCAAAAGCAGTGCACAGAAGCAAAGCAAAGCAAGGAATTCATTCACTACTTCCCATCGGCAGGCAGGTGTTCAGCATCCCCAGGAAAGCAGGGCTCCATCACGTGTAATGGTTACTTGGGAAGACAAACGCCATCACTCCGAATGTCCCCCCCCTTCCTTCTTCCCCCAGCTTATATACTGAGCATGATGTCTTATGGTATGGAATAGCCCTTTGGTCAGTTGGGGTCAGCTGTCCCAGCTGTGTTCCCCTCCCAGCTTCTTGTGTACCCCCAGCCTCCTTGCTGGTGGGGTGAGGTAAGAAGCAGAAAAGGCCCTGACCCTGTGTAAGCACTGCTCAGCAATGACGAAAACATCCCTGTATTAGCAACACTGTTTACAGTACAAATCCAAAACATAGCCCCATACCAGCTACTATGAAGAAAATCAACTCTATCCCAGCCAAAACCAGCACATCCATGCACTGGTTGCAGTCAACACCAGCCTTTCTTTTGACCTTGGTCAAGAGATTTTCTGGTCTCTGCTTATAAAACCCTCTGAGGGGAGCGGGACCTCACTGTCCCGGACCAGGACCAACACTGGTATGTCCCTTCAGATACACCCATAGTTCACAATCAGTTTAAGCCAACCTCAGACCACGTTGTCACCCAAAGGTGTGGTCCTGCCTGCTCCCTGCTCCGGCCACATGTTCCTGCTTGCTCCCTTGTGTCAGCACAATTCATTGTGTAGCTACCAGCAAGTTGGATCAGTTTGCTGGGTCATTTTTCAGCCAGATTAACAGGCTGACCTGCCTCACCATGTGGTTTCACAACTGCTAGCCTGGCACAGCGATGGTGGCAGGAATGCATGGCCAGAGATGTGGTGCGGTGGGGAGGGAGGGAGTGAGGAAGCAGGACTGCCCCTTTTGGCAGCCAGGCAGAGCTGGATTGGCTTGAACTACTCGTGAAAACCTGCTTTTAATTTTCTCTTTGGTAAATATGAATAATTTTCTTTGAATGGGGAAGTTGTGAGGCTCCATTGTGTTTCAGAGGAACTCTAACCACAGCATCTTTCTGCAGATCATAACCGAGTTAAGTGTGTTGAGCAAATAATATTTCAGCTGCTAACAGTTGAGTCAACAGCAGGGTGATCACGATTTAATCTTCTATTTCACAGGGGGGACCACGCTGCTATTTTACAAAGCCTTTTTCATCACAATAGGATTCCCTGAATCAAAGGCTCACAGGTGTGATTTTTGGCTGGGAACAAACTGTTGCGTTCCTATCAAATGTATTCTGCTTTCCAAGCACATATAGCCTTCAACTCCTTGCCGTTCAAGAGAAATGCTTTCCAGAAAAGGAAGGTGTTGCCTTCCCATGAGTTCAAAGGCCCATCAGGAACGTGGTGGTTAGGATGCTGCTAACAAAGCGTCCTTCATTACCAAGGAAAAATTCCTAGTAGTTAACCAAGCAAAAATGCCTACAGGAGGCTAAAACCAGCAGAATTTGGAAAAAAGAGAAAAGTAAATTCAGCCTGCAGCAGTGAGAAGAAGGCTGCCTTTCCTTTTCTTTTTCTGCAGTAGCTGAATCAAAACCCCATGCTTCTTAGCTCTAAGCAATGCCCCTTTCAAAACCGATGGAGTAAAACGGACATCTCTTTCAAAGACAAGCTGAAATGCTGCTGAATTTTCTTGTTGATCTTTGTAGACATATTACTATATAATAGTCAATGGCTATGCTCTTTGGGAGGTGAGATGAGATGTGCATAAAGAATCCTTCTGCCCTTTCAGGCTATTCATTTTGTCATATGTATTTCTTTCAGAGTGCCTTCTTTTTATTACATCAAAATTCTGAAGAGAGGCAGTGATTTCTAATTCTCTAGAGGACTTTACATGGCCATACCGGCAGAAATGAGCAATTTTATCCTGCAGGGATGCGGGAGTGACATAAATGAGAGGCTCCCAATGTGCAAGATGTAAAGGAAGACAGTTCCCTTCCCAGGAACATGAAGTGGGTAAACATTTAAAAGTCAGCTACAGTCTGATTTCAAATATCTCATGAGAGATCAAAGGGATTTGCTGCAAATTCATTTCTTGGGTGCTTTAATACTGACATTCCTTGCAGAATTTATGCGAGCAGTGGATTGAGGCCAACAGATCATCTAAGCCTGCAGGCCACCTGCCAGGGCATATCCTAGATTAAGGCAGGAAGGTAGAAATAAAAGGATGGAGTGGTCCTCCCATGTGGGTGGGATTCATCTGTATCTCACCAGTGATGCAATGTCGCTCTGGAGGGAAGTAATTTGCCCCAACTCTTTCAGGACACCTTCTTATCCTTAGGATATGTTGGGGATACCCTTAGGAGACACAAGGTTAGAGAGCAGGGGACTGAGTGGGGCATGGAGCCTGTGTCTCATCACCTACTGCTGCCCACAGTGAACCTCAGTGTTTGCCCAGGGTGGAGCAGAGCTCTGTTGCAATGCCAGCGCTGGGGTCATTGCAGTGAGACTCACTCAAACCTGCTCCAAACCGCCTTGGTCCCATGCTGTGCCAGGAAATTTGAGATGTGGGGAGCAGAGTGGACAAATGGAGAGGGCAGAAGTTCAGATAGGGGCAAGGTTGAGCCATGTGTCAACCTGCAGGCCAAGGCTGGGAGGAGAAAACGGTCCTCCCCCTGCAATAGAGGGCTCTGGAGGGGAGGAAGGCTCCGCTGGGGAGACGGGGAGGTGAGGAGCCACTACACAAATCTGAAGCATGTGCTATTTGCATATCATAGACTCACAGGATAGTTTGAGTTGGAAGGGACCTTTGAAGGTCGTCTAGTCCAACCCCCCTGCAATGAGCAGGGACATCTTACACTAGATCAGGTTGCTCACAGCCCGATCCAACCTGACCTTGAATGTTTCCAGGGATGGGGCATCTACCACCTCTCTGGGCAACCTGTGCCAGTGTTTCACCACCCTCATTGTAAAATATTTCTTCCTTATATCTAGTCTGAATCTACCCTCCTGTAGTTTAAAATCATTACCACTTGTCCTATCGCAACAGGCCTGGATAAAAAGTCTCTCTCCATCTTTCTTACAAGCCCCCTTTAAGTACTGAAAGGCTGCAATAAGGTCTCCCCGCAGCCTTCTCTTCTCCAGGCTGAACAACCCCAGCTCTCTCAGCCTTTCCTCACAGCAGAGGTGCTCCATCCCTCCGATCATTTTCATGGCCTCCTCTGGACCTGCTTGAGCAGGTGCATGTCTCTCTTGTGCTGGGGACCCCAGAGCTGCATGCAGCACTCCAGGTGGGGTCTGACCAGAGCAGAGCAGAGGGGCAGAATCCCCTCCCTCGACCTGCTGGCCATGCTTCTTGTGATGCAGCCCAGGATATGGTTGGCTTTCTGGGCTGCGAGAGCACATTGCCAGCTCATGTCCAGCTTTTCATCCACCAATACCCCCAAGTCCTTCTCGGCAGGGCTGCTCTCAATCCCTTCATCCCCCAGCCTGTATTGGTACTGGGGGTTGCCCTGACCCAGGTGCAGGACCTCGCACTTGGCCTTATTGAACCTCATGAGATTCACATGGGCTCACTTCTCGAGATTGTCCAGGTCCCTCTGGATGGCATCCCATCCCTCAGGCGAGTCAACCACACTGCTCAGCTTGGTGTCACTTCAAACTTGCTGAGCATGCACTCAATCCCGCTGTCAATGTCATTGATGAAGATATTGAACAGTACTGGTCCCAGTATGGACCCCTGAGGGGACACCACTGGTCACTGATCTCCATCTGGATATTGAGCCGTTGACCACTACCCTCTGGATGCGACCATTCAAGCAATTCCTTATCCATTGAACAGTCTGCCCATCAAATCCATATCTCTCCAATTTAGAGACAACAGTGTTGTTGGGGACTGTGTCAGAGGCCTTACAGAAGTCCAGATAGATGACATCCATAGCTCCTCCCTTGTCCAGTGATGTAGTTGCTCCATCATAGAAGGCTACTAGGTTGGTCAGGCAGGACTTGCCCTTGGTGAGGCCGTGCTGGCTGTCCCAAATCACCTCCTAGTCCTCCGTGTGCCTTAGCATAGCTTCTAGGAGGATCTGTTCCATGATGTTCCCAGGCACAGAGGTGAGGCTGACAGGTCAGTAGTTCCCAGGATCCTCCTTTCTACCCTTTTTAAAAATGGGTGCAATGTTTCCCTTTTTCCAGTCCCCAGGGACTTCACCTGACTGCCATAACTTTTCAAATATCATGGAAAGTGACTTGGCAACTACGTCAGCCAATTTCCTCAGGACTCTGGGATGCATCTCATCATATCCCATAGACTTATGTATGTTCAGGTTCCTCAGGTGGTCACGAACCTGATCTTCCCTTACAGTGGGAGGGACGTTGTTCCCCCAGTCCCTGTCTTGCTGTCCATCCAATCTAGAGGAGTGGGAAGAGAGGTGGCCAGTGAAGACTGAGGCAAAAAAGTTGTTGAGTACCTCAGCCTTCTCCTTGTCCGTTGTTACCAGTTTGCCAGTCTTGCTCATCATGGGGGGCACACGTTCTTTGACCTTCCTTTTCTGGCTGACATACCTGTAGAAGCCCTTCTTATTATTCTTTGCGTCCCTTGCCAAGTTCAGCTCCATTCATGCCTTGGCCTTCCTGACCCCATCCCTACACAACCGGGCAGCATCCCTCTACTCTCCACAGGATACCTGTCGCTGCTTCCACTGCCTGTGCATTTCCTTCTTCCCCTTTAGTTTGGCCAGCAGGTCTCGACTCAGCCATGCCAGTCTCTTGCCTTCCTTGCCTGATTTCTTACACCTGGGGATCAAGAACTCTTGCGCTCTGTGGAGAGTGTCCTTAAACATCTATGAGCTCTGTTCTGCTCCCTTGTCCCTGAGGGCAGTTTCCCAGGGGGTCCTACTGACTAACTCCTTGAACAGCTGGAATTTTGCTTTCTTAAAATTCAGGGTCCTGACTTTACTCTTTGCCTGACCCATATCCCTCAGGGCTGCAAACTCCACCAGTGCATGATCACTGCAGCCCAGGCTGCCTCCAGTCTTGACATCACTGATTAGCTCACTTGCGTTGATGACTATCAGGTCCAGTGTACCCAGCACGTCTCAGAGCAATGGGCTGAGGGCCCTTGCTGGCACCCTGTCCCTCTAACCTTGGTGTGTCATCCCACAGTTTGTCACAGGCAAGCCTGACATTATCCCCCCTGCCCCTTCAAGTCTAGTTTAAAGCTCTGTCAGTCAGCCTTGCTAGCGTGTGAGCAAAGACCCCCTTCCCCCCTTGAGAAAGGTGAATCCCATCTGACGCCAGCAAGCCTGGTGCCATGTAGGCCATCCCATTATCGAAAAATCAAAAATTGTGGTGGTGACACCAGCCACAGAGCCATGTATTAACAGACTGCGTGCGTCTGTTTCTTCCAGTGTTGCTGCCTGAAACTGGAAGGAGAGAGGAAAAAATAACCCGTGCTCCAGATTCCCTTACCAACCATCCCAAGGCCCTGAAGTGTCTTTTGATCACCCTTGGACTGCGCGTTGCGGCTTCATCACCATCCACATGGAAGACCAGTAACAGGTAATAGTCCAAGGGCCATACGAGGCTAGGAAGTTTCCTAGGGATGTCGATATGCTGTTAGTGATGCTGATATGCTGCCAGTGATGTGATATACTGTTCTGTGAAATCTGGGTTAAAAAAGGAGCCTGTCCAAAACTGGCAGAAAGTATCTCCCTGTAATAAACATGCAACCCAGATTGAATACGCCAGAAGGAATAGTCACCCTCATCTTAGGCAGTATCTGACAAGCGTGGGGTACTGCAAGTGCAGTCTTCTTTATAAAAGACTTTTTTGCAAACACAAGGCAGGAGATTTGGTTTGTAAGAATCTTCCTGAAGTAAGAAGAAGGAGAGTCTGCTTAGGAGGTGCTGAATAAGTTGAAAACATACCACAGTGCTCTGTACTAGATGTTTTTTGCTTAGAGAGCAGAAGAAACTGAAGAGAAACCACTAGCAGAGCTGTAGCAATTTGGGAGTGCAGCTAGCAGAGCCGCTATGTAAAACGCCTTGATATAGTGGGAAGGGGGACCAAGGAGGGAAAGGGGAAAGGGAAATGAGCTGCCAGGAGGGGGAAGCCACCGTGATTTACTTCCATCAGCAAGGCAGGGCTTAATGCCTTCTGCAGGCAAGGAAACAGCCTTCCACCACTGCCCTTTCCCAGCCCATGCTGACGGCAGACAGCAGGGTCATAAATCTGTCAGTCCCTCAGCGGAGAGACGCCTCCCCTCCACATTCCTGTGTGAACCTGTGAAGGATTATTAGCTAAATATCTCCCTTTGAAGTCAAAGCTAAACTTCCAGAGCTCCTAATCCGACCCTGGCAGTGTACCAGGTTGTAGAGCCACACAAGTCTCTGGATAATAATAGATATGATATGATATGATATGATATGATATGATATGATATGATACGATATGATTCATAGTAAAGAAAGATATGCATCAGATCCCTCCATCCCAGTTACCTGAGGGATTCTTTCCCAAATATCCCCACCCTTGTTTTCAAGCCAGCCGAAGGACAAGGATAAAAAAAGAGGTTAAAAACTGAAGTGGAGTAGCTCACCTCTAATTTATTCCTGAACAACGTTTAACTTTCCATATTAGATTACCCGTGTCCCCTGAAAGACCCAGAACATTAATCGCACATGTTCACCACACTCCCCTTAGGTAAGAAGAAAGCCGATGCGATGCCAAATTCCTGTATCAGTTCGGTAACTCTGCTAAGCTGCTCCTTATTATTCCACTTACAGACCCGATGTGCAATGTAACTGTTTTGGGTACTTGCCCTCCAGCTCCAGCAGCACAGGGCAGCCTGGCAGGATGAGTGAAGCACAGCATTGGAAAATATATATGCATTATCTTATTACCCTTTGCCATCACCAGAAATCCATAATGACTAAGGTCCAAAATACATGAAAAAGCCTTTGAACCGATCATTTACAGGAAATCACAGCATCGTTGTAGGGGGGTATTTCTAGAAATTAGCAGGTGTCACGCTGCTGTGATGCATTTTATGATACAACCAGGAAAGACCTAAGAGCAGAGCTGAAATATTCACACTGGTATCAAACATCAATACTTTAAGAAGCTGTATTATGAAACTAGAGTTTTCTGATGTACAGCCATGGTGAATATTAATAAACTTATTAGAGCTGATCCAAGTTTTCCATCTTGGCTTTTTGCTTTGCTTTGTTTGCCAAACAACAACAACAAAAATTTCTTCAGCAGAAACATGAGGCATGCTTGTATGCTTGTGCTTTGGGGGAATGAATAAAAAACTGAAATTACAAAATACATATTGAGGTCTCCGTGCTGCTCCTCTTCAAACCACACTGCCTTTGGGAAGAACGGGAAAGGAAGCAGGATTGGGACAGGTTTCGGTAATCTCCCAAAACTTGCCTCATTTCCAGTTTTTCAGCATTAAGGGAGTTTCTCTTTCCCTCCCACCTCTGCCTTCCAGCTCTCAGGCTGCAATTTCTTGGGTGACAGGCTGGGTTAGGGACTCATATCCCTCTGCATTTACCTCTCAGCCCTTCCCTTCCTACAAGAGTCCACCACTCCTGTGCTTGAACTTGAGCCAACCGCACTGCATCTAAAGCTGTGAGCAAAAACAGTTCACGGAGCTCATCAGCCCAAAAAAATACATTTTTTGGTTTGTTTTGGAGGGAGCAGGAAGGAAGGGGGGGAGCAGCACCCTCCAGATCCCATGTCGAGCATTTCTTGTTATATATTACACAGGTTTGCTACGGCATTTTGAAGGCCAGGTTAGAGTTTACAACTATTGTGAAGCAAATGTGCTTAAGGGAGAAACATTAAGAAATAAAAGATGAAAGGCAGGCTCAGAGGAGAGGAAGGCAAGGCATGTGGGAAAGGACCGAGGGGCCAGACCCACATACTGCGACAGCTATCAGAGCAGAAGTTATAATCACAGTGACACTATGTTTTAGAAAAGAAATCCATCATGAAAAACCCATCATATTGGATTACATAGACTTCTTTCCTCTAACGCCTTGGCGCATCCCAGAGAGCAGCATGGTGTCTTTAAATACCCTACATGATTTACATGGTCCTGAAGGCTAGGGAGAGCATCCAGGATCTGCAAAAACTCAGCTTGGGTTCAAATATTCCCCCTCCTGTGCTGGAGGGTGGCTGTGCACGCACCAAGGGCAGGTACAACCACTGGTCGCTCTTGCTGCACCCACCTCCAGGGCAGGGAGACGATGGGGGAGCCCAGCAGGAGCCCCCCCAGCATTCTTCCCTGTAAAATGGAGGAGTGGCAGCACATTTTCTCTGGTTACAGGCCCATATGGGCTGGGCGAGACACCACCTCTGCATGTCAGTGTAAACTACTAAAATGATCGTAGCTTTGTCTAGCACCCAAAGTGAGTCTCCTAGGAACAGCGTTAAAACAAGCTGGGCTGCAGATGCTTCTTTATATCTGAATATATGCATTCCTCCCTCTTGGGGTTTAAGACCTAACTAAGCTTTGCAATCGGCTTCACAAGAGCTACCCCTTCTTGCTGTCCTTGCAAAAAAAAGATGAACCTCTGAAATGAAATAGCATAGCATTTGCACATTGGAAGGCAATATAGTAACCAGCACACTCAGTCCATACTGTCTTATTTATCTGCCTGTTCTTCAGAGCTGAGCAAAATGTGAGCTCATACCCTGCCAGGCCCAAGCAGCTAATCCTAGGATATTCCACTTGGGGTGGTGTTTATTTTATTACTTTTATCATTTTATTATTATCAGGGCTGCTAATGAGCCGACACATGGGTGAGAAGAGAGGCAGAGCTGCTGACTGGGGGGCAGAGGAGGGCTCCCCCCAGCTCCCCGCATCCCTGCTCTCCCCTCCTCCAGATCTGTGCCACTGCGATGCCACTGATTCCCAAGTCTCCCATCCCAGCCCCCTACAGAGAACACATGTTTTTTGTTATTTTTTTAAATTTTATTGACAAAAAAATGCCTCTAACCAGGCAGATCTTAGTGAGATATTATGCCCGTTCTCTGCATGTGCAATTCTGCTGATTTTGTTGGAAAATCAAGCTCCTTCCTGTTGCTGGTAACATTTGTTCTTAGGCTGATAAATGATGGCTGAAGGGAACTGAAACAATAGGAGTCAATGAGCATTTGCATCCAGGGGGGTTTCTCTCCAATGTAATTCCACAAGCAAAACTAATGATGATGAAAAATGACGTAAGTGTTAATATTATCTCTGAGAAGAAGTTAAATTACACTAGCCTGGGGAGCTAAAAGAATGGTTTAATTAAAATCTGCTTGTGTCAGCCTTCTTCCCTACATATACAAGCAAAGCCCGCTGGGAAAATACTCCTACAGAAAAGACAAATCCCTTCGAAAACTGGAGAGCCTCCCAAAAATGAAAGCTGTAAGAGCAAGCTCTTGGTGGGTAGTTGCGCAAGGCCACTGGCTTCAGCCAGAGCCCTGATAACTGGGTCCAGCCCCTGCTGTCCCTGGGGCCGTGCTGGGGCAGGGGCAGCAGGCACCTTTGCAGCCCTCTTTGGGGGCTCCCCTCTCCCCTTCTTTGCAGGGGTCAGGATAGCAAAATACAACCTCCTTCCCTTCCTAGGAAGCCTTTAAACACCGTTCCGTGTGTGTGCGTGACTCCAGGGATGCTCAACTCAAAAGCCAGGCATGCTCTGAATAATGATATTTGCTTTGATACTAGAGCATTGTTAATTTTATTTGCTTTCTGGGCCTCTAGGGTGTTCTTGCTTTTCTTAGCATCCATGAGGACTCCAAACATGGTCTGGTTTTTAAAAGACAGCAGGGACTATCATCTAACATTGGGCGAACGTCAGGCATGACCACCAGCTGCAAACCATTTCAGATGAGGTGGGGAGGGAAGAGGCAGGACACATGCCCGGAAAAAACCCTGCAGAGATGGGGGTGAAGGAAGGCAGAGCAGGCCTGCCATGTCTTGCACTGAGAGGTAACAGCTTTTATTGAACGAGCTGCGGTGCATGGAGGGAGGGCAGACAAGCTCTGAGGTGCACAAGCCCTCTCCTGTGCCTACCCATCATGGCTGCAGCTCGGGTTTCAGCCTGACGAGGACAGGCTGGAGAAAAGTACCAGCAAGTCATGGCCAGGAATCAAAGAGGGACTCCTGAAACCCAGTAATTTCCATCTATGATTATTCCCTCTGGGCCAAGAAATGCTAAAATCATATAAGGAAAAAAAAAATCCCAACATAAAGGTGAGGAGCAGAAGAGGTTATGGGAGCACCTAGTTGCTCTCAGTTGGTCTCCAAGAAGCCACCAGCAAGAGGGACCCAGTCCACCTCAGCCTCTGCCCGGGGCTGGGAGGAGCACAGACCCAAAGGACATGAAAGCCCCAAGCAGCAAAGATGAACCCGAAAGGCTGTGGCATCCATGAGGAGATTGCTTGAACCTCCACAGGCTTCTGAGCAGGAACAGTTTGATTTGACTGGGGAGACTAGAAAGGCCACAGCTATATATGAAAAGAGTCCGAGAAGTATCCCAACATGTCACGACAGTGGGTGACTTCAGCTGTTGAGTTTGGGCCAGCTCAACCTTGTCCAGGTGAGAACCAAGGGAAGAAGAAGACTTTTGAGGTGACACTGCTTTGTTTGGTACCCTTTTGCTAAGCTAGAGCAAGATGCCTGGAAATGCCCGTCTCCAGCAAACAGGAGTCATGCCAAGAGGCCTACTGGCGGTCACTGTGGCTTTCAGAGAGGATCTTGTAGACACAGAAATTCTCTTCTTCTCGTGCTCGTCTGCCTCATCTATACATCTACCATTATGTATCATCTCATGGCCATTTTTGGACCTTAAATACTTCTCTTTTTCACTATTCTGAGTTACACACAAAAAGACCCTATCCTACTAGTGAGATTCTTCTGCCACTGGATGACGACAGCATAAATAATTTTCATTTACTGCTTCTGTTTATTGTTTGAACTTCCTGAGAGATGGGACTGGCACTCTTTCCTTTCAGAAGCTGTGTACAATTTCAGACCAGAGGATCTCAAGATCTGGGACTGGATTTCACACACTTTTCTGTTAAAGTTGTAACACCAGATGATATACTGCTGAATTCTCGCACAATGAAAACAGACTTATCTTGACATTATGAGATTGCAACATTTGAAATTATTTATGTGATTATATTTGGCTGAAACAAGAAAAATCTCTTCTGTGTTTTTTTTTAAATTATTCATTTGTAAATGTCACAATTAAGAAAAGCTGCAAAGGGTGGAGGTTGTGTATAATGGGAATTGTAGAGTCACAGCATAATGAATATTCGTTGCTTCTGTCAAAGGATCATATCTGATTGAATAATAGCACAGAAATTGGAAGAAAAGTTCTTATGTATGTCCTCCAGAGACTGGAGAAAAATACAACATGAAGGACTGAAGTTCACTCAGGTTTTAAAGCTGAGAAGAGAGAAGCAGAACCGAAACTGGTTTTTGGAGTATAAGACTTATATTTGCTTTTAAACTCTATAAGGCCACATATCTTCTCAGCAGGGAGGCAGCTAGCAACAAGAAGTTTTGGCATATAAAAGGAGTGGTCTGTCGAGGTCTGGCAGGTCTGCAGAGGAAGCTGGCAGCAGACAGAAGAGCTTTTGGACAGGTTTGTGGAAGCAGAGGAAGAGTTGGGCTTAATATTAGAAAAGGACCTGCCCACAGAGACATCCAGAAAAGCTGAACATGCATTACTGTGGTCCTCACAGGGAAGAGGGAAAATTATTTGCTCACAAAGGTAAATTTGAGCCTGAAAAATACCCCAGTCTGGTGGGAGACGGGCTTTATCCCGTGCAGTTATCGATGCTTATCTGAGTCACTTGAGCACTCGCTCTTCCTAGTGAAGACATCAGTCAGTCAGCAAGAAATTGTATCAGCCACTTGAAATCTCATTGAGCTGAAACCTGGACAGCAGAGTCACGCTGCATTTAATTACTTTTTCTTTGTTCCCCAGAAGGGTCTAGATCACGCAGCTGGGCTGTGGAATATTTAGGGAGAAATAAAACCTAAACTCTGATTTTTTTATTAGGTGGTTGGGGACAAAGATTTACATCTACAGCTGAAACAAGGTCCTCTATTATTACTACTTTTTGATGCCCAATTTTGGTTACCTGGGGTTGGGTCCTACAGATGCCAAGTGTAGAGCTCATGTCCCTTGGTAGCAAGAAATATCTGTCCAAGTTTCACTTTAGGTACCTAAAAATGAATTTAATCTTTTGGCACCCAGCTACCGTTTTCCATAATATGCCAAAGGACAGACACAAAATTTGTTACTAAACAGATCAGTTAGATCTTTGTACCCATCCCCACCATTACAATCCGAAATTGCAGAGCAAGGAACACATGTTTTATGGCATGTGGGTCTAAATATTATTCAACAGCTTTTACCCACTGAATTATTTGTTGGCTCTGTTATATACCTTTGCTTATTTTCTCTTCTCAGAGGCAGTACAAGAGCAGGACTGGAGGCAGCTACAGATGTGTATAGGTGAAAAGACTATCCTCTCCCCAGAGAAGGCATCGTCTTGTTAGCCATGGCATATGCCTGCTTTGTGTCAGGGCAGGAAAGCTAAGAGTCCCTTCTGCTACTGCTGTGGCATTCTTCTGCTTAATTAAAGAGGTACAAAAAAGCAGTAATTTAAACAGAGCAGCTGGAGAGCCGTGACCACTGGTGCATGGAAAAGAGGGTGACAGAATAGGGCTATATTCAAAATGTATAGCTGGCCCCAAATTACAGGAACCTGCCATTATTTTTGGAGGGGTTTTAGTCTCCGTGCAGAGTCCTTAGCCAAAATAAAGCTCCTTGTGCATGTTCCGAAGCCTGCAAAGCTCAAACAACAGCATTTTGCATCTGATGCTCAGGCATCAATTATAATCTCTCTTGGGATGGACCCGCCACATCAAACGCTTAGGTCTGGCTGTGTCCAGTTGTTTCATTAGGGGAACTAATGGCCCGGATTATTTGTTTTTTTGCCACTGTTGGCACACTTATTTGTGGTTTAAATGCTTCCATTAAAAATAATCAAGAACTAAGTCCTATCTTATGATTTAGATATGACTTTTCTAAAGGTCAGTATTTTAGGCATGTTGGCTGGAGAAAGGCTGAATGCTCATATCATGGTATAGCTGGACTATTGCCAAGCTATTGCCTTTCAGATATATATTTTGTGTTACCACCTAGCCCCGGTGTATTAGGTATTATAATACCTCTAGGTACAATAGTTGTCAACCTATGGCTATGGGACAAATAAGAAAAGCAGAAGCAAAGATAAATGCTGTCATGCCAGAAGCATGTGATGCCACAGCGAATGGACTCTGAAGGTCCCAAAATAGCTATATTATGATCTATTATATCTGAATATAATGATATATCTGTAATGACATGCATAGTGTGTACATATATATATATATATAATCTATAAAGTTTTGGATTTCTTGAGCCGTATGTCTCTGGGCCAATATGCAGTCATGTTCACATAAGGCTTGGTCTTAATTCATAGGCAGAGTCCCCAAGGTCCTACAGGCTGGAACGTGACTTCCTGGGGGGCTGATGAGCAGTTTAGTGCTGGATCAGGCTCCTTAGGTACAGTATTCTTCTTTAGCTCCTAAAACGAATGCAAAACCAATACAGTACAGAGGATCCTCAGTGAAAACATTGGCCTCAAGAGGCAATCAAAACTGAGCCAGGATTTTGATAATCTTCTCATGCTCAGCTGCTGTAAGAACCTGGAGCAGAGGGCTGCCACAGCTGATGGGGGAAAACAGCCTTGTAGTTGGAGCTAGACTCCCCAGGCTCCTGTGCGAGCCAAGCACGTCACTAGTCTCTCTGGCTGGGTTTATCCTGCCTGAGCTTTCTGGTTGGGACAGCAGTCAAGACTTGCATGGTCCAAAGCTCTTGCATGGTTCCTAGGAAGCCATGTGTCCTTATAGGTATCCTGAGCTCAGCCCTTCCTCTTTATTAAGGAGAGATGCACCAAAAGGGAGAGATGTCATAGAATCACAGATTGGTTTGGGTTGGAAGGGACCTTTATCAATCATCTAGTCCAATCCCCCTGCCATGGGCAGGGACATCTTGCACTAGATCAGGTTGGTCAAAGCCCTGTCCAGCCTGACCTTGAATGTTTTTGGGGATGGGGCATCTACCACCTTTCTGGGCAACCTGTGCTGGTGGTTCACCACCCTCATTGTAAAAAATTTCTTCCTTATATCTAGTCTAAATCTACCCTCTTTTAGTTTAAAACCATCACCCCTTGTCCTGTCACTATAGGCCTACTGAAAAGTCTATCCCGATCTTTCTTATAAGCCCTGAAGTACTGAAAGGCCGCAATAAGGTCTCCCTGCAGCCTTCTCTTCTCCAGGCTGAACAACCCCAGCTCTCTCAGCCTTTCCTCATAGCAGAGGTGCTCCATCCCTCTCATCATTTTTCGTGGCCCTCCTCTGGACCCACTCCAACAGGTCCATGTCCTTCCTGTGCTGAGGACCCCAGAGCTGGATGCAGGACTCCAGGTGGGGTCTCACCAGAGCAGAGCAGAGGGGCAGAATCCCCTCCCTCGCCCTGCTGGCCACGCTTCTTGTAATGCAGCCCAGGACAAGGTTGGCTTTCTGTGCTGCAAGCGCACATTGCCAGCTCATGTCCAGCTTTTCATCCACCAGTACCCCCAAATCGTTCTCCGCAGGGCTGCTGTCAATGCATTCATCCCCCAGCCTGTATTGGTACTGGGGGTTGCCCTGACCCAGGTGCAGGACCTTGCACTTGACCTTGTTGAACTTCATGAGGCTGACATGGGCCCACTCCTCAAGGCTGTCAAGGTCCCTCTGGATGGCATACCTTCCCTCTAGCAAATCAGCTGCACCACTCAGCTTGGTGTCACCTTCAAACTTGCTGAGGGTGCACTCAATCCCACTATGTCATTAACGAAGATATTAAATAGTATTGGTCCCAATATGGACCCTTGAGGGACACCACTCATTATTGGTTTCCACTTAGACATTGAGCCATTGACTGTAACTCTTTGGATGTGGCCATGCAAGCAATTCCTTATCCATTTAACAGTCCATCCATCAAATCCATATCTCTCCAATTTAGAGGCAAGAATGTTATGAGGCCTTCATATCAAAGGCCTTCCAGAAGTCCAAGCTGATGATACCGGTAGTTCTTCCCTTGCCCACTGATGCAGTTACTGCATCATAGAAAACCACTTCTTTGGCGACTTAGTCAGGCACGATTTGTCCTTGGTGAAGCCGTATAAACTTTTCTTTTCTGGTTTTGCTGCTGGAGAGGGGGTGGCCATGGCTGTATCAGATGGGAAGACAGGCCTAGATCGGTAAGAACACACAATATTGAGAGTTTCCGTTATCAACGACATGAACGCTGCCGAGCCACAAAACAGCAGAGCTGCGATGTGTCAAGTCATAAATAACTCATTGTGAGGAAAGTGTGCACCGTCTGGGCATGGAGCCATAGCATTCATCCTTAGATACGCATTCAAATCAGCTCCATTAGTGTCATATTCTTCTGTAATTACTCCATTGATTCAAACTGCATCTTATCTCCCCGCCAAAAGCTGCAAACACCCTTTAATTTACTGAAAGGCAGAAGTAAGGAGAATGCTAACGTAACATCCATGCTGTGTTCAGAGTAAGGCTATGGAGAATATGCAAATGGGGCATGAAAGCCTATGAAGGCTGAACAGTACCAATTCTGCAGGTGCTAAACTCAGCAAAAGCAAAGACCTGAAAGCTAATGGGATGCCAGTGTTTACTTATGTAGCAACATCCCTAAGAGTAGAAGGGGTATGAACTCTTCAGTGACCCTGGGCTGTTCTGTGTTGGTCATGAAACCCAAAACCTGTCAAGTTTCATGCGGTTTCCAGTTTCCTAGCGGAGGTTTCAAAGTGCTCTTGTTACAATATCTTGTTTTCAGAAGTACCTTCCATGAAACTTTACAAATTCTCCTCCTTAATCCCCTTTAAATGAGGGTCTCATGACTTCCAAGAACTCCCTGAGAGCTTTACTATTTCTATTATTATTGTTGGCACACAGGAGGTTCATTACTACCAAGAGCTGCTGGAATAGGTTTCAGGGTGAGAGAGGGCATGAAGGGAGCTCTTAGGCTGTCCCTCATCACTCTGCTATGCAGGAGCTGGTGCAGAACAGCAGCTGAAAGCTGCATGACCCCTCTGCAAAAAAATGACCCAGCTGATGCAAGCTGAGAAATGAAGGGGTAGGAGCTAGATTTAGAAAAAGGAAAAAGATGAGCTGCTTGTCAAATAGAGGAAACTGCACCATTTTGGTTGGGGTCACATCTGGAGTAGTTATGTATCAACTAAAGCAATGCCATTAAAAGATGAAAGGGAAGGTTGCTGGATGGGGAATCCTGCAGGCAGGAGAGGGGTGGTGGTGTTTGTTGGTCTGTGCATTGATGTGCCAGCCTAGCGCTAGCAATGCTGCTGTGCACCAGCCCAGGACAGGACGCGGGGCAAACTCTTTGATCAGAGCTTGCTACTTCTACTAGTAGGATGGATTTTCTTTTGCTTATGTGCAGGCCACGGAAGTAAATGAGTTGTGCATTGGCCAGGATGAAAGGCTCTGCGCCGCACAGTGCCATTACCTCTGTGTTTATGTGGGAGTGGAAAGCGAAGAAAAAATGTAATGAGAAAGTCTGGTTTCACTTAGGTGCTGAGAGTCAAGAACTGCCGGCCCACACACACTCTCTCCAGACAGCTGCCAGCTAGAGAGTCAAGATTAAGAGGAAGAGATGAAGGGAAAACATTACAGTAGCGTATGCTACTAACAGAGGTTTTGGTGGTAAAGCACAAGGAAGTGGAGTCAGAAAAATATAAATCCTGTCCAAGGACTCTCTCAAGCTTCTTGGAGGGCTTTGGCCAAGTCACCAAGGCCATAATCTCCCAGCTGAATTTGCCAAAGTGTTAAAATGTAAATGTCATTTAAATAAATGACAACAGGGTTTTTTTGAGGTGCTAAGCTCCTGTAAATGCTGGAGAAGGCAAGGGTGTTAATGTTTCTCTGGCAACCACAGCGCATAGTTGAGTGCCCGGTTTGAGCACTTTGAAAGGATGGGTTTTACCCTCTGGATTTAATTTGCTTAAATTGAAGCAAATTTGCACCAGAGTAAGTTTGGAGAAAATAAAGGTAGCTTTTGCTTATTGTGCTGGGGAAAAGACGGTCCCTGTCCAATTTCCACAGTTGCATTGATCAAATGAACGCAATCCTCTTCTGCTGATGGGTGGAAGGAAACCTTTGCAAAGGTAAGTAAAGGAAACAATTTAGTATCAACTAGCTGCTGTTCACCAAGTAATGCTGTTCATTTCCTGCTAATTTTTAGCTGCTAACTAGTCATCAAAATACTTAACAACTCCAAAAGTGTACTTGAAATGCTTCGTTCCGCAGTCAGACACTGAGGCCTGTGCTGGGCCATCCAGCACTGGGGGAGAGTTGAACACAACCACTACTGGCCGTTCTCCCAGGAGAGCATGAGCAGTGCCAGGAATCCTCCTGAGGATTGTGTCCCTAGGAGCCTGTACTACAAAACCACGAGTACGTGTGAGTTTGACTGTGAGAAGTCCTATTATTTTCAAGGGACTGTTCATATTTTCCATGTATTTATGGAGTTTACCTATGGGGTATAACTTCAGCATAGGGCTTCACCTAGGCAGCTACGGGTACGTTTCCTCCATCTCAACTGTCCTTGTCTCTTACAGTCCTGTATCTCCATGCAATGAGCACTTTCCCGTCCTGTAAATGTGTGACAAGTCATGATCAGGCTCTGTTTTACAGTTTTTCTGCATGGGTATAAACACTTGTGCAAAGTGGCAAGCAGGGAGGAATCAAGCTCGCAAGTCCTTGATGTAACGCATTACTTGAACCCCTTAGATATAAACTAAGCTACAAATTGGCCAGAGAAAGATCCATAAAACAAAATGGGGAAGATAATAGAAATTTATCTTCTTCTGTGTGTGGTATTCATGAGGTTTCTTTTCAATTTCCCAGACAGCTGCAATTATACCGTTGAATTTGGGAGTCTGTCATCATTATCTTGCCACTCAGATCAGTGCTGGTCCAAACCCTGGTAAAGTCATTGTGAGTCAATATGGTACCAACCAATGTCTGTTGACATCCAGAGACTTGAAAATGAGCTTCACTGGGTCAAATCCACTCTCTAGCTTCTCTAGCCAAACAACTAACCTAGGTATCAAAAAGGTGCAGGTGTAAAAGAGACATAGTTATGCATTCAAGGTTTGAAAGTAGCTATGAGGTCCTCTAAAAAGGTCTACATACCCTAAAGGTATGACTGATGCTTTATATAGGTGAGACTGATTTCATTGAGGCTCCCCAGCTTACTTCATCAGACATATCATTTCCAGGATCTCTCATTTAAGGTCTCCACGCCTGAGTTTCTGGTGTCCCAAACAGCTTGAAAGGGAAGAAATGATTCCATGATGCATTGGATGATGTTTGGGTTTCTTTTGTTTTGGAAAAAAACCAAGCTGAACTCGAAGGTCAACAGAGTTCAAGTCAGGTGAATGATATTGCTAGCTAGAAAGGGTCACTAATATGCTTTTGTCAACATGAAACCTTTATTGGAGTCATAGCACAGTTGTTGGTTCAGAACAATAAGGCTTTCTCCTAAGTTTCCACCCCAGAGTTTATCAGTGGCTAAAACTGGACTTGGAAATAAAAGATGGGAAAATTTTTGATGTTGTAGCTGACGTTGAAAGACTAAGCAAGTTTCAGTGTGTAGTTCTGGCAGCTTTGATTTATGGCCTTGTAAAGTCTGATAAAGACCCTCCAGGCAGCATACAAAACACAAAAGAATTAATTCTTTACATGTCAGAATCAGGACAAAGATGCTAGACGTGAAGAACTTCATTGACATTTAATCATGCTTTGTTACTGAGGCAATCTCTAAATAGTAAAATGACAGTCAGTTATTTACAAGCACATTGTTGCCACAGTAATTTGTGACCAAATGAATCTAACTCAGTCTCTTTGATAATTATATTCAAATCTAGTTTTTGTTGGGATCATGTTTATATCGGATTTAAGGTTGGCTCCAACTGGAGCAGATGCACACTTCTCATAAAAGGAATAAGTGATCAAATTCCGGATTTGGTTACATGCATGCAACTCCATTGTAATCCAAAATGTGTGACTACATGTCCCAGTGGGGAGGGTCAGCTGGAAGATCTTGTTAATTAGTATATTATGTGCTCAAATTAGATTTTTATGCTGCTATTAGTTAAAAATGGACAGATCTTGTGCTTGAAAAGGATTACGCTGACAGGTAGACAGCAGGTCTCTTGGTGCTGGAAGTTCTCAGCATATTTGTCATTAGCCCCTTGCTGATGTCATTTTGAAAATGAAAGAGACAGAAGAGTATGAGCATTTTTCCTGACATTACTTCAGCTTTTGTTAAAGAATTTAATGCAAGAACATGAATTAAAAGTCTCCTGAATAGGACTGTGAGATTCCTGTGTTGACATAGCATGTTTGCCTTTTGCCACTTAGCAGGTATATGTTATTTTAATTTATAGATTTCAGCATGATTGCATAGGAAAGAGGACAAATTTTGTCTGTTTTATAGCTGGAGAAACTGAGATACAAAGGGAAGTTCAGATATGCCAAGTAGGATGGAAGTTTGTGTCTTCTCCATTGGGCCTCACTGGCTCCTTTAGCGATGTCTGGATATTATTATTTTAGGACCGGCATGAGCTCTGCTCCAGGGACTGAAATGCCTCCAGACCCTGTTCTCAGGCAGCCCTGTGCTTTCTCCTCTCCTTTCCTCTCCACCCTCCCACCAAGGCCACCCACGCCCTGTTGATGGAGACCCTGTGCTCCTCTTTCTCTCCTCGTGGCCCATAATTTCCCTCAGCCCTGCGTTCCAGTCCCTTCCCTTAGATGTATACCAGATGTCCTGTGTGCCTCCCACCACCTTTTGTCTCCATCCTCTTCCTCCCTCTCACGCCAGGAGCTGTGTGTGTGGTCCCCAGCCCATCGCACGCCATGACCATAACCTCCCTCTCTCTTCATTACAGGGCTCTTCCCCACTCTCTGCTGCAGTCCCGTTGTTGGGACCCTCTTCTTCCTCTCCATATTTATCATGTTTCTTCCCCTGCTGTGGCAGCGAGCCCAAATCCCCCAATATCTCCATGTGCCACGCTTTCATTCTCATCCCATCAGAGTTGGTATGCACTCTGCGCGCCTTCTTCCACCCACTGCACTTCTACTTCCAACCAGTGCCCCAAAGAGCCTCTCTGAACACCCCATCTTCTTATTTTGCTTCACTTATCTGTTTTCTTTTTGCCTGGGAAGGAAATCATTGAAGGTATTAACATTTTAAAACCAGTTGTACTGATGGGCAGAGCTGAGAGGGAGGACACTGTTATGCAGTAAGGCACTGAGAGCTGCTGCTAAGCAAGTCTCCGATGTGCAGACCCTCATAGAAAAGCTGGACATGGATACTCAGACACCAAAACCTCTGTGGGTCTCCTGTTTCTCTCTGACATGCCACCGAAATTGGCTCAGCACAGCCCATTGGTAGCGGTGTACCCTGACAGCCTGGGACTGATCAGATGCAACATCTGGGCTGTGTGTGTCATGGACAGAGAAGTGCTCCTCATGTGTGTGGGACGTCACGAGTGTCACCAAGACCCCATAGACCTTGGCAGGAGGGTCTCAAATGCTGAGGGGCAGCAGAAAGCCTGATTCCTAGCTGTGACAAGGAGCTCCCTCGCAGGTCTCCCCAGTGACAGGAAAACATCAAGGCACATAGAAGATGTTCAGCAGGAACTTCAGGGCAGGACTATGCATCATCCTGATGGATGTTTTTGTAGTTTGTTCTTAAAAAAAACCCAAACAACAGTGATGGACAATTTGATGTGGTGACTTGGATGACTGAATAATTTGAATCACCCGGATTGTCCAGAGCAGTGGGGCCCATTCCTGACTACTCCTCTGACTGGAGATTGCTATAAATTTGTACTCCTAAATTTGACCATGCGTACTCCTAGAGAAATCCCTGGCACAGGTCAGTCAGCAGAATCCCTGCTCCACCACCACAAAGGTGTGAGAGCATCTTCGGATCAGTACGGTGTCAGCCCTTCAGCATTGCCTGCTCCAACATCACTGACCTGTGGAGGTTAGAGATGTTTGTGCCCAGCGTAGGGAACCTATTCTGCTACAGCAGACACTTGTGGGATGAGGTAGGTATTGGCAGTGGCTTTGATAGCACAGAGAAGAGCAGCAGGTAAACAAAGGCAGAGTGAAGTGGCTGGAAGGGAGCAGGTAGGAGCAGAAGGAGGGGAGAAATTGTCACAAAAGTGTTGTAAAGCCAAGAGCAGCACTCTCTGCATTGCTGTCTCGGTGACAGCAAAGGGATGCCTCAGTCTGATCCCATTTCCTCGTATTTATAAGCAGCATACATGCATCAAAATCCATATGTCACAGAACCACAGAAACATTGACTGGAAGGAGCCTCTTGAGGTCTCTTGTCCAACCTTCTTCTCAAAGCAGGACTGCTGCCAATATTACATCAGGTCAGACGTGGCTTTGTCCAGCCAAGTCTTGAAATCCTCCAAGCACAGCACTCCCATCACTTCTGGGTGACCTCCTCCTATGCTGCACCACCGTCCAGGTGACAAAGCCTTTCCTAACATCCAGCCTGAACGTCCCAAGCAAAAAAAAGAAATGCAAGTGAAACCACAGAAACGTGATGGTGAGAGAGACCTTGATAGCATCTGGCTTGGCTCCTTGAATGACAGCCAGACTAAATATACTTACTCTATCCCCAGATAACGGTCAGTTAGCTCATCTTCAAAATCTCCTGCGAAAGACAGATCCCATCATCTCCAGAGCCAGCCCTCCCTTTTACACCATAGCAAATTACTGCTCTCAGGCAGCTCCAGGTGTTCCTTATGTTCTATACAGGGGTTGTGGCTGATGGCAACAGGACTGAAAGAGTGGTCTACAGAGCCCCCAGGTCTGGTAATAGCAGCATAGTCCACCTGGAAACCCTGATTCTGATAATTTTCTTAATTCCAGCAGCTATATCTCATATTAAGCCTTTTTCTAACACTTTTACAAGGACAGAAATCTTTGCCAAACACAATATTACCTGACTGTGAAGGAGAAGCAAGGAGAGGCACTCTGAATATACGTGATTTGGCAGGGAAATTGGTAGAGGCATGGACTATTAAAATAAAAGCTGTGGTATAAAAGAGTTGAGTCACACATGTGGCTTCTATTCCTCAGTGTTTATCAGGAGAAAAAAAAAAGCATGGGATCTCCAGTTACCTAACCAAGAGAAAATGAGAACAGTGCTATTTGCCCATTATTATTCATTATTTTAGTAATACCAACAGCAAAATATCCAGCTTTATTCAGGCAAGAGCAAATTGAATTCACCAAAACTGTACTCAAAACCTTACTGTTGCCTCCAAGCACACACAAGCTAAAAATAAGATGGAAAACAGATTCTGCAGTCACTGGTGCCACAGCCTCGAGGTACCTGGCTGAGGTGGCAAAAATGCAGCATTCCCTCAAGTCAGTGGAAAAAAAAATGCCTGTTCCTTTCAAGGGATTTTGGATCAGGTCCAAAATAAGTGAGGATCACCAAAAGACAGGAAGACGACTGAACAAAACGTACTGCAAAAGTGCCCGGTATTATTACAAACATCCCCTAAGGCTTCTGATAATAGTGCAGGAAAGCAATAGCTGTCATATTGTATTATTTGAGTAAGAATAGCCATTACTCCTTTCTTGACTGCATGCCAATCAATACAAGATAAATGCTTTTATGGATTTTTCCCCCCTTTTTTATACTTTGTTAAAGTGAGCCAATTCTCTTACCTTGTTGCATAGCGACTTCTAGAGCACTCACCTTTGGCACGTGGATGATGGATGGTCTGGGGATGTGAGTACAGAGTGCAATAACATCATGACTTAGCTCGTTAGCAGCAAACACTGATGACTCTGTGGTAGCAGACACTGACTGAACAGCAATATGATTGCTAGAATTGCTGCTTATGTGGCTGTGTTTTTCAGAACATCTGCTGACTTTGAACATCTCCTCGCTGTCCTTCTCTTCCCTGTGCTTGATGATGCTGGCTGCTATTGCAGATGGCTGCAGGCACACCGCTGAGGTCCCCTCGGTCTTCTCCTCCTCCATGGCAAGAGGGTTCGCGTTGGGCTGGTCAAACGGAGTGTTTTCGTGTGTGTTTCCAAAGCAGGTGAGCAGGGCTGAGCAAGGGAAAGGATGCATCTTGGATGACAGGTTATCGGATCCGCTTAGCCTGCTTTCCACATCCGCATAATCAACAGGCTGCATTCACATCCAGAAGAGTGCCCAAAATGAAAGCCTGGGCATAATGTCATTCCAGCCTTCCTAAGAGAGAGCACCCTCTTTTCTGCTGTCAGGAGCATTCAGAAGTGGGGTACCACACTTCCCACTCCGTTCTGTGCTGAAGTCAGCCCGTTACCTCCTCGTGGCCGCCCACTCCTATTGTTTGCAAGCCAAAGAAGTGCAAACACAATGAAAACATTTGCAACCCTTGCACGCTCTTCCTCAGAGCTGTCAGCAGCTAAACAAAGCCCTCACAATAGCCCCATAACCCCGACAGGCTATGGTTACAGGAGCGGACGCTACTGCACCAGGCGGTCCTCAATCAATAGTGCCGCGGCCTCAAGTTACCTGGCGAAAGAGGCAAAAAGATAATGTAGCCCGAGCTCTCCAGCCATAACAGCATCAACACGTGTATCGGTGTCATCATAACAATAGTATAACTGGCTCCGATTACGCTCTTCAGATATTTATTAGCAGTAAAACTTCAAATCATTCATCTATCACTGACTTGGATCAAAAATGTAGTTTCAAGCTATGGCCCGGCTGTTCATCGTTAAGAAGGGAAAATGAGCGGCTGCTTTGGTCAGGGAGGAGAAGATGGGGTGCTGTGTGGGCACCCCATGTCCCGCCCAGCACACGCTGCTACGGCACGGGCAGGATCCGTCCCTGCAGCTCCTCCTCCGGCCGTGCAGCTCGCTCCCCCCCAAGCAGCATCACCTCTCCCTGCTCCTCTCAAAGGCTCCTCCTGGCCCCCTCAGCTCCCTCGGGAAAACCAGGGAAGCATCCTACTAAAACTCATCTGCCATCGGGCGGGCGTAAGGGGAGATGTTTCCTTTTTCAGTGTGCAGTGGCTCGACGCTGGCTGTTAAAACAAAAATATGTGGGAAGTGAGGGAAGGAGGGAGAGTTTGCGGTTAGAGCATCTGTCTCCAGAAAACCCCAATTCCTTCTTTTTTGTGCTGCCAAAGGCTTCCTGTGCGATAGCAGAGATGTTATTTGATCTCTATCTCCATCTGTAAAAAGAAGGAGAGTAATCACTTCTTTTTTTCCACCCACTATACATATCCTGTCTGTTTATAAAAGGTTATAAACTCTTGAGGTCAGGGACTTGCACTTATTTGCTTTTAAGCTGCTGATACAAAAGATCTCCAAATTCAAATGTGGTGCCTACCTGCTAAGAGCGTCTAAAGAGAAATCTTGAGTTTCAGTCTTTCCCAACAAACCCATACTCTTCCATTTACTTTTCTAGCCTGGTTTGTTGTTCGATGTTGTTAGATGCTTCTCAGACCCTTCCTGTAATGGTGCCTTTCATCTTACTGTAAGGCTTGACATTGAGCAAAAACATGATGTATTAAGAGAAACTCATGTTTCCAGTAGCTCATCAGGAACCAAAGTGCAGAAGGCTGAGGGTTAAGTTCCCGTTGTGTCAATTGTCAGTGCCCGAAGCAAAAGAGTCTCGGGTCCCTCATCCTCCATTACCCTCGCTGTTCTCTTTGTACCCCTTCTTAACCAACGTTTCTTGTACACCACCTTGTCTCAATGGCTGGTGTTGGGTTTTAGAAAGGTCCAAAGTGAGTAGCAATGCATTTTGAGCTGCATTGCTCTTGCTGTCCTGTATCGCTCCCTGGTTTGTAAATACTGCCAGCGTGGGGTGAAGACCATACAGCTCCTGGAGTGAGAAAGATGTACCTGCTGACCCAGAAAAGTTTGAAAAATGTTAGGGGAGGATCTGATAGTGGGGAAAGCAAACTCAGAACGGGGAAATGTGCTGATAAACTGGAAACTCTCTAAGTAAAGAGGATGATTTTGGTTCAGGGTCCATCTTGCTTCACTTGTGAGGTGAAAGCAGCAGCACTGATCTCAGTATTCCCCTTCAGCAAGTGCCAGGAGACAAAAGACTGGCTGTGCTGATATCCAGCAACATCCTCTCGCTTTGCATCCATCGGGGTGGACAGGGATCCCTCTGGAAGTGGATCCATTGCAGATGGATCTGTTTTGCACTCACCTGGATGCGCTGCTGTTCTGCACAGCACTGTGGGTGCCTGTCTGAAAGTTTTGGGCTCTGCTTTCGGCAGCAGGTAGATAAAAGTTCAGGTGTTTTTCTTCCTCTTAACTTTTAAATCACTTCACTTCTTTACTGGATCTGACCTTGGATGCTTCTTTCCCTCGGTTTCCAATTTATCAAAGGTAGATAACAGTACTTCTCTGGCTCATGGATGTTAAACATTGTGAGTTGTTCCAGTATCACAGCACTGGAAGCCTGATAGGATCAATCTCTCAGATCAGGGAACTTCAGAAGCAGAGGATACCTATAACCTTGGGTATCTATTTGAGTTTTACAGACCCATTGAGGATGTGAGGCTGGACCTTTGCCACATAACAAGCTTTCCCATGGGATTTCGGGTGCCTCCATTCAGTCCTGGGCCCTGGCAGGACAACAGGCACAGGCAAGATGTTTTCAAGAAACTACTGAAATATTCAGATCCTCGGAAGAAGATCAGTTTGAGTCTAGACATAAACAAAAGTTTAGAGACTATCTTATTTCTTGTAGAGCAAGTCCCCTCTAAGTACATTTCCCTTTACTAATCCTTAGGCTTCATTTTTCTGTGTTATCCTCAAAACTTAGCCCTACATTTTTGAGTGTTTATGGATTATCCCATGATTGAGCTAGATATGGTACCACTTGGGCACTTGATGTCTCAGCACATGAGAATATTGATAAAGTCATTTCACCATGACTGTATTAAACAAGGGAGCTCAGGTGCTCTCAGCATGTCCAGAAAATCCTGGATATTGGTTGCAAAAAGGCTTTGTAGACCATGGTGGATGAGACTTTGGTTGTGGATAGATACCAGGCAAGGTACAGACCCATGCACAGGGGCCAGCCGAGCAGTATACATGGCACTGGGCACACACCAAACAGGTTTCATGACTGTGAGAGGTCAGACTGAGAGGCAGGACTAGCCAACCAAAGAACTAATTACTTTTATGTGGGAACAGTATTTGGTGTTTAGATGGGAACAGTAATTTCAAAGCGATGCACAACTAAGGCTTCGGGCAATCTGACACATCTTTAATTACACAGTAAGGTGTCCTTGGAATTAAAATAATTATTTCAGCAAGTCAGTCAGCCAACAACCACATTCAATTCTTTCCAGGCCTTCAGTTGGCCATGTCAGCTTTTCTTCAGCTCTTTCTGAGATCTTTGTGAGTTTATAGGGACGCTAGTCTATGTGAAGACTAGCTGCACGAGCAAGTCATGATCACTTAAAGTCACCATGCAGCACAGATACATGCCTGTGTGAAGAGGGCTTGTTCTAAAAATCAGATGTCTGCTTGTATTACCTCTGAGGAGGGAGGACATTCATTGCCTGCTTGCTGTGAGAGCCACAGAGATGCTTTTTCAGTCACCAAAAAGGGCTAAATGCTCCATTGTAACTGTAAGAGAAGTGACCAGCACAAGGGTAACTAACCCGTGAGTCTTGTCCTGAGTTTAAAGGCAATATGAGAAATCTTCACAAGCTGAGAACATCCAAAATGTACTGTTGGTAACATCTAAGTGGTGACAGCCATGAGCCCCAGCAGTCAGACCTGGGCCCAGTCTCCTCACAGCTTGGGGCTCTTTGGTTTTGGCTGAAGCCCATCACTCTAGCTAATGCTAAAGACACAATTCAAGGCTTATTTCATTCAAGCAGATCTCCTTGCACCAATCAACCAAGTGTGCTAACCAAATTTTTATTCACGATGAGATATTATTAGGCCAAGTGACAAGACTCGCTTTATTCTTCCTGAATTTGCTCATAAATTAATGATGAGCTGAAATGTACTGGCTTAACGCCTCAGCAAGCTGGACATGTCGAGTCAATGGAGAAAGTGAATTTCAGCCGACTCTTGACCTGTCTTCAGTATTATTCCTTCAAGAGAAATTTTTTCCTTCACGTGGTTGATATTATACTCTCTTCTCAGCAGGAGACTTGGGGTCAGATTTAAGCTCAGGCACCCCACACTTACAGCAGGAACTAAGCCTAGCTGGTTATCTTTGCAGGAGCCAGTTTTACAGCATGTCATCCTGCTTTTGTGCTTCTGTGTTGTCCCTTCTTTCCTCGTCATTGTGCCCCTACAGTAGCACTGATTCTCTAAACATCTCCCAGACCCATGTCTGTCTGGTGGGGGTTGGCCATAGCTTGGTGTTCCCCAGCATCTCCTCTTCCTCACCCTGCCATAAGCCCCAGCCTGCGTCTGCTGCCTCTGTGCTGCCTGCAGAAGGAGTATGTTCATTGCACCAAAGTAAGTTTTAGGTAAAATCTGAGCTGGTGATGATCAGGAGAGCTCCACTGCCTCCAAATTATGGGTGCCTGAAAGCGTGATCAGAGGAATTAAATCCAGTCTCCTGGTATCTCCTCTCCTCCTTTCAGACTGCCCAAACTAACTGAAAACCAGCTGAGCTTCTGGCTTCCCCTGCTTCATATATACTCTCCACATACACACAATATATATGTTCTATAGAACAAGATGAGTAGGATGTGAAGAGAGTGTACCTAAACCATGAAATACAGCTAGAGGCACTTGGCACTACTTAGATGGAGCTTAATAGAAGAGAGTTCAGAGAAGAGCAGCGTGGGTGGCAGAGGGACCAGCTCACAAGGGAAGGTTTAAAGAGCTCAGCTGGACATGCAACAAGAAACCAGTAAGATAAGCAATAAGATAAGATGCTCTGTGTTTATCTGAGAAGCATAGGGATTGAGGTTAAAAAAGAAGCAGTTTACGGTACTCAAAACAGTCCCTAATAACTTCAGAGTTTCTTTCATCTTCTGTTATACCTGCTATTAGGTATCACTGAGGGCAGGTGACTGGGTTAGAGGAACCATTAGTCTCACCCAGTTATGGCAGAGCCTGTGTTTCTAGACAGGAAAAATTTAGACTGATTAGCAAAAGAATTTACTTAATAGTAAACCAGTTTTTACAAATGCACAGGAAACTTTTTGAGGTGTTTTTTAACTCATTTTCTGAAATTTCTAAATGTTTTGACATTTTTAAGACTTAATCATAATGCCTGATGCTTGAAGAATTCCAGCTAACTCTACAGCTAAAGCATTCAACAAAAAATGCCCCTTTTTGTAAAAAAAAAAAAAACAAAAACATTGGAAATCTGAATTCTGAAGGTCTTGAGCAGGGCTATTCAGTGGGCTGCAAAAACCTCCTGCTTGGAACACCTAAGACCCAAGAGGACTAAATGATCGGCTGGAGGTAGACACTGAGTACACCCCTCTGTGTCTTCCCAGGAAAGGTTGCCATTTTGGGGGGCTGTGAAAATGCTTATCCCCTTAAGGGATTCATGCTGGCCACTGAGTAGCTGGGAAAAAACACAGGTAGAAAGTAAACCCAGCTGGTGAGATTGCAGAGGGCTGGAAATGAAGGGCTAAACTAAAGTCCTTTTCAGCAAATTGTGCCGTCCTACCGCAGAATTAAAACCAGGATGATTCGCAAAGTTGGACAGATGCACGCATGCACTCTTAGTGTTAAAGAAAGTCATTGTTCAGGTTTTTTTATTTTTGGCCATGCAAATAATATTCATACCAAACAAAAGTCCTGGGCCTGAGAGACAGAAGCTTTTGTAAACCAAGTCTTGATTCTGCTGCTGAAATGGGTACAACGGAGATGATGACATTTACTTAGCTATCTTCCAGCTGAGCAGGTTGCTTCCATTAATGAAAGCTGGGAAAATCTAAAGGCTGCTTAAAAATTAGTTCTTTTATAACAAGTGCTACTTGTTTCTGAGGTGGATTTAGAGCTTTGTTCTTACAGCTGACTTAACAGCAATTGAAATAAAACTTCTGTCTGAACACAAGTTGTCCTTGAGACAGGAGTAGAATCTCTTCTGTTTGTAGTTTAAAGGATTCAAGATTAAAAACCATATTATTGTTCTAAAATGTCCTTTCATGCACTAATGACATGTGAAGCTTTTGAGTCAGAAGAACATTTTAATATAATTGACACTTTGTAACTGATCAGCTTCATTTACTTTCTGCTCTTTTCTCAATTACACAACCAGCCTTTATGTATTTATAGCAAGTTTCCATTTTTTACTCTCACCCGCTGATATTAACATGGCGTGACTGCGAGTATTATGTCAAACAAAAGAGCAATGACAAAATACTTCCTTAGCTTCAATGATTTTACTTCATAGACAGATTTCTTTTGAATTTACAAATAAGCACTCTAACCTCCATGCAGCCCTTTTAAAATAACATAGACCTGCCCAGTGGCTGTTTTTTAGCAATCACCCCAAAAGGCAGGTCACCTTCAAGGTATAAAAGAAAGGGGATTATCTTGTTTGTAACTTAGAATCATAGAATAGTTTGGGTTGGAAGGAACCTTTAAAGGCCATCTAGTTCACCCCCCCTGCAATGGGCAGGGACATCTTGCACTAGATCAGGTTGCTCACAGCCCCGTCCAACCTGACCTTGAATGTTTCCAAGGATGGGGCATCTACCACCTCTCTGGGCAACCTGTTCCAGTGTTTCACCACCCTCATCGTAAAAGATTTCTTCCTTCTATCTGGTCTAAATCTACCCTCTTTTAGTTTAAAACCATTACCCCTTGTCCTGTCACAACAGGCCCTACTGAAAAGTCTGTCCCCATCTGGAACAGGTTGCCCAGGGAAGTGGTTGAGTCCCCATCCCTGGAGGTATTTAAAAGATGGGTAGATGTGGTGCTTAGGGACATGGTTTAGTGGTGGACTTGGCAGTGTTAGGTTAATGGTTGAACTCGATGATCTTAAAGGTCTTTTCCAACCTAAACGATTCTGTGATCTTTCTTATAAGCCCCCTTTATACATTGAAAGGCCGCAATAAGGTCTCCCCGCAGCCTTCTCTTCTCCAGGCTGAACAATCCCAACTCTCTCAGCCATTCCTCACAGGAGAGAGGTGTTCCAGCCCTCTGATGATTTTCATGGCCCTCCTCTGGACCCGCTCCAACAGGTCCATGTCTGTCTTGTACTGGGGTGCCCCAAGCTGGACACAGCACTCCAGGTGGGGTTTCACAAGAGCAGAGTAGAGGGGAAGAACCCCTCCCTCGACCTGCTGGCCACGCTTCTTCAGGCTGGAAATGTATCCTAGATGCAGCAGGCGCACCTCTGGACCCTCATGGGCTGACCCAGTGCCCCAGAGCCATCCTCCATCCTCCTGGATGGTTGCGTGATGACTTCTCTGCTTGCGCAGGCTGGCATATGGATGCAGCAGATTGCCAGATGCCCTTTTGAAAATGGATGAGCCGAAGGCCACTCCCCCAGCGGGGATTTTCTCAAACAACTCTCATTTTTCCAGCTTCTGCATAACTGGCGTGGGAAAGGGGGGGTGTCTCAGTCTTCCCTTTGCTGGTCTGCAGCTGTGTTACTGCTCCCCACAGCAACGGGCAGGCTCTGCTCTGGTGTAAACAGAAATGCTGACCGAGCCTAGACTGGGGGAATCATTCTCTGGCTGCCCCTTTCCTGCTCCGCTGGCTGAGCAAAGCCTCCTTCCAGTTGCACACCACAGATGGCTAATTAGGATCATGGAGAGAGGAAATCTGCTCTGTGGCCTTCTGTGCTGGGAATGGGCTCTTCGTTATGCAGATGAGATCCATCGCTTTGTAATTCTGTCTTTACAGCATGCAAATACAGGCAAACAGAGGTAGCCCACACATTACAGCCAGAAGACGGCACAGCACCCAAGGCTATGGCACAGTCCTGCCCTCAGGGACAGGGAATCTGATTTTAGGCACGAATAAAGCGGAGAAACGGGGCATGCAAAAGAAGGGAGCGATGTCTGGGAGCAGGAAAGGTGGGTTTCCAGGTTCTTTTCATTCCCACTGATCTCTTCTTTGAACCCTTCAAGGCACTGTCATTACCTCTCACCCTTAAAATTGCCTTTTGCTGCTTGACTATGCTAATTACAATATGACAATTACCTCTCAATATAAATTCACCCAATTCCTTTGACTCTACAAGTCCTTAACTGACCAAGTCTGCCAGGCTAACAGAAGGGTCCGCAGATCTGAGAGCCACGAGGAACCGTGCCAGGAACCCTGTGCCACATATGGGCCATATCTCACTCTAAAATTTCTGACGCAGGGAGAAGTACTTTTATTTCCTTCTTTCCTCACAGAGGCTTGAAAATACATCATCATGCAGGATTTCAGCCATATATTGTTCTTTGCGCTCTGTATGCTTGCTGAACAAAACTTGGTCTTCATCTCAGCGCAGCAGTGATTTGTAAGTAATAAAACCAGAATCAATTTAAAAGGGCAACATAGTGAGCTATTTTAAAAATGTATAATTATGTTTTGGTTTGTATTTCCCAGTAAACCTTTGGGTGTTTTGTGGAAACACTTCAAAAATGTTAACATTTCATTTACATGAAGAAAATCTCCTCTTTTTTCTCTGTATAAAGAAGTCATCTTTCTTGCTAAGAACATTTTTATGGAAAAAAAGAACCTACCAATGCAATTATGATCTCACAAAATGATTACTTTGGTAAATGATCTTTCTTTTTTGGGAGCCTATTTTTAAAAACTCTAAATAAAACCTGCACTTGCAATGGCCTTGACCAGAGCTAGGTGATTAACTCAGACAAGGTTCTCAATCATTTTGCTACTTTCAATTTAATTTTGGCTACGTCTGCACACCACTTGGCTTTGTTTACTTTGCCACATTCTTACTTGATGCTTAGGAAAATGGATAGTTGTGACTGTGGCCAAGATCCTGTATTTAATCAAGAAACAAGATCAAGATCTCAAAGCTAGAGATGGACTTTTTACAAGGGAGCATAGTGATAGGACAAGGGGTAATCGCTACAGATTGAAAGAGGGTAGATTTAGATTAGATATAAGGAATAAGTTCTTTACTATGAGGGTGGTGAGGCACTGGAACAGGCTGCCCAGAGAAGCTGTGGATGCCCCATCCCTGGAAGTGTTCAAGGCCAGGTTGGATGGGGCTTTGAGCAGCCTGGTCTAGTGAAAGGTGTCTCTGCCCATGGCAGGGAGGTTGGAACCAGATGATCTTTAAGGTCCCTTTCAACCCAAACCTTTCTATGATTCTATGATCACAGAATCACAGAAAGGTTGAGGTTTGAAGGGACCTCTGGAGGTCATCTGGTCCAACCCCCTGCTCAAGCAGGGCCACCTACAGCCAGTTGCCCAGGACTGTGTCTGGACAGCTTTTGAGTATCTCCAAGGATGGAGACTCCACAACCTCCACAACCTCGGTCACCCTCACAGTGAAAAGGTGTTTGCTGATGTTCAGAGGGAACCTCCTGTGTTTCAGTTTGTGCCTGTTGCCTCTGGTCCTGTCACTGGGCACCACTGAAAAGAGCCTGGCTCCATTCTCTTTGCACCCTCCCTTAAGGTATTTATACACATTGATAAGGTCCCCCCTGAGCCTTCTCTTCTCCAGGCAGAACAGACTCTCAGACTTGCCTCATAGAAGAGATGCTCCAGACCCTTAATCATCTTCATGGTCTTTCGCTGCACTCTCTCCAGTATGTCCATGTATCTCTTGTACTGGAAATCCCAGAACTGGACACAGTACTCCAGGTGGGATCTCACAAGAGTGGAGTAGAGGGGAAAGATCACCTCCCACAAGCTGCTGGCAATACTTTGTCTAATGCAGCCCAGGATACCATTTGCTGCCTTTGCTGCAAGGGCACTGTGCTGGCTCATGTTCAACTTGGTGTCCACCAAGGTCCCTTTCTGCCTAGCTGCCTTCCAGCTGGGCAGCCCCACCATGTACTGGTGCCTGGGGTTGTTCCTCCCCAGGGGCAGGATTTTGCACTTCTCATTGTTGAATTTCATGAGGTTCCTGTTGGCCCATTTCTCCAGCCTGTCGAGGCCTGGATGGGAGTATGATCCTTTGGTGTATCAGCCACTCCTCCCAGTTTGCTGTCATCCAGTTTACGACTGCATAAAATCCATCTCAAGTAGAAGTGGGTGTCTTAACAAACTTCATTCATCAAGCAATCAACTGTGAGATCGACAGGCTCAGGTCTGACAGCAAAAGTCGTGTACCGGCTGCATGACCCAAATCAGCATGGGCAGCTGCTGAGGGGGCTGCCCTTCAACGTCGTGCTGCCTGTCTGCCTGTGTATGCAGTACAGGCAGTTTCCGACCGACAGGCTGAAATACGTGTGCGTAACGGTGCAATGCACTTGTTTAATGTTTGCTTACAGTGCCTGAGGTAAACACAGATGGCAGGGTTTGCTCCTGCCTCTGCACCAGGGCTCTGCAGGCATTTCACTGCCTCGGCTCCGTGCTGAACCCTCACAGGCGACGATCCAAAGGCATCACTGTAATACCCTTAAAGCTAATTACCCAGAACTTCAGGCACTGGGAATGGTAACCCAGCTACAGAAGTTTTAACAGAGGGTTGTCGTTTTTACAGACATTCGGAAATTTTCCTAAGCACAGATGGTTCCTCACCACGACGCACCGAGTCCTCTCTCAGCTGAGCCTGCAAGATGGTCTGTGATGGAGCTATTGCCATTTAACCTCCAAACAGCTTCCACCCTTCAGGTTTCATTCGTTTGATCAAGTCTTTAAACTTTTTTTTTCTTTCCAAGCCCACAACAGGCGCATACACAGATCGCAGGTGCAGCTTTCCACCGCTCGACTTGCCGGGGTCGGTTTTGCTGGCTGCAGCTGGCTGTCTGATTAAACAGGCAGGAATTCCCACCTCAGTGCCCACAATACGTCTGACAGCAGTCCTGCTCTCATAGACTGCTCTGATTTCGATAAAAATCGTTTTAAATAGCTGCTTTCCCCTCACACCCACCCTTTGCCTTCACGGCTATATAATCAGGTCATGATAAACCACCGCATGGGTGTGTTTGACTCTACCTTCAAGAACAAACATTGGGCAAGAACAAAAGTCACAGGTGCATTCAGGGTGCTTCAGGCTTTGAAAATCTGGCCATTTAATTCACATGCCTCAAATGTGAAATCAGCAGCCAAATTTAAGGAGCAACTTTGAAAATCTTACTGCAGCAAAATGTCTTCTGGAGATGGGAGGCAATGGCAATCCAGAGTGATTTAGGTGTGAGAGAGCTGAGTCAAGCCATTGTAGGGTTGTTTAAGGCTGGATGAAGGAGTGGTACTGCTGTGGTGAAAACTCCTGGTTCCCAGAGGCACGTAAAAATGCCAGAATTGCAGATTCCACTTTAAAAATATGTCTCTGAGCCCTTGGGCTTGTAGAAGAGAGTCTGAAGTCTTACCCTGGGAATAATCAGTAATGCACTGACATGTGCCTATGGCCCTGTGCAGCTTCTAGCAGGGAGGAGACAGCGGGTGCCCTTTAGCAAGGGGAACAGATCCTTCATCACCGCACAGCACCATGCTATCAGGCCAGTGTCCCACGCTGCATCTCTCTTCTGCTCCGCACCCCCCATAGCCGCCGCAGAGGATCACCCCATCGGCGTCCCGCCGGATCTAGCGGCATCGAGCATGGGCGACTGCGGGGGAGAGGAGCAGCAGAGGCTGCTGGGCTCCAGAGGGGACCAACACAACACATCTGTGCCCAAAGGCACCTCATCCTGCTGCTCTGACACTCCAGAGCCGACGCTGCACAAAGAGAGAGGGCAGGCACAGGCAAGGACTGTTAAGAAGGCAGATTTTAGCAAATAAAAAAGATGCCAAATTTGGCCAACCTGAAAGCTGCTCAGTGCCACCCTCCTGCTCTTGTCCCCCTCCTCTGGGATATTATTTAATTTGGGGTAGCTACCGGTTTCATAGCTGCATTTTGAGATCCGTGGCAATTGCCCAAGTGGCAGAAATCCTTCAGTGGAAAGACTGAGGGGAAGCATTGTCCACGTTTCCGACACGGACCCGGATCTCTGCCCCAGCACTAAGAACGCTGTTAACTTCCAAGGAGTTCTTGGCTCAGCTCAGCACGCAGCCCATCCCCAGCACTCCCTACAAGAGATGGTTTCACCTATATACACTAGCTACGAGCACAGAAAGGGAGGTCAGATCCCAGCCTGTGTCCTTTTGGCAGAACCCTCCTTTACGGCTCACTTGCCAGCAACAGTAACTAGTGTTTCACAACTTCTTCTCTGCCACTAGCTCTATTGTAGGCAGACAAAAGGCTTTCTCTTGGCATGCGATGCTGGGAGACAGAAGGCACCTCTTTTGCCAGAGTCTATGAAATGGTGGTCTCAGCAGTAGGGAAAAAAACAGCTTTTCGGGCTGCTGAATTTGCTGGCATCAGCAAATGTTGACTTACAGAACGAGACAGCTCCAGAACGCTGCAGGCTGATGGCAGCTATTTCTGCATCAGTTAGTCGGGTGCGGGAGTCCCACCTGGTACACAAAACATTTCCACTCCCATGTTTTGTCCAGAGTGAATATTTTCCTTCCTAATTTTAAAACTGCTACTTAAGTAGGTACGTGACTTGAGTGCCTTTCCCTCTAAATAATTTTGCATAGGACCCCCCACCAAGCCATGGAACCATCGTGTTTGAAATTGTTTGAGCTCTGCTGAGCTCATTTGACTCATGGCAACTGCAGGTCTCTCCTTACGTGCACACCTGCCTCCATGGTCACTCCACAGGCAAATGAAGTCATGTCTGAGCAGACAAGAGGTCTTGAACCAGGATCTAAAAATTTACCCCCAAATAAATACATGTTCTTGGCCACAAGGAAAACTCTGGTACTTTGCAAACTTTCGGCACACAATTTCATCCATTTATTGAAATGCTCTGGCAATGAAATACAAATTTGTGTACTTTGTACGTAGTTTTGTACCTCACTGCAAAATGATACGATAGGTTTGGATAGGAAATGCAGAATATCTCATCCAGATGCACCTGGGAGGACAATGGAGGTAGACAGGAAGGTTTCAAGTCAGGTGTGTTTGGCCACGTCCCCAGAGTTAATACTCTGCTCTTTTATGAAGTGCTAGATAATCTTAACAAGGTGGAAGGGATGAGGAACACGGACTTAACTTCTGTGACAGAGCACATCTGAAAGACAAGTAACATTAACACTAAAGCAGGTCCTTGGTTCATTACTGATGCGGAAGGAGCAATTCCTCTCCCAAGTTATCTTTACCAGCATGAAGACTGAATTACATGGTTTGGCTGATAATTAATTTCTACCCCACCCCCTCCAAAACGTGACTATCAGAAGTATTGTCATGGGGTTGTGCTGCCATTTTCATGGAGGAGGTGAGCAGCAGAGCACTCACGTAGTAGCTGGTTGAGCACCATCTCAGTGCCGCCTTTGGCACAACACCTCCAGAGCTGGCCTGGCCACCAGCATATGGCCTGCTCTGAAATGGAGATCTCAGCTCTGAGATCCAGCCACCTCACCTGAAAGTGGAGGAAGATCTCATCAGAAAGATGGCTGAATTAATAACTGATAATTAGTGAATAAAGAGAAGAAACCTGGTGCCTCTTGGTGGTTCTAGCTCTCACTTTGTTTTTCTTGAGATTACCTAGAAATGAGAGTTTTGTGTTACATGAAAGATTGCTTCCATAGTCCCTTTCTCAGAGAGGAGAAAACTGCATTTTTAAGTTCTTTTCAGTTCAATACAGTTGTGATCTTTTCTAGGCCCAGGTCAGTTTGGAAGATCTGAAAGGACTAGAAGACAGCAGAAGACCCCTAATTGGAAGACCAGTCTTAAGGAGATTTCAGTTGCTGGGCTCCAAGTGAATTTAATGAAACCACCAGACAAATGAGCTGCTGCTGAAGGCAACAGAGACTATAGTTTCAAGGGTCTGGATTTTCTGACGGCCTATGATAACGTAACTCCTGACGTCTGTCAGCTTCCTCTCCCATCTGCCAGACCAGAGTGTTGTCCCTAAGAACGCAACACTTCTCTCCCGCATGCAAGAACTGCACCAGTGGGCAGATGGATTCAAGCCCTCCAGTTAGCTCAGGATAAGCCAACTGGTTTGTAGTAAAAATATAGTGCATTACTGTAAAATCTATTGAGGGTCTTTACCCACTCATCAGAGCATTTCAACCACATCTGACAGATTAATTTTCATGTGGATCTCCACTTCCTTTTTCAAAGCAGATGTACCCAAATAACTTACAAATATATATATATTTAGTTATTAATCCATCTCTCTGTCTACCTATGTTTGTGACAGGAAATACTGAAATACTGAAATACTGAAAATTCACTGCAAAACCAAACAAGACAGGCTCGATTCAGTGACCTCAACCCACGTCTCTAGAGCCATTTCAAACTGTCTCGGCTGAGACACCCAGTGTGGGCAGATATGACACAGGACCTCCAGGAGATGCGCAGCCTTCCAGCCCAGCTGGAAGTCACACAGGCATCCTAGGGCATCCCAAATGGCACTAGAGATGTATGCTCAGTCAAGTGATTCATGTTCAGGTTTTCCAGACAAGACAAGGCTGCCAAGGTTCAGATGTGAACTTTTAGGCATTTATTAATTTCTAACATATTAGAAATTTGCTTTTTACCATTGCATTTAACTGACTGCGATCTGAGTCCTTTTTCTACTGGCATTTGATGTGGCACTGAGCTATGGAAACAACAGCATATTTGAAGGTCTTCCCATGCATGAACTAGTTTCTTTCCCAAGTACTGCATCTTGTTTTATTTTGCTCCTCCGGCTAGTAGAAAGTAGGTCTCACTTTTTCCAGGATGGGTCAAGTTACTATAGGAAGGTTTCTTCCTGCCATTAAGGGATCTGCTGCCAGTCTCAGGCTTTGGGACCAGCTCAGATCCTGCCCGCCAAGGCTGAAGCTGTTCACTCAGGACTCAGTATGTCATAACCTGTCCTGCTGCCACCCACACCTTTCACAGTATGAGGGTGCCTGGGCAGCAAAAACCAGGATGGGAGACAGCACATTCCTTTCTGGTGGGGTTGGAAGGGATTCTGCTCGCTCCCACAGGGAGATGGGGGCTTTCTGAGGTAGAAACACAATGAACAAGCCCTCTGCTTTCCTTTTATGAGTTGTACCGTGGCCTTCTGCTGATCATCCTGCGCCTTCATTTTCTGTACTTAAAATTAAGCTCATGGGCTCTACCTGTATACATGTCAAATAATTCTTTTAAATGAGCAGAAATGTCCTGGAGTAGTGGGATTTTCTGGTTGTGTTGCCACCAATTGTATAAATCTCTGATTGCAAGGGATTTGAAGAATGCCGAAACAAGAATAAGACAGTTGAGAGCTCAAATTCTATTTAAATCCTCTAAAAACTTCAGTTTAGCAGAGTAAAATGAGATGGCAAAGCCTTTGGATATCTATAGATTTTGGCAAAGTATAATACACCAAGGTGGGAAGAGATGTATTTAGAGTAGGTCTAAAGAGCTTAAGTTTTTATTTATAATAGCTTCAAGTGCACTAGACTGCGTATTTGTAGCAAACTGCTACAAAGACAACAAGCAAAGGAAAATGCAGGCTTGTTCAAGAATTATTCCCAAACAGCAAAGATCTATGGATTATGGAATAATCCCCACAAGGGAATGTGTACATACATTTATGCCATACTGACTCTCCCATCCGTCACAAGATTACAAGCGCAAGATGAAACACTTTAATTTGGTTCCTTGTGCCCTACATTTAGATTTTTGAAAAACGCTCTCTCAGACTGTTTTTTTTTTTCCAGGATTCTGCCTTATTCAGTAACGTGTAATGGACAGGGTTATCCGCAGGGACCCTGCCTCCTTCCTTCACTGCTAAGATGAAAGGCTTTCCAGGAAAGCCAAGATGGATTTGTGGCCAAGGAGCTGCCTGTGGAAGTTGCAGCCGGTGCCAAATACCTCTGTATGAGATTATAAGGTGATGTGATTTCTGGCTGCTGCTGATCAGTGTTAGCAGCTGGTGCTTAGACTGCGACTTCTGCTGGTCAGTGGTCTCCTTGCCCTGCCTGGACCAGGATTATGGCACTCCCATACTGCTGATGGCACTGCAGGCACAGCCCTTTCCTGACCCTGGCAGCATAACGACGTGCTTTAAATAAACTCACCTGAAAACACACCAAAAAAAAGCCAAACCCATGATTTTTGCTAAACTTCAATTTTCTGATAGAACTGCATTGGGAAACAGTCACACGTCGTGTTTTGTCAGGAGACCTCACGTATCAGCAACCGTCAGCAGACTGGAAATGCATCATTGGAAACCCCCCTCCAACTCCCAGCCTAAATCTTAGCAGAGCTCGGATGCAGCTCATGCAACATGGCCAGAGAGATTTAAAGCTGCCTCACATCAATATATCTTGTGCTTGTAAATTACAAACTCTACCGGTGTCAGGCACACTTAAAATCAATGGAAAACCTAATCTCTGCTCTGGTTGGGTATTGATTTAACTACATTGACTTAAATTCAAATATAGTAAATCAATAGAGCTCCCTAGCATTGACATAAAAACACAGGTTAAAGGTACTTCTATCAGTGTAGGAAAAATAATTTTAGCAGGATTAATTTTTTTTTGCCTGGGTTTCCCTCTGGACATGGTTGGACAGTCACAAGCAGGCATGTTAGTTCCTTAAGACATATAAGAGGCAACAGCATCGCTGAAAGGAAGAAACCTCTGGAACAGGCTGGAAAACCAGAAGGCAGTACACACCGCTATGTCCTGCAAAGCTCAGCTGTCCCTGTTTGCATACGCCCATGTGCATAAATGGGCATGTGAATTCTGCCAGTTTTCTGCCAGGCTAAAATAAAGTAACTGAAGCCACTTGGACCAGCAGCCTGAGGTTAAATTAAACCTCGTGGGACCTGGAGAGGACCGGATTCTGTGCCAGCTTGCAGTGGAAATTTCTTACTGGGTCTGAGGCAAAGAATATTAATAAGAAAATCAGAAGAGCAGATGCATACAAATGGTAGCAATGCATAGTAAGAGGCAGATTGTTTCCTAGCAACACAGGCTTCAGGCTGGTTAGTTTTGGTTAGCATTTTCTGACTAATAGCTGCAATTTTTATCTGTACTGCTGCTCACTTCCTACCTGTGCTGAAAGATAGAGAAAAAGCAATAGACAACGTAAGATAGGATCCATCTGCGTTAGACTACATGTCTGAAAGTGAGATCTCTGCGTGTGAGGGACTTGCCAGTGCCCTGAAAAACGATGGGCTGAAAGCGCCTCTAGGGATGCCCATTTCTGCCATGTGTGAACTAGCTCAGACCTGGACCTTGTGCTTCAGGTAGCTAAGTCAGGGCACACAAGTTTCACCTCCACTATGTTTTGGCACTTCCCACCTTCCCCATCTCCATCCCACAGTACCATGTGCTCCAGGAATACCCCACGGCTAATTCTGCTCTCAGTATCGTCAGCGAGAGACCCTTGACTTTAGTGGTAATAGGGCAGAGCCCTTTTATTTATTTATGGATTTCTGCTGTGGCTTTATTTATACCATGGCCTTTGAGAATAATGTAGGAAACCAGCTTCTGTGTGTGTGTGTGTCCCCGTGTGTGTCCATGTGTGTCCCGATGCATGTGTACGTACAGGTCTTGACATATTGGGACCTCCGCTCACCTACTGCAAGGTAAATAATTACTGATTGTATGTCTGCTAGAATCCTTTTCTGAAGGTGTTTGAAGGTGCTACAAGGTCACTGCTAAGGTGCTACAAAAGCAATTCCTAATAAACCCTCCAACCATCCCTTCAGACAGTATCTGTCACCAATATGGGCTTGAAATTGGTGTCAACCCAAGGTGTGATCTGAGGTTTCCGCACGTACACTTCAGGACCAGCTCCTTCATCAGGCTTACAAGTTCTGCTTTCTCCATACAGACCCTGCTCATTCCTCCCCCGCCTGCCAGTACTTCCAGTGCGCAGCCTCTCTCATCCTCCTGGAGAGCTCCACAGATTTTTAAGTCCAGTTTCCTTTCTGCAAGAGGAAAGAATGTGAGAGATGCTTTAGAGAGCACGTAAGTTTTCACGTTGTCCTTAGCTCCTCTGTGCTGCCGGAGAGGAAAAAATCACCCAGTTTGTGCAAATGCTGCAGAGCGATTGCTGTAACACGGGGCGGTGGAGTCAGGGAGAGCAGCTGCTGCACCCCAAATGACATGGGCTTGCAGTCCTGTGCCCTCCAGTGATCCGTCTGCAGCTCCAATTATTTTAAGCCAAGGACCATGGCTTTGCCAGTCCATGACATCTCTAGAGACGGTGGGACCAGCTCCTCTGTCTCACTGCCTTCCCCGTAGTTCGGGGTCTCCCCAGCCTTCCCCTCCCCAAGAGAAAGGCTGTAGAATAAATCTTACTAGACGCCAGAGAAATCACACAGGAGAATGAATCACAAGTCCCCAGCCATGAGAAAAGCTTAAGCCAACCCTTGCACTTTACTAGGACAAAAGCAGCAGATCCACAAGACACGAAGCCACTGGAAATTGAGGCTTCATTCAGTCCACGGGACTGGCTGTTTATGTGCTACATTCAGTTTTTATCTGCCATGAAAAACTGTCTGGATAAGAGGAGAGCAAGCAGGTTTTTGACGTACAAAGAAAGCAAGGCCTGATTAACTGAAGAGGGAGAAGAGATTTCATTTATTCGAGTTATTTAAAACTCTACGGTCTTTGTTAACAGCTGCTCAACTTGAACAAGCAACCTCTCTCTGGAGGAGTCGGCACTGCTCCTCCTTCACAGCAGAGCTGGGCAAGCGCCCATCCGCATGCATGAGTCATCCGGACAGGCCTCCAACAAAGACTGCTCTGGCTAGGATGAAAGCGTAAGCTCCAAACTCTTTACTTTTCCTGGCCGAAGCCGTAAGTAGATGAGAAGAGGGAGGCGGGGAGTACAGAACCATTTATTTCACTTTCTGCTTAGGTTTAGAAAGGCTAAAGAACAGAGTCCGCAGGCAGGGACACAGAGGGATAAACGAAGGCGAGTAGACAATGAGACCCCAAAGCAATTTCCTTTAAAACCTCAACCTACCTTATCTGAGCTCACTAAGATGAATATCTGCGTCTTAAACTTTTCACAGATCTTTGGCAGGGGCACGTGGGCACCCACCGTGGAACCGACTTCAGCAACCATTTTTGGGGGTGTGTTACCGGTGGCTCCACAGTAACAGCACTGAAGAACACAGGACAGGGAGTTAATGCCCAGACAAAAGAGAGGGGATGCTGCAAAGTGGGGAATGCTTTCACACCCCCAGAAGTCCTTGGGAGTAGAAGGCACCCCGGTCAGGGGTGTTGACTGCCGCAAGCCACTTGCTAAGATCATGGCACTCCCTCTTCCACGGCAAAGTGGAGGGCACAGCAGTGCCAGACCTGTTTGTAAAGGATGTTGATAATGTGCAAATAATGGATTTTCACAGTGATACTGAATGATGTTACTACTATTTGGCAACATCTTGTTTAATTTTGTACCTATAATAAATCCTGAAGGTAAGCCTTGGATTGTGTCCGTCTGTCACATAAGTAAACATAATGAATGTGCAATTAAATGAATTAACGAGTAAGGTGATACACCAGTGAAGCACTCCTCTTCATGGCAGAATACATCCCATTGAAAGCAGCGGGGTTTCCTACTAGCTTTTACAGTGTTGAGAAGGTAAACGGACCACCCGTGGTTTTGAATCAAGGATGAGAGCCTTCCACCTCTACCCATCTAATCTGTCCCACCAGGACCCACAGTGGATAAGCACTCTTCAGAACAGGAGGAGGAGGCCGATTCGCTGAAACCTCTGCACATCTTCTGGCCAGGCTGATTCGCTGTTTCTCTGCACCCCAGGGAATTCCTGTTGGTTTGGCTCATTTCTTCACTTTTCACTTTTATTATGACTGCAAGTTCTTCGAGCAGATCTTGTCTTTTTGCTCTGTGGTTGAACAGCACTCAAAGAAATAACCTCTGGGCATGAGAACAGGCCAGGAAAATCCCCAAATGATAACCTGGGAAAATCCAGAGCTGAAAATGCAGCGTATGCCTTTCTTCAAAGGGTAGGCCCATGGAAGAGATTGGTGCTGCAGATGTGTCTGCTGAAGTCGGCCTGAAACTGCTTCTCGGTGGAGCGGGACTTATCCCTTGTGGGCTACCAGAAAGCAGCGCGTCTTCTGCAGCAGCTCTTCTGCAAAGACCTCAGGGATTCCCCTCCCGCTTCCGAAGAAGTGCGGAGTCCCTGCAGCACAGCTGATTAACATCAGAGCGTGGAGAGATTTTACAACACAAACCGCCTGACTGCACAAAGCTCCTGTGGTAGGATCAGTCGATGTAACGTGTCTCAGCTGCCTGGACCCCAGGTCTGCCCTGAACGAGAAGTCTTTGTCTCCATAAACACATGTAGTTTTCCACAAAAGTGACGGCTGTTCGTTCAGAGGCAGCTATCTGGACCCAGGTCATTAAAATAAGAACATCGCACAGTAAAAAATACTGGGCGCCTGAAACACCTCTGAAGCCCTGAAGTTGTCACTAAGGGAGAACGGTGCGGCTGTCTGTTCGTCGGCAGCCCAGCCTCCCTCCTCTGCACCCCTGGCCTTTCCCAGTTTCGGTCTGGAAAGGTGGAAGGGGATTTCAGTGTATCTATTCAGTCATCAGCTGATGAGCTGCCAACGATTATGTTAATTTTCCCCTGTTGTAATAGGCCGTTTAGGGCCCCAGCCAATGACCAGGGAAGCTGCTGGAAAGAGTCCCACTGATTTCAATGGCTGTCCAACAACGTGCAGCCATACATGCCGAAAATTAAACACAGATCCTCCAAATTCATTTCACGCAGGCCACAGGACTGTCCTCTGTTCCTCGTAATTATCATTATTATTGTCATTACTGGATTTGAATTAATGCCCGTGAGTGCAGATGGACAGAGATTTTTATCAAACAGAAATTCTGTCATTTAACTAGGACTTTCTCAGAACTTAAAACAAAGGAGAATGGTTCCAGATGCTGCTCTTTTCCTTTTGCGTCCCCACAGCTGCTGACCAGCTATGGTGTCCACAGCAAAATCTGACTTTCTTTTAAGTGAGTTGTAAATTCTGTCCGAAAATTCTTTACATACTGCAACAAGAAAATAAAAACCTTAAGCTGAACAGCAGAAACTGGTAAAGTTGCCAAAGGAATGTTAACAAGTTAGCTAAAGACAGGGATCATTAACACTTAAAAAAAAAAAAAAAAAAGACTGCTCTATAGTTTAAAAAAAGAACTCTAATTTCATCTTTTAGCTTTATAGATAACAGTGGGTTTGCGGGAAAGGAAATCGTTCTGTCAGCTCTGCATGGATCCCATTAACACTTTTTTAATAAAAGGAGCTCAGAATCTATCACCACTTTGATCTCAGTTCAATAAAGCTAATCTTAGCTTTGGTTTTAACATGGACATTTAATTGTGTTTAATCACCTTCTGCAAAAATCAATTTAGTTGACATGATACTGACCAGGACTGGTCAGCAGAGATAAGGAAGAGCTATGTTCTAGCTACTCCATCCAATTACACTCACCTCTAAGCAGGCAACTAATTAATGTGGTTATCCTCATAACACCCTTGGGAGGAAGGAAAAATGCTACTTTTTTTTTTTTTCAGATGAAGAACTCGAGAAACAGTAAAATTAAATGACTTCCTCAAGGTCACATAGTAAATCTCTGACAGTGCACAGAATGAACTTCTTGCTTCACGTTGGCACCCTCACCCCTAAATCAGTTCTTTGCCTAAAATTAAGACATCTGCCACTAACTAACCTGATGCTGATCGTGACCTATTTTGGTAGTCGGCTCTTCTTAAACTGCTAGTTTAAACTCTGCTCCATTTTGTCCTGCCAGTGCTCAATGAACACAAGGTTTTCTACCCAGAGCACAAAAAGTGAATTTCGGGCATATTTTACTGTGGAGCTTGCTTGGAAAGCTCTGGGATTGCCTCATGGCACCCTTTGTAATTCATGTCACAACTTAGGTCTGCATTATTAACCACAACATTTTATATTTACAAAGCATCTTCCAGCCAAGGATCTCAGCGCACTTCCCATCTATTATTAAAAGCTTTCAACATTCCTGCAAAGTGAATTTGACATCATTTAGGAGATGGAAAAACTGGAACATGGAGAGGAAAAAGGCCAAAAATTTAAAAAGAAGTTATTTGAAGGTTTTTCTATTATTTTCCTTGGGGAAAAAAAAAAACATTGTTATGTATGTTTAAAAGTTCTCGGACTTGACAAGACTAATAAAGTTGTTCAGCCAACCATGACCATCATAGATGTGCCTCGAGATGATAGTGCCTAATACTGTCTACAGCAATTCTTAAAACAGCAATGAGAATATTCTGTATTTCTTGTTTTAATAACACTGACTGTACGTGCGATTATCTGTGGCACATGCTTATTCTTTCTCTAAAGAAAATCATACATATTTGATTTTCATAATAGCCAACAAAGCCTAGTCAAAGGTGACTTGTGCTAGTCCTCAGTTCTAGCTATGAAGCACATTTGCTGTGTTTAATTAGCTTTCAGTGCCTCCTTACTGCCGTCAAGAATAATCTGCAGTTGGCTGAATGGTGGCAGAGAAGAACGGTACCGGAGTAGCCTGGAAGAGGTTCGTACCTTCAGGACGACGTTGCTTTCAGACAAACTGCGTCAGCTGGAGTCATCGGATGATTCCCTCGGGATACTTCAGCGTGGGTCGGCAGCTCATCCGGCGAACACTGAGCAATGCCCCAGGTACAGGCTGGAGGTTTGGTTGTTTCAGGTTGTAAGAAAAACAGATTTTTTCTACTTTGCGACTCAAGTTTGTGGTGTGGAGTGCAATAAAGGATGGTTCATTTTGCAGGCACTCAAAGCTTTTTTGAGAAAAGAGAGAAAAACTAACATTTTTGACTTACAAGCAAAACCAAATAGATGTTTAATATGCTTTATGTCATCTAAAACATAAAAAAATCTTCAGATATTCTCTAAGAAGCACTCTGGTGTAAGTAAAAAAAAATAAATCTGGCTTCAACTTTACTGCAAACCTACTGAGCTGCCAAACAGACAAAACGTTGCAGATGAGTTGTAGCATTGCAATTACACGCTGCATTTATGCCACCTACAGGCATTAATAACAGCTTTTCAACAGGTTTGCCTGCCAAACTTTCTATGTAGCCCTTTTTTAGACTGCTGTGAGAAGACCCCGTAGCAGTCAGCCCTGACCTTCGACCCATAAAAACATTCTGTTAAGCTTATTGAAAATTAACACAAGTATTTAATTAATCTGATCCATCAATTGAACTTGCCTCTTCCCTATCACTTAGGTACTGTGACTATGAAGCAATGAGGATACTGGAATCGACTTTAGCAAGTGCCTTTTGAAATGACTGGCAAGTGTTACAGCAAACCCAGAAATAGCCTACAGCCTCCACCGAAACCCAGCAAGTTTGGGGGCGATATACAGACAGACCTCCCCACAGCATGTATTCCTGTGCCCAAAATAAGCAACGCAATGAATAATGATTTTATTACACCATAATAATGAATAACGATGGTAAAAAAATCTCATGGATGCTTTTATGAAGGCAAGCGGTGGGGTCAGAAGTTTTCCATCAGTAGGACGGTGGCACTCCAGCAGGAACGTACAGTCTCACACCGCTGTCTTGGGGAAGAGGCTGTTTTCCAAGCCGGGGGGCAGTGCCACCTGGAGGACCACTGTCCAGGGCCCCCACAGCAGGGCTCTCCCGCAGCTCTCTGGAGAATCGACTCCACTGGCTCTGTTCACATCCCCAGGCCAAAGACCATCACAGGCCACGGTCTTGCAGCTGCCATCTCTAGCCTCCTTGGAGCTTAATTTCCTGAGAATTAAGTCAGAACACACACAAGATAATTAAAAGAAGTTCTCTCATCCTTCTTTCCTCACCCCAAGGGACATTTTAGAGTATATACTATTTACCAGCCGCAAAACAGTCTGTTGTTCAATAGAGACACTTGCTTCCACTTTAAATAACTCGGCAGATGTTACTGCCTTTTTGCCGCAATCTCTGTCACTTTCCTGCAGTCAGCCTGCTGCGGACAGTGCCAGGGGGATCCCTTTTTTGCATTCAAGCCTCTCAGGCTGCCTGTGAGCTCTCGGTACAGAAGCAGCTTGGGCAAGCTCACGTCGTACTGTGCTAACAGCTGGTCTGACGGTGGCTGGTCTGGTTTTTGGATGGCTGAGAGATGTGCCACAGGCTGGGAGAGAAGGGGCAGCTCTGATGCTGTGAAGGTTTGTGCCACTGTCTTGTCAGCTGGGAAATAATACTAACTCAGCAGAGTACCTGGCTCAGTCGGAGGTGAGTTTGTAGCAGGTGGAGCATGGTGGGCTTGTTTGTTTGATGTAGGTACCTGGAGACGTGCAGGACTCCAGTCAGACTGGGGCTGGATTTTTCTCCTCTTTCTGACTCAGAGGTGTGAAAGATTAAATTCTCTTCCATCCTGAAACCAGACTGCTGTTGGACCAGTGTTCGCCTCCTCAACCCCACCTTTACTGAAAAACAAGCATATTAAGGCTTTCACTTACTGACAGAACTGCTGTAACAGGCAGGGCAGCCTCTTCCGCTTTTCTTTAGAAGTGGGTTGTTCACCCCATCTCTCAGCTCACTCAAGCTCGTTGCAACCTCAGAGCTTCTCATTAGCTGAGGACACCACCTGAAGAAATAGGAAGGGCACACAGAGACGAGGGCTTTTCACTTCTCAACAAACACTACTGACCACCACAAACCCCTGCCGAGGCATTTCTTGCCTGCTTCTGTGCAGGTTTGCTTGCACCTGGAAAGAGCATTAACTGCTTTAGTTAAGATAAGCAGAACTTCTCTGTGTCCATCCTGATACATCCATGGCATAACAACAACAGGGGAATGGCCGTGGATGTGCTTAGTTGCATAGGAGATGTTAGCAGTGTGGCCACAAGCACTTTCTGAGGCACAGATTACACATACTGGTCTATTGTCATAAATGGTGCAACTGGTCTTAGGAGGTGGGGGAAAGCACAGGAAAATTATTCTCGGATGTTTTTTGTACTAGGGGCTTCTGTTCTCCTTTACCCTCCTATCTTCACTGTCTCTTCTCAGACTCCCTCCATCTTTACCTTTGGCAAAAGCAGCACTTCTATCATTGCTTTCTTCTACAATACCTTTCTCCAGTCCCCACAGGTCTCTCCTGCTCACCTCTACTCTTCTCTTCTCATTCCTCTGTTTACAAAAGGAGGCAGAAAGGAGCTACAATTTGGACACACTTCAAAAGTACTGTTTTCAGATGTGCAAGTTTCACCTTTATCAACACTGTGATCCTCTCCCGAGCATGGACTGCTGGCAATCTGAGCTCCAGCCTTTGGTCAGACTTCAGCAAGCTCGGTTGCTGAAAGGAAGATAGTCCAGTGACTTAGGAAGCCTAGGATCAGTTCTGGGACACAAAATGCCTTTGTGACTCCAGATAACTCCTTTCATCTCCATATGATCTTGATTCATTCCTTTAACCCTTCAGCATATCTTATATAAAGCAAGGATAAGGACAATCTTTACTTCTGAATGATGCAGTGAGATGGTGCTGCATGGCATTTAGACTCCCTACAGAAATGAGAGGCAAATGAGCACCCAGACCTACAGAAGCCATCTCTACAGTGAGAGGCCACATACAGGAGGTGACCTGCTCCCCGTTACGGCACACAGAGAACTTTGCTGCGCCCATTACAGGGCCACATGAAATCTGAGGAGCCTTCAGCACAACAGTGACGTTAAAGCTACGAGGAAATGAATTCTGTGTGAATGATGCTCATTTCCACCAGGATTGATTAGAAATCGCTTCCTTTGTTTTTTTTTCTCTGTGGTAATGCCAAGATGGATTTCTCCAATAGAAGTGCAACGCAAGGATGAGCTTTGCTTTCAGACATTGGTCATGCCTGGTTAGATTATGCAAAATCAGCGCTTCAGCGTGACTGCTTCGATAGTAACTGCAGCACTCGGATAAAAAAAACTATTTTCACTGTCTCCACGTGCTTCACTGACTGCAATTAAACGACGAGAGAAGCCAGTGACATAAAACACACACGCCCCAGCACATGCATGCAGTAGCTTCGTTCGCGTTTCTCCATTTCAGTCTCTATTTTCTCAAAGGCTGGGTCTTTGGGGTTGAACAGCCCCGAGCCGGCGCAGGCCCGGCGCTCCGCCGGGCGAACTCCCCTCAGCGGCCGCGTACCGCCAAACCGCCCGCGCCTGGCGCGCGGACTCTGCCCCGTTGCCATGCGCGATGACGCCCCTCTCTCGATTTTTCTCATTGGCTGCTCCGCCGATGACGACGTTTACCAGTGCGCCTCTCCGTGATTGGTTCGCGAGAGAGGGCTGCGCGGGTTTTGATTGGCGGAAGGGAGAAGAGGGGAGCGGGATTGGTTGGGAGCGGGGGGGAGGGGCGGGGCGCGGTGCATTGTGGGGTGGCGGGCGCGCGTGGAGCGCGGGGAGGTGATGGCGGCCATCGGTGTTCACCTGGGCGCTACCTGCGCCTGCGCCGCCGTCTATAAGGTGCGGGGCTGAGGGGCCGCTCCGCCCGCCCGCGCTGTCCGGGGCGGCCCGGCGGCGTCGTGGCCGATCGGGAGTCCTTGCCGGGAGGAGGGGGTGGGCCGCGGTCACCCCCGTTCCCTCCCGGCGCTGCGGGGTCCCGCAGGGAGTGGAGCCCTGAGGGGACGCGGGGTGTGCTGAGGGGCGGCTCACGGGTGGTGCCTCTGTCCGCAGGATGGCCGCGCCGACGTGGTCGCCAACGACGCCGGGGACAGGGTCACGCCTGCGGTGGTCGCTTTCTCGGAAAGCGAGGAGGTGAGGGTTCCCTGCTGCGGCGGTGGTTTGGAGAGGAGGAGAGCTCCGCCTGTCGCTCACTGCTCTTTCTCTTTATTTTTCATTCAGGTTGTTGGCTTAGCTGCAAAGCAAAGTAGAATAAGAAATATTTCAAACACTGTAGTGAAAGTAAAGCAGATCCTTGGGCGAAGGTAAGAGAACAGGTGTGAAAGGGAAGGTGAGAAGCTCAGTTTCCCCCGTTAAAGCTGGTCTGTGAAATGTAGTCTTGGCACTGATATTGAAGATGTTTTAATCTAGTGTGATAGTAGTTAAATTAACCTGGCATTGACAGGAGAGTATGTCAGTTCTTAAAAATTCATTATATTATGAACTTCTTATTTTACATTTCATTCCAGGAGGAAAGAGGTGCGTAGTATTTTGTATCTGAATTTGTATGTGAAATCAAATCGTAAAATTTATTAACAAGTTGCATGTATGCTTTTGATATATACTTAAGGTTCTTAACTAAAACATCTTACTGTTACCTGGATGTATTCCTGTGATTAAAATCCACTGTGGTTTTAGTTGCATGAAACTTTGTATTCCCTTTCATTACAATCGTAAAACACGTTGACGTAATGCCTGTTGCAGTTCTTCAGTTAGTGGAGCTGTGATGATTTGTGCTGGCAGTGACAGTGATCCTAAAACTAAACTTGCTGGTTTAGGTCTAACATCAGAGATGTGACGAAACTTTTCAGTGATAACCTAGCTGTGCGTTACAGCCCTCTCATTGGAAGGAGGTCACAAGATGATGTCAGTGATGATGTATTTCTCAGTGCTTTTCAGAGGCATGACTTTACATAGTTAGTAGAGGATTAAGGATAGTCAGGTTATTGATGCCAAGTTATTTCAGTCAGTGCAACAAAACTGCCACTGTAAGTCTTTTTATAAAGATTATTGGGGATAGCAGGTTAAAACAATGCGTTGGTTTTTGTTTTCCCTTTTGACTAACTCGTAGGTATTTTTTCTATCATGAGTTTGGGGGAAGGGGAATGAAAGATACCAGCAGTCAGAACTGTTGGTTTTTCTTCTCCTGTATAAATGTATCCGTAGAGTGGAAGCAGAAATTTTGGTTGAAGTATAGCTTCATATGTTGTAGAGATGCTATAAGGAATATCAGCAAGATGAACTTGTGCAATTATCCTTGAGCATGTGATTTATTTTGTTATTATGAATTTGTCTGGACAGCTCTGGTGACCCACAGGCAGAGAAATATATTGCAGAAAGCAAATGTTCAGTGAGTATGATCTAGTTTTTTTTTGTTCTTCTCAGAATAACTTGTATCATTTTATACTGTTCTTGTTGGCATTGTTTGTGCCATGCCATGTTTGTGTTCTGTAGTGATCAGCTCTCATTATGTGAGCTCCCTTTGCTGCTGTATAGAATGTTTCTCTTTTTATAAGGTCAAGAAGTATCACAGTATCTTGTGATAAAAATGCTTAACCGCTTGATTTAATCTCAGTATTCAATTTAAATAATACCGTGCTTGTTACTAGAAAGCTTTTTGCAAAACAAGAGAAAAATTATCCTGGAAAATACATTGCTAAAGAAGGAATGAGTTTTTCTCTGGTTTTTGACTGTTCGTATTGGCAGGCTTATGTAGATAGCGGTTAGTTTTTTTCTTAGGGAATGTAAGCAGACAAGTACTTTTGTTCTAAACGTTGCTTTTCTACTAAGGAAAACTTTTTAGTAGAAAAAGAAAGTCTGGAGTCTTTAAGTCCATGTGAATGCACTGTCGTGTCTGTTGGGTAACACAGGGGTGTGTTTGTGATCTTTGATAAGCATCTTGGAAGCATTTATTCTCTTGTAACTAATGCAGAAAGTACTTACACAGTCCAATGGTTTTTACTTGAAGAGAAACCAAATTAAACATTACTTTTTCTTAATAACCAAATTATGTATCTAACAAAGGTATGTTGGTTTTGCTTACAGATAATTGAGAAGAATGGAAAACTTCAATATGAAATAGATAATAAATTTATTAACCCAGAAGATGTGGCAAAACTAATTTTCAGTAAAATGAAAGGTATATAATAAGTAAAATCGTAACATATTTTCGTTTTTTTAAGCTGTCCTCATGTTTTTAAGATGTGGTATATTGGGTTTTTTGCTCTTAATCAACATGTTCTACCTATGTTTATGAACAGAAGCTGCTCAGTCTGCATTGGGTTCAGATGTAAATGACGTTGTTATCACTGTACCATTTGATTTTGGAGAGAATCAGAAAAATGCCCTTGGGTAAGAGGATTAAGATTTTTTTCTGTTATTTAACATGCCTAAAGCGGACCAGCTGGCAGATCAGCAATGGGAATTCTGCTGGACTTCAGCTTGCGACTATCAGTCAGGACATTGGGATGCTATTTCAATTGGGGAAAATGTGAAAGTAGGAGATAAAAATCCTGATTTGAGAAACTTTTCATGGAATTCAGTGTTGTAACCAAAATGAAATTCTGAATCAACTGAAGTGAGAGGGGAATTTTGGTATCATCAGGGATAGAATGTCACTTCAGATGTGTTACTTCTAGCGGATCTTCAGTGTCTGCTTTGAAATGCAAACAGTTTCTCAGCCCTCTTCGATAATTTCCCATCCCTTACATACAACAATAAGTATACGTACAACAATACTCACCGAACCAAATGGCGTTACATGACTTTACTGAGGGCTGTTTTATCAGAGAGCAGATACAGAATGCACACCAGTATTCTCCTTGGAAGTGTAGCTGTAAAAGTTCTTCCATATGAAAACATAAATAGGCTTAAAGCTGTGTGTAACTGGCAGCATCTATTTCTATTTTCTGGTATGTAGAAGCCCTCATGTTGAACTGTCATGAAATACTTAAAGCATGCTTAAAGTTGGTCATAAAACATTAGTGAGCTGGGTATTCGCAGTATGTATGATGGAACATTCTATTGCTTTGGCATACGAGTTTCAAAATAACTTCAAAGTGGAGGAAATTACTTGCAGGGCAGTCCCAGGGTTACTGAAGTTTCAAAACACGTAAAGAAAATATTAGAAGTGAGGTGTGGTAACTTCATTTAGAAATAAAAGCAATTTTCCTAGCATGATATCTGTTGAAATAATGTACCAGGAACTTTTAATACCACACCTGAAGGTAAATTAGCAAGTTTGAGGGTGGGGTTTTTCATCTTGTAGTTGAGGGGGGTTTTGCTGTTTTTTGTGGGGTATGTAGACTGATACATCAGTGTCGTCTTTGACAATAAGCACGCAGCAGATCCAACTAACTGCAGAACACAGTAGCAACTAAGCTTCTTGATGCCTTTCTTTTCCAGTCACTTTGCTTTGTTAATGCCATGCTGTAACCAAGTTCTGAGTTGGTGACATACGTAGTTCAGATCAAAGCTTAATAGCATGTGTGACCACAGTGAAATCATTAAAGTAAAATGAAATGCTGTTATGCCTTATCACAGGGAAGCAGCTGCAGCTGCTGGATTTAATGTTATGAGATTAATTCATGAACCGTCTGCAGCTCTCCTGGCTTATGGAATTGGCCAAGATTCACCCACTGGGAAAAGGTAAAATCCTAATATTTTACTTCTTAAATTTAAGCTGCTGTACTTAAATCCTGAGAAATCTTAAATGAGGGAACGCTGTGTTGCCTTAGCAGTCAATACAAAATTAATGATTTGAGGCTTGTTCTTTTTACTCTCAATAAAGCCAATAACAATTTAAAAGTTGTAAATCCATAGTGTTTTGGATCCCTTTGTTCTGGCTTTTATTTTTTTTTAGAATTGTCTTTAAAGAGTTGTCCCCAGATTCTGTCTTGCTCTTTAATGAGCTGATTGGCTTGAAGAAAAATGCATCCCTTCTTAAACAGATTTTGGCACAGCTGGTTTTTAATTGTGGGAGATGGGGTCATTTTGCATATGGTAGAAGAACTAAAGTCAAGTTCCTGGGTTCAGTAGGTGCATTGGGTTTCCCTTATGAATATTCAAATAATTCACAAGATTCTCAAAATAGCAAAGACTGCTGTCAGTGCAAACAGATGTCTTGCCTTTTTTTCTTCTTGGTGGATAGTTTTTTACCCTTCTCATATAATTCTTGCCTATAATCTTGAATGTAGTGTTCAGTTCTCAGTTGTGTTGTAGGAAAACTGTTGGCTGCTCTCACTGTGAAATAGACTTATTTTCTTCTTTAGGGAAGACTGTCAAGTAGTCAGTGGTACTAAGATGCATTACATACAAACACCCCAAATCAAATTATCTTGACAAAACTGATTAAAACCTGCAATGCATTATATGATGGTCATCTTTTAGAAAATGTGTCAAAGTAAACATAATTCTGGATGACTTATTAATACTATTTTTTTTAATCATGGCAGCAACGTGTTGGTTTATAAACTTGGTGGAACATCACTTTCTATCACAGTCATAGAAGTAAACAGTGGAATATATCGTGTGCTTGCTACAAACACAGACGATAGCATTGGTGGAGTTTGCTTCACAGAAGCTCTAGCACAACACTTAGCTTCTGAATTTCAGAGGTAGGTTTTGAATTCCAAGCATGTTCCTGTTAGGACAGGAGCTTCATTATTTGATGCTTGCTTTCAAAAAAAAAAAAATCATATTAGGTTGTCAGATCTAGCAGACTGTCTGCGAGTGAAACGACTCAAAGATATGAAAGGAACAGTCAGTTGTTGGGGGCCAAGGAGGAAGACTGAAATACTTGGTTTTGGGTAGATGTTGCCTGAAGTTGGAGTTGAACTGTAACGGCTCAGCTATGAACTGCTCTCTGTTTTGAGTGATGTACGTGACTACAGGCTGTTTACATCCTTTGAGTCCCGAACTTTTGGGGTGGCAGGGAATTCACCCGTGTGGGTTTTGTTTGTTTTTCTTGTTGGTGCAGAGGACCGTGGCGGGGCTTGGGTCATCAGACTGAAGGCTGTATGGCACCTCGTCCTGTGAGGGACAAAAATGAACAAAGGCATTACCATTGGCTCTAGAGATCTTGAGGTGGTCAGTTGCATACTGTCACAGGAGGAGACTTTTTGGATGAAACATACTATTCTGTTGATGTGTCTAGTGTTCAGTGTTCTATTTTTTCTTAATCTGTCGTTAAAATTAGTTAACTCGCAGGCCTTTTCTTGCTGTTCCTTGCAGTCACTTACAGGATTTGTTCAGCTGAGAAACTGTTCAGAAAGACTTAAATCTGTATGATAAACACTGATCCCTGAGTTCAGGGTGCCTCTACAGTGTGCTTCAGTTGAAATTGAAATACACACTTTTATTCTTTGCAATCTTTCAATAGTGGCATTGTAGATAATACTAAAATGTCTACAGAAAGGAAGATTCAACAGCTTTAACCTGTTCTTACTTTCAGAAAGTTAGTGTTATCACTCAAGTGTCTGCCTTTCTAAACTGATAACTCTTTTTTTTTAAATGTAGGTCTTGTAAACATGATATTAGAGGAAATCCTAGAGCCATGATGAAGTTAATGAACAGCGCTGATGTTGCAAAGCATTCGTTATCAACCCTGGGAAGTGCAAACTGTTTTGTAGATTCATTGTATGATGGATTGGATTTTGATTGTAACGTGTCCAGGTAAAACAAGTCTTGAAGCTACTGATTTTATGTAAAACTATGCTTGAACTATTTCTAGGTGGTATTTAGGATGTTCAGTAAGCTTTGATTATTTTTTTTGGTGCCATTGATTTTAGAAACGGAAGACAGAAGTCCACCTTGCCTGCTTCCAGCTTTGTTTCATATTGACAGTTCTGTTATGATGCGATCTGTAGTAGATAGGGTAGTAACACTAACAATATTGCCCTAAAGGTTAGAAAATAAAGTGCAAGAAGGGACAGGCAGACCCCATCGTTGCAGTCTGGTTGTTGACCAAAAGGGAATAGATACTGTAATTACTCAAGGTGGGAGAGGGTTTCCCCCTATTACTGTTTTTGTTGTTGGTTTTTTCCTTAAAGAAAAGACTTTTGGACTCTTTCATGTAAATGAGCTCCAGAATGATACACATCAGTGGAAGTCTTGATGTTGCCTCTGTTCAACAGCTGGAGTAGAAAGATGTTTTCTGTCTTTTTGTTCATACTGCTGTGTCCTACTCTAAGTCTTTCCTCTCTTGGGATGATCTCTTACTGAGATGTTCAGCTAACTTTGCTTGCTCTTCCAGTCAGCAGCAGCTTTAGTGAAGTGAAATAGACTTTTCAGTTCCAGAACTGCGCATCCACTGCTGCAGCAGTTGGATCTGGTAAAATAAAGCACAGTACGTTTGCAAGTGCGAGAAGCAATGCTGTGTAACTGGTTTGGCTCAGTTTTGGATAAGGATGCTAGTCCTGTGGGCTAGTGTTGCAGAATTTGGCTTGCTGTGTTCATACAGAGTAAGACTTCTTCTTCAGGTTTGAAGAGCCCAAAGCAAGCACAAGTTTGTCTTTCAATTTGCTTGAGTACCTACTCCCTGCGTGCAAATCAGGGCACAGCTTGATTTGCCTCTGAAAACTGAAGAGGCACATTTGAGTCTCTGTGTCTCCATTTTAAAGAGGATAAAGCAGTTCCAGGATTTTTGCTTCTTTTTCTTACATATAAGTCAAGACAACAATACTATTTTTTTGTCAAGACAATACTGTTTTTTCTTCTAGAGTACACTGAAGAACGAATGTGCATTCCATGTAGGTGTTAATGATGGAATCAATAGCACAGATATTTTCACAACAACAACAAAAAAAATCATTTCTTTGAGATTAATAATTGGGAAATAAGATTTCTTTTTTTTTTTAAATCCCTTAGTGCCAGTGATAGCTAGAGAACCAAAGTATATTCTAAAAATGACTGTTCTTCCATTTCAGGTGTTTGTCTCTAATGGATGAGATGACACTTCTTAATTTTTTTTTTTTTTTTCTTCTAGGGCCAGATTTGAACTTATCTGTTCTTCACTTTTTACTAAATGTGTAGAAGCAATTAAAAAGCTCTTGCAGCAAGTTGGATTTACAGCAGATGATATTAATAAGGTAATAGAAATAATTTGTCTGTAATATGCTTTATAACTCCACAAGGAGAATATTTCTAGGGCCTGTTTTCCTTGCAGACTGAGATTGCTTCATGATGTGTTTCAGCATTTTTGGCTCAGATCCAACACAGTATGTAGACTCAAGGCCTTTAGAACTCCTGCCTTTGCTTTGATTTCAGTTACCTGACGTTAAGTATAAGGTAGAGCCAGTGATGTGTTTTTCCTGCCGCATATTGAGTAAATGGTAGAGGATTTGTCTCTGTTGGTGTGTTTGTGTAACTCCTGGCAGAGCTGAGGAGTACCTTCTTCAAGTTTAGTACATAGACTTCCTTCTGCCTTCACTGAGCTTGGGATGGGGTTTGCTGACACTTCTGAAAAAGCCTGAGGTTCGACTTTTTTTGTCTTATGACTTTAACAAATCACTTAATGTCTACTTGGTGCCTGTGTTCTTCCTCGTTAGCTTCAAAAAAAGAACACATTAAATGCCAAACCATAGTGTTTTAATGCCAAACATGGTGAGTAAAGTAGGAAACATTACTAGTTTCATTCAAATGTCTTTTTTTTTTGCTGTGATAGAAGAGAGTAACTTCATCTCAACCCCTCTGCACTTGTGTGTGGCGGATCGTGCTGCATTTACTGCTGGTGGCACTGGCACATAACGCGGGCAGCAAAAGTTAGCTGGCGCTTTTAATGATGCTATTTCAGACTCTCCGTTAGTGTTTGCTGTGTCACGTCTGAGTTTCACTGGTAGGATAGTGAAGTGTCCTAGGCCATTGTTTGTTTTCTAGTGTCAGTATTTTTTAAGTGGCCCAATGTGCTGTCCGCTCAGGCCTTAATGCTTTTTTTTGGCGGGGGGGCGGGCACTTCAAATGTAAAAATAAATGAACCTAGTTTACAACTCAAGTTACGTTTTACATGAAGAAAAGTGGGAATTAGCTTTGTTTCCAAATCTAGTTCATCTCAACAAAGTTACTGTAATAAGAGAAGAGTTTTAAGGGTTTTTTTCTTGCGCAAGATCAGTAAGCGACGGGTGATTGTCAACGACATCCCTCAGGATTTGATACTGGGGCTACTACTATTTAATATCTTTATTAATAACATGGATGATGGGGCAGCATGTGCTCTTAGCAGGTTTGCAGACAGCACCAAAATGAGGGGAGCAATCAATACCACTGTAGGGCAAGGCTGCTATTCAGAGGGGTTGAAAAAGGCGAGAGAAATGGATATAATAAAATAGAATATTTCAGTTGGAAGGGACCTACAGTGATCATCTAATCCAGTGGAGTAGATCACAAAGATCAACGAAGGCAAACATAGAGTCTGGGGTGGAATAATCCTGTGCAGCAGGGCAGGCTAGCAGTTGCTAGAAAGCAGCTTTGCAGGAAAAGACGCGGGGGCTCTGCTGGGCAGTAAGCGTAGTAGCAGCGTGCCTCTGCAGCAAAGGCGGCCAGCCGCGTGTTGGGCTGTACTAGCAAGGGTGTAGCCCATGGGTGTAGGAAAGCGTTTGTTTCCCTCTTTGGCACTTGGACGGAGCGTCCGGATACAACCTCGTCATTTTGAGGCTTCAGAGGAGATGAAAAGCACTGACCTACCGCAGGCAGGCTGGGTTTGCTCACCCGTAAGGATAGAAGGCTCAGGGGAGGCTTTGCGCTGCCTGCAGTTACCCGACAGGAGGGCATGCAGGAGACAAAACCCGACTTGCTCCTTCCTGTGGGTGCACCATGGAAGGGTGAGTGGCAAGCAGCACAAGTTACAACATGGGGAAATTGTAGATACTGAGAAAAGAATTTGTAGTGTGAGGATGATCAAACACTGAAACAAGGGCCACGGAGTCTGTGGAATCCATAGCTGTGGAGCGAAGGTCCTGAGCAGCCTGTTGGAACTGGACCTGTTCTGGGCAGGCGGTTGGACTAGGTGGCCTCTGGAGGTCCCTTCCAACCTGACCTTATTTTATGATGAATTCCTCAATTTTTAAAATGTTACTTCATCTAGCTGATGCTTACTGTAAGAAACTTTTTCAAGGTACTGTTTCAAACTAGTAAGCTATTTCGTGAATTTCAAATACAACAGTAACAGAAGTCGAGCAGGGACGGCATCAATTTTTATTTCAACGACTACAGATGATAAAATATCCCAGGGCAGTTTGCATTTCTGTATGGCAGGTTGTGACCTCTCCGTTTCATCTGTCAGGATAAAGACTTGAAATCATTAGGGCATGTTTTCCAGGTGGTTCTGTGTGGTGGGTCTGCTCGAATCCCAAAGCTACAGCAGCTGATCAAAGACATTTTCCCAACTGTGGAATTACTGAACTCAATTCCTCCAGATGAAGTTATTCCCATTGGTGCAGCCATAGAGGCAGGAATTCTGCTAGGGAAAGAGAATCCTTTGTTAGAAGAAGAAGCACTCTTTATTGAGTGTTCCGCCAAAGATATTCTTCTTAAGGTAAGGCTAAAATTATTTACCTTAGAAAATTTTACTGCTGCAATGAATATACAGCACTCCTTATGCATGATCGATGTTAGAGAAACGGTATTGTTTTACTAGCTCTACAGATTGGCTATAGATCGGCAGTAAGTGGTAACTTAGGTTTATTGACAAAAAAATTGACAGGAAAACTGCTTGATTTTAAGGGGAGATGGATGGTGTCTTTGCTATGTTGTAATAGCTGGACTTTTTCATGTCTTTGTAGGAATGTAATATTTTTTTTTACTTACTCTGGTGGTAAATGTGGCAAAGAGAATAAATCTTGGATTTCTTTTCTCATGGAGCACTATTGTCACACTTCCAGCTCACTAAAGTACTTAGAGAAAGGCATGAACTTTTTTTTTTTCTTTTTAAAGGGAGTAGACGAGTCAGGGGCTGACAAATTCACAGTGCTATTTCCATCAGGGACACCATTACCAGCTCGAAGGCAGCACACCCTGCATGCTCCTGGAAACACGTCTTCTGTGTGCCTTGAACTGTACGAGTCATTGGGGAAAAGTCCCATGAATGAAGAAGGTAAATTTGCACAGGTGAGTAATATGCATTCATAGGCACTTCCATATCAACCACTTGGAAATCAAGTGGATCTGAAAAAAAAAAATAATTAAAACCCAGAACTAATCCCACCCCTACCAAAACTTCTTGTTACAAAACTAGAATGACATGCATCTCTTCAGAAACAGTCTTTAAGGGTTCTTCTGTAAATGTGTTATCAAGTATTGAAGCACTTCTTTAAGAAATTGAAGTTGCCCTTTTGAATTTCTAAATGGCTGGCTGGGTTTGATGTTTGCACTGCTGTGGTAAGCTCACCTGGGATGAGAGGTCATAACCGGTCACTCCGGTAGTACACAGCTCTCCAACATTTTAGAAATAAAACTGCTGGTGGTAATGATGTAGCTAGTGTAGGTATTGTTGATTACTTTTTGATCTTCCTAGATCAGACGGGATCTTGGTATTAAATACCACATTCGATTTTTCATAGTGGTAAGAGGATTTAATCACATCATCACCCGATATAAAGATATTACTCGGGAGTCAGCCTATGGGGAGAACGCAGCTTGTTTGAAACAGCAATGTGCTTACCCTGGCTTCAGTGCACTTAAAGCATCAGGGAGGGGGCAGATGTGGCTGAAATGGATGGAATACTGGGAAAATTGTTATTCCACCTTGGTCCTGCCCAACGATCTTTAAGGGGATGGGGAAAGGATGTTACCTAATAATTACAAAACCGATCCGCCGTAAAGGAACGTGCTCAACTCTTACTGTAGTCTGCGGGAGCTGTAGGTACTCCAGCTATCTTAGTGGTAGACCCTGAAACAAAACCACTGAAACAGTAGTGCAAATAGCTAAAAATACGTGGATTTGCACTACAGATGAATGAGGTCCACTAGGACGTGCTTTGGTGTTGAATTGTTAGTTTGAGGTGCTAAAGAGAATGAATTGCACGCCTTAGCTATTGTGTCACTTCCGTTAAACTGCTGTGCAAGTATTTAGATAACTTTATAATTTAACATCTTTTTTTTAAATAGATTGTACTCCAGGATTTAGATAAAAAGGAGGATGGCCTACACGATATACTAACTGTACTCACTATGAAAAGGTACCCAAAATATTTATTGTTCTGCTGTTTAACTTGCTATGTCACACTTCTGACAAGCAGTCTTTTCTCCTGTTGCAGAATGTTTAATTGTGTGTTGAGGAATTTCAGCATTTCATTGCTTACAGGGCTATATCCTAGCAGCGGTAAATTCTGTAGGAATGTTGTTTTTATGCAGTACATTCTGTGCTTTCATTTTTTGATTCCTAAAGAAATAAAACTTAACACAGTTGCATAGTTGGTTTTTAGCAACTTTTGAACTGTTGATCAGTTTAACCATGCTTGAGAGTAATCAGGATCTCAAATTTCCCGTGGAAGGGCTTGGGGAGTTCCATTGAACGCCCACACTCGTAGGAAAAACTCAAGTAGAAGCAGTCTGTCTTGGTTGCTAAGGAATCCATGAAGGACTTCACATATGCAGCATTTGTGATGGAAACCTGTGGCTCTGACCTTTCAGAGACAGGATTGTTAAGCATGAGAAACAATGCCGCAGGAAATCAGGCTTCATAAATCTACTTTTTACAGAATTACCTGTTTATTATGGGAAAACATGAAGTATCTTATGGTGGGGTGGGGAATGGGAATGATATGATATTGAAGAAATTTCTTTCTTAGGTCTTAATAGGAGTGCTTGGGCTCATTTGAAACAGTCTAAATAGTTTATAAAGATAGCAGAAGGTGGAATTCTAAGTAGTCAAAGTATGTTTGTCTTCTGAGGACTGTCCTGAAGTTCATATTGCTTTTCTAAATAATATGAAAGTTGTCTAAACATTGCTGAAAAACTAAATCCCTACTTGCTCTTTGAGTTCACAATACTTGGTTTTCTTATGTTAACTGTCAGGTGTACTAATGCCTTATTAATAGGCTTCACCTAAAATACCTCGTTAGTCATAGAGAGATTTGCACTTAGCATTGATAAGAAAAACATCTTAGAGGTTATATATGCAACTGTGTAGTGCAGAAAACCTGCTTTATTATAAAGAGGTTTTTAGTAATATTTAGATGAAAAAGATTAGGGAGAGTTCACTAGAACACATCTCTTTCTATCTAAATATTACATGTGGCTGTTGTATGTCTAGGTGAAGTAGGATTCAACATTGTATCTAATTCTTGGATATTGAAAATTTAAGATTTTCCTCCTAGAAGGAGACCCTTGGTATTTAAAGATGCTACTTTTATTAAAAATTCAAGTTGACGTGCTTATCTGTTGGTTGCTGTTACTCAAGCTCTCAAGATGAATGTTTTGAATAGTATTACTGCATATGCTATTTACAAACCTGTACTAAATAAACTTAGTTATAGCATTTAAACATGTTCCTGAATCTGTTCCACCATACATAGAGAGGATACATGCTTTAATGGAGAGCAAGAAGTGCATATCTAAATACTCAATAAACTAAACTTAATTTCATACATCAGTTTCATCTGTGTTGAAGCATGTTCTTCCCTGGATCTTTTGATGCTAATCTTCCTTTTGTCTGCCTGAGGACTACTGTTTATCCTCTCTGGAACATGCAGTAGCATACTAAGTGTTGTGTTGAGATAGTCCTAAACACACCTTTCTCTTTTATCTAGGGATGGGTCCCTGCATGTCACCTGCACAGATCAAGATACCGGGAAGTGCGAAATCATCACTGTCGAAGTGGCGTCATAGTCCCTTTTGAAAGGCAATGTTTTTCTAAGTTGATTTTTGTCTCTTGATGGCCTTTCTGCCAAAGTGGTGACTCTCTGAGATGCCTTTAATGATTCTTAGAGGACTGTAATAAACCGAAGTAAAACGTTAATTTGCCACCAAGTCTGTTTGGAGTGGAAAGCATGGTGGAAAATGTTAATTCAGTGCTCTGCTGCCAGCAAGTCTTGATTATCAGCACCTGATGTAAAAAAAAATGCAAAGGGCAAATCTTCATGTCTGTGGTTCAGCAGCAAGTGTATTACATAGTCTAAAGGTTTGGGTTTTTTTTCCGTGGACTAATCAGGTTGTGTACGCATTCAACCAGTGTATCTGTGGCTTCAACAGCATAGCACTGAACCAGCAAGAGCCGGACTGGTGAAAATCCACTCTCTCATAACTGTACCAAGTTGTACTGAAATCCTGCATGGTCTCAGTGTTGCCCAAAACTGTGGAGGTGATGCCCACTTGGGCTGGACTCTTGAGCAGGATTTTTTTTTTTTCTGGTGTTACTGTAGGATGGTTTTGTGGTGTTACCCGAAAAATATGTGTAAGGGTTATGTGCTTATTTATGTGTTATTAATAAAATACGTTTTTTTATGCAGATCCTGGCATCCTCCATTCTGTGCAGCACTGTTCTGATCTGTATGTCGTCATATATTTGTTTGGATATAAGCTGGCAGCTTTTTTCGTTTTAGGTAGGGGAGTAATAAGGAGGCAGAGTAGGCAAGTGTAGTTAGGGATTTAATGTGCAGCTAAGGGGCAGCAGTTCAGCCCTGAGGGCCAGATGTTATCTTGTAAAACATTGAGTGACACAGCAGAGCCTCAAAATCAGAGAAAGAAACTCGAGCAAGGGATGCCCTTCTGGATTTGAGGAGACCTATGCTCAAGTACCTGTTTTTCTACAGGCTTCCCACCTTGTCTAGTGTTTGCAGAACGTGTATTTTGATATTATTCCTACCTCACAGAAGCAATAGATACTGTGTAGCATAGATTTAAATCTTACTACATTCCAAACAAATGTCCGTATTGTGTGGCTTACCAGCCTGCATCTGGGGTTTGAACTTGGGAGGCTTCCTTGAGTGGATGAAGTGCTGGTGAAGTTTTGTCTCCTTTATCCCTGGGTCTTTGATCTCTGGAAAATAAGTAAATTGTTCACCAGTTCCTGTGTGAAAACTTGTAAAAGGGGTCTTGGAAAACGCAAAGTCTGGTTCTGTTGAGGTGGTGGAGTACAAATACTTGTATAAATACATATAAAGAGATGTTTAAGCCCTAACCAGTGGCCAGACATCTTTAAGGGATGTCGTCTTGTGTGTAATAGTACCAAACTGGGGCGGGGGGGGCGTTATGGGGCTTGGGGGGAACTTGGAAGCTATATTAATAGGAAACACCTCTTCTGAGAAGAGCGGTGTGATGAGAGCGTAACTTCTTTTTAAAAAGTGCCTGCAACCTTTCTTTGTGGTTCTTCTGGCTCCGCAGCTGGTGCCTCGCACTTCCCCCGCCCCAGGCGCTGCCCACCTTCCCCAGCGCTATAAAAGAACAGAGGGAAATCGCTTTAAATTTCGCCTCGCTTCTTCCCCGCCCTCCTCCCAGCCCTTTCCCTCAGGGGGCCGCCGCGGCGGCGGCCCCGTTGCCGCCAAAGCCCCTCTCTCGCGCCGGGCGGGAGGGGCGGGGCCTCGCGCGCGCCATGGCCGCGCGCTCCCCTCCGCCCACTTCCGGCAGGGAGCGGGGCCGGGGGGGAGGGGGGGGTGGGCGGGGGGAGCGCAGCCGCGTGGGCCTCGACCCGCGGCTGGCGCCTGCGGCCGCGCTCGCGGCCCGCTCCAAGATGGAGGGCTGGCGAGGAGGTGAGGGAGCGGCGGCGGCGACTCGGGCCGCGGCAGGGGCCGGGGCCGCCCGGAGCGCCTCGCTCGGGCTTTCCCTCCCTTCTCCTTGCGCCGGGTGGGCCGAGAGGGAGGGCGCGGGGAGGAGGCCTCCCGTCCGCTACCGGCGGTGGGGCAGCCGCTGCCGGTCCCCCTCGCCCAGCTCCTCTCGGACCGCTGCCGCCCCCCGCCCCGCTCCCCCTCAGCCACCCGGCCGCAGCGGGGCCCGGCGGCGGGGAGGGGAGGGCTGGGGACCCTGCCCGCTGCCTCGGGGGTGCTCTGCCCGCTGCCCGGGGGAGGGCGGGGAGGCGCCTGAGGTAAATATGGAGGCGGGGGGTAGGGAGAGGCGCTGCGGGGCCCCGGACGGCCGCGGGAGAGGAGCCCGCCGCCCCCTCCTCGCCTTCCCAAACTTCTGGCGCTGCGCCCCGGAGGTGAGCTCCTCCCGGGACGGCCCGTCCCCGGCCGGGGCCGGCGGGACGCTGCGGGCTGCCGGCGGGCGCTGAGGCAGGAGAGCCCCGGCCGGCGCCGAGGGGCGGGGGGCGCGGCCCCGGCCCCGGCCAAATCGCGACTCGCGGTTCCTCCTCTAAGCTTGGTCCCAGCCCGGCGGTGTCGCCCTGCCGCTCTGCGGAGCGTCGCGTCCCTTTAAATCCGCCTGGCTGACAAGGCACCCGCGATCCTTCTGGAAGAGCGCTGTGGATCTCTCTTTCCTCGTCCAGTCACCATGGTTGCATCGCAAGTGCTCCATTCCACTTGACTAACTACAGATATTTGGCGGTCTTATTAAAGAACGGAGGTTTCCTCGTCGCTGTGGTTCAGTTATGGGATGCTGTAATTGTAGGAAAATTATTTGGTTCTTAGTGCAGCTTTCACCTGTGGAAGTCTCCGCCCTCCAAAATATTTGTTGTTGTTCATAAATGTGCGTACTGTACAGAATACAGGTGCAGGGAGGGAGTCACTGACATGTTTCACTTTACCCGTTAGAGAAGGGTTGAGTTTGACTCTGTGAGACCCTGTAGCTGCACAAGAGACTCGTGGAATGCTATCGCAAATGATAATGTGGGGACTCTGGGATAAGGCGTAATGGTTTCGATTTAGCCGAGACATTAAATAGGATTCTTTACCAATTTTCTTATTGTAGCTTGGTATGTGCCATGTCTAGCTTCACTTGAGACCCTCCAAGAATTATGTAGGAAGGAAAATCTCAGATGTAAATCCATTGGAATCACCAACAGGAATCTAAAGAGTTATGAGGTGGAATATTTGTGTGACTACAAGGTAGAAGAGGTAAGAGAAACACAGACCGATTTGATCACTCTTTCAGCTGAAATTTGGAAGCGAGCCAAAGGTAGTTTTGCTCGTGATATAAAGTAGTAGGCTGTGAGGACAGAGCTCTTGCTGACGTCAAATGAAACATCTTTTAAACTTTGAACTGTAAACAGAAAGCGGTACAACTACTGCTTTCAGTATGTTGAAGGAAGGCCTTTTTCTGAAATTACGGAGATGTTAGAATATGAAATGTTCCGCCTTTGCCTATCTAGAAGTTAAGCAAAATGCTGATGCTTCTAGGTTGTAGCTTGGTATGTATCACGATGCTTCTCCTTTATTTGCAGGTAACAGACTATATTTCTCTCTTGACTGTTGTAGTCTGTTTGATGAAGAGTTAGGGCCATGTGCTGCAACTGGATTCCTATGGCTTGATCGTGCCAGTGAAATTCAGTCTCAGGATTTGGCCTTGTTAGAGTTATTTGGCCCTTTTAAAATAAGTAAAAAATGTATGCTTCTTGATTCTAAATGCAATATTGCATGTTTTGAATGGATTACTCCTTTGGGAGGATCGTTGATAAGACAAATAGTGGTTTTTAGAGATTTTTTCCAGTAAGATTAGAATTATTTTTTTTTTGTTCTGTATGTGATACATGACATTCTGCTTGTACGTACGAGTCATGCAACTAGTTAGTATAACTTAACGGCCTTAACAAACTAGCCTCCTCCAGGTATAACGTTAGCGATCAGAGTTCATCCCAGCTGTTTATTTCTCTGCGCCTAGAGATGATATGTAAAGTATCCAAAGTTGTGCTAAACATTAATCTCCAAACAGAAAACTTGATTTTTCTCTTTCTCCCCAATTGTAATTGTTACGGGGACATCAAGACCTTCTGCACTGTATGCCGTTTCTTAACTCCAGAGCTCTTTTGTGTTTGTCTGTGTACTCTGTGATGCTGGATTTCAGCAAAGTGGAATGTGGCTAAATCTGTATCTGTTTCTGTATTTCAAGGGCACAGAATACTATCTTGTGAAATGGAAAGGATGGCCAGAATCTTCAAATACTTGGGAACCTCAGAAAAATCTGAAATGCCCATTGCTTCTTCAAAACTTTCTTAGTGACAAGAATGAATACTTGTCTCGGGTGAGAGAAGGCAAAGCACTGAAAGTGAGAAACCATGTTAAAGCTTTGAAACCTGCGGTTGCAGATTACATTGTAAAGAAGGCTAAGCAAAGAATAGCTCTGCAGAGGTGGAAAGAAGAACTCAACAGGAAAAAGAATCATAAAGCAATGATTCTGGTAGAAAACACTGTGGATCTTGAAGGCCCTCCTTTAGACTTCTACTACATTAATGAGTATAAACCTGCTCCGGGAATAAATGTAATAAATGGAATAACGACTGGCTGTGAATGCGCTGACTGCCCTGCTGAGAAGTGCTGTCCAAAGGAGGCTGGATTTATTTTGGCTTACAATAAACGAAAGAAGTTGAAAATCCAGCCCGGCTTGCCCATCTACGAATGCAATTCGTTTTGTAGGTGTGGGCCTGACTGCCCTAATAGGATAGTGCAGAAAGGTACACCGTATTCTCTTTGCATCTTCAGAACTAACAATGGCCGTGGCTGGGGAGTAAAAACCCTCCAGAAAATTAAAACCAACAGTTTTGTGATGGAGTATGTTGGAGAGGTAGGTATTTATCTCATATGGATGAACTATTTACAATAAAGGAAATGTTGGAGAAAATCTTGATGAGCTTTCTCTCAAGTTTTAACACTCCTTGACTTCTACTGTATGATAGATACGTCTACTTTTGAGTAGAGGAATACGATAAAGAGATGTAAAAATACATTGTCTGGAACAACCTCTATTCCAGAGCAATTGTAAGAGGTTGAATGTAAAGAGAATACTTACCCTGTGTGTCGCTAAACAATTATTTCAGATATGTGCCCTAGTAGTATTTCTAAAGGCAAGTCCTTCTTTTCTTTCATGGCAGTCACATACTTCATTCTTCCCTGATCATCTTTATTATTGTAGTTTTTCCTATTCCTCAGGCAAAGTTGTTACCAAACTCCCCGCCCAGTCTGCCAGTCCCTTTGCTGTTTTGTCTGAACTTTTAAGGTAGTATTTCGGAACATATTTATTACTTTTGATTAACATCAAGAGTAAGACTTATAGTGTGGACACTATCTGTTTACTCGATGTCATACTATTTCAAACAGAACTTTCATGTTATAAAATACAGACCTTGAGTTACTCTTGAGATTTTTGTATTGCCCTGTGTTTATCTGGTTCAACCTCTGCTCTGCTTCAGGGCTCTTCACATCAGTAGCTCTTGGCAGCCTCTCTGATCCAGTCTGTTGTATTTCTGCCACAAATCTGCCTTGCTGCTAAGTTGACTCGAAATAATTCCTTCTGTCCCTTTGTACAAATGTTTATGGTCTTTAGTGTATTTCCTCCATCCTTCCTGCCCCAAATCTTCTAACTTCTCATGTTCGTGCCTTTCTTGTAAACATACAAGAGATCAGGCGTTCAAAATCAAAATATCTTTGTTGAGGGGTTAATGCACGAAGATGATTATGTAATTTTGTTGCTTAAAGGAAAGAGCGTGTATTTACCCTTTTGCCTGAATCTACTTATTCCCTACTGCTGAGTAAGTTCTTAAATCGGATGTCAGAAAGATTTTAGAGGGGTTTTTTTTGTCCAGTTCCACCACATTTCATATCTGTCTTGCTGCCAAATTGTGATTGCTGAGCTGGCACAACGGAATACATTCAACATAACAGGCTGCAGGTGAAGTTGTTTAAGCTGTTGCTTCTGTCAGAAGCGACTGTAGTTCTTCTCTTCCTTTGGGGAGTTGAAGGATTTCTGCCTTGTGCTGACACATGCTAGCCTAATTGCAGAGATTCAGCTTTGTGAAGAATGTATCTGTGTAAGTTGTCATGAACAGGATCTTTATTGCAGTCAAAAACAGCAGGAAGAGATGCTTCGAGGGAGGGAGGAGATGAGTACTGGCTGTAAATACGACTGGGTTGTAAAGACTGATACCTGTTGATCTTTGTCTGTGCAAAGGGAGAAAGTTGAAACTTTATTTTACGTGAAGTAAACAAGGCGTTCTGTGTCTAACGAAAAAATTGTGTGTATAGAAACTTCAAGTAGAAACAGTTGATTGTATCTGTTATCGTCCATACTCTTAATAGCAGGTGCTGATACTTTTTTCCCTGAGACAAGGTAGTGCTGTGCATCAGCTGTAGACAAATGACATCCAGAGAAGCCTCAGTCACTAACTAATTAGTTTAGCTGTATGTAGGTATTCTTTATTCATTAGAGATGGAATGCTATTTCAACATCAAAAAGTGAATGTGGTATTTCTACTAAGTGAAGTGTTTTCTAACTTGGTTGTGATTTTTGTTTTAATTTAGTAATAGTTAATAATATGATGCAGGTTTCTTTTTTCTGTTTTTAGGTGATTACAAGTGAGGAAGCAGAGAGACGAGGCCAGCTCTATGACAACCAGGGAAATACATACTTGTTTGATTTGGACTATGACTCAGACGAGTTTACAGTAGATGCAGCTCGATATGGAAATGTGTCCCACTTTGTGAATCACAGCGTAAGACCTTGTTTTGTGTACTAAGGATTTGGAGAATTATCCTATTTGTGCCAGAAATATCTTTTCCTACTGTAAATATTTTCTTACCATATTCACCGTTTTTCTGGAGCAGTTTGTTTCATGCCAGCACAGTCCAGTCAGTTAGATGACGTAATACGTAGAACAGAACACTTAGCCTTACTCGGCGTAGGACTGCCTACAAAAATCTGGGAATGAGATGCTGCCTGAAGCAGGCATCTGGTGGGACTGGGGTTGTCACTGAATCTGCCATTGTAGACAACCAAAATAGGGTTGGTTTGGGTGTGGTTTTTCCCAAGTAACTAAAAGATCTCACACTTGAGAAGTACTTCATAAAATTAGTGAGGAGTCAAAGACGATAGGAATTGATGCATTATTTTGTAGCAGGGCGGGATGCGGGGTTGTGCTGAATGTCATCCTTCAGACATTGGTAGAGGAAAAAATTGAAAATTCCTGAGCTTTCTTTGGTATTTCTCCCATATATATACCTTTTTCCCTCCTCGTATCAAATCTGAACTTGCCAGAGAACTCAAAAGTAAATTTTAAACACGGCGTTTTTGTAGTGTTTTATTTCCTGTTCAGCTAAAGTACCTAAAGCAAGAAGGCCGACCTGCATCTGGAAAGGAATTAGGTATCATTCCTGAACTAAAAATTACTACTTACTGATGTAATGTTTGTGAGGTATACAGTCAGTGTTTACAAATACAGTAAATTCATGTCTTCAGATTTGTGAGCTGATGGTGTTTGTATTTCATGCGGACTTGCCAGGGAGAGGGATGAAGAAGAGTTTTAGATACAGCTAATTGCTCTTCACTTTCGAAAATGGGAGTGAAGTATTCTCACTCTTCAGAGTAAATTTAAATGTCTAACTTCACTTCTGATTCTTTAACGTGGGATATATTTTACTGATAAAGAGCAAAAAAGCGTGCAGTTTAACAAACTGTTGAAGTCACTACTGACTTCTGACACTTAATCCAGAAAAAACAATAAAAGTGGTTTCTAGTTCCTGCTCAGTGTCCTTGACCCTCCCCCTGCCACCCAGCCCATAGCAGATAATTCAGAAGCCAAGCAGGTTAGCAACTGAAAATAGAAATTTATTCGTAGTATGAAAATATTTCTGGCCTGGAAGCAATGCTTAAACCTAAATACTGAATAGTGAGTGCGTGTGGCTTGAAATGTTATGTTGGTTTTTCTTTTCTTTCAACTTTAATTCTTTTTGTGGGTTTTGTAGGTAAATACTAACCTCCCAAGGTAGCTTCAGTTGCTTTGTTTGTCATCTTTTTTGTTGTCATCTTTTGAAGGAACCGTGTTTTTTTTTAATAGGCTGTTGCATGTAGTGTAGTCTATGTACTGTGTAATGGTTGCTGCCTCGAAAGGACTCCGCTGTAAGCTATGAGTGTTCTCCCTTAACACTATTTCAAGAATGTGATTTGTTATCTTCTGAAATCAATTTCAGACTTCTGTCACTGAGAGAAGAACCAGTTCTTCCTTTCCTGTGACCTTGGTTTACTTAAACGCTTCAGTGAAACTTTGTTGTGCAGTTTTCTTAACAGAAACTACGTTAATTTTTGCCTTACAGTGTGATCCAAATCTTCAAGTCTTCAATGTGTTTATTGATAACCTCGACTTGCGTCTTCCTCGAATAGCGCTGTTTTCTACACGAACCATCAAGGCTGGAGAAGAGCTAACCTTTGACTATCAGATGAAAGGTCTGCAGGTTTTAACGCTGTTCTCGCAGAAGGTTTGGGGCACTGGTGGGTTCTGCTGCAGCCTGACTGCTGTTAGCATTTCGGGTCAGGCACTGCATCTCCCTAACACAGCTCGGTGGATTGTAGAACAGACGGCGCTCATCAGCGTGTAGCGCAGGCAGAGCGTACCCAGAAGCTCTTGTGGGCACCTCTAGTACGTTACCTCCGTCAGCGCTCCTAGCTCACAGCAAGGGGTTGTGGTTGGAATGTCTGACGAGGCAAATTATTTTGAAGATTTGTCCCAGGAATGCTCAAAGGAACAGTCAGGCTACTATTAAAAAAAGTTTTCCTTTATTCAAAGGCATTTACATGGCATTTCATGTAAACTACTTTCTAAGTAATCTGCTAGTGATAGTTTACGCAGACAGTTGTAACAGCTGAGTGGTCTAAGGCACCGCAGGTTTGTCTCTGGATTCTGGTGTCTGTAGGCCTCAGTTGTGGATGGAGGTCCTATGGGACAGATGTTTAGGACAGAAGAAGGACAGTCCAAAGTTTACTGTTGTTTTGCTGGGCCGGATACATTGATCATTATGCAGAGACTTCAGGAAACAAAATTCTTGGTGAAATACTATTGGCTTTTTGATAATTAAGAAAGAAATTTTTACAGTGAGAACCATCATTCACTGGAACAACCTCTCCAGGAACGTGGTAGAGTCCCAGTCACTGGAGGTTTTCAAGATGCGATGGACAGGGTGCTAGATAATCTCATCTAGGCTCCCTTTCCCATGAATGATTGTGCCAGATGATCCCTGGAGGTCCCTTCCAACTTGGGCTGTTCGATGATTCTTCAATAATTGATCTTCCATTCAGTGTTCGAGGCCAGGTTGGATGGGGCTCTGAGCAACCTGATCTAGTGGAAGGTATCCCTGCCCACGGCAGGGGGTTGGACCAGATGGTCTTTAAAGGTCCCTTCCAACCCAGGCCGTTCTATGACTTCATTTTTTTCCAGTACAATAAAAAAATTTTGAGGTTCGCTGGCAGGGGTGTTGTGTGCGTCAAACTTTGCATGCAAACCGTTTATTGCCAACAGTGGCGTGGTGTTGGCCCTGCTATTTAGTTTTCAGAGAAGCATCTCTGTCCTCCAGAGCTGTACCTCGTTCTTGTAGAAGCTCTCATTAAGTGCTGAAAAATTGATCTTATTTAAATCCTTAAAACTCCTGTTTCTTGTGGTGTCTGCAACACTTAACGTTCAAGGCCAACCAGTGTGGATACAGACCTGAGGGTACAAAGCTCGAGTTTGTTGAGCTTTGGATTCTGATACGTATACTAGGTCTTGTGTAAGTAGTTGTAACGTGTGTGTCAGGGGAATTTGAGTATCGCTTCGCAATTCTTTTAAGAACTGGGGTGGTAGAAGGCTTTTTGAAGCCGTTTGAATACCTAGCACAGTTTCAGTCTGTCTTTTAAAACTTCCTTATTTGTGTTTATCTGTGTCACAGGTTCAATAGATCTGACTTCAGACTCTGCTGATGGTCTTAGCCCATCCAGAAAGAGGATCAGAACTGTCTGTAAATGCGGAGCTGTGTGTTGCAGAGGTTATCTCAACTGAGTTCGGGTATCCAAAGTCACAATTACTTTGTTCTCTTTTAAATGTGTTTTAAGAAGACTCTTCTTTCACACATATTCAAGTATTCTTGCATCTAATGTAAATAAGTACAGTGGAACCAAGGCATTACATTTGTAATGGAAATGGCATTGGCCAAAGAAAGAGATGTAGTGTTTCAGGCAAAGACAAAACTGGTAACGGGGATTAAAAATTGGTTTTTCTAGCACTGTTATTTAGGAAGCAGTAAAATGTATGCTAAGAAAACTCCTTAAAATGTACCTTGATTTGAATATTCGAGTGTGAGCTTACAGCCATAGGCCTTTTAGGAACTGATTTCTGTGGGATGAAGTGATGTTACATATGTTCTGTACCTTCAGAAGTCTGGAGGCATTAGATTTGAATCCTAAATCCTAGCTGACGGTTCTTTTGCTTTTTTGTTGTATAAAGAAAAACTTCAAGAGATTAGCAATAACATTTATGGCACCGGGGTGAAGGATTAAGGACAGCCATCAGACTGTGTCTACACGAAGGTTCACAGGAATGCAAACTGCAAAATGCCCACTGAACTCCACACAAGTAAAGCGATTGGTTTTAGCAGATTCCAGATGTAAGATCAAGGTCTGAACGTTCTCAGCTGATGTTATTTAGAAGTTTTACAACTAGATTTTTTTTTTTTCCCCCCAATTGTTATGTTCTGATTTTTTCGTTAGGATGCTACAGGAGGTCTGGAGTTCTACAGAGAATTTGTAAATACCGGATTAGCGGTAGTAACAGATGCTGTTCGTTTTCATTGCAGAAATTTGGCAGTCATTGCTGAAACAAATTATTGGCTACAGTTTGGAAATATCAAAAGAACAGGGAGAGCAGCCCATTGTCTAACAAAGCTGATGCATTACGGAGATATGCTCAGTTATCTGTTAGGTGCAAAAATACCCTGAGAATTGATTTGTATTCACAACTGTTTTTGATTCAGTTTTTACATACTGTGACTTTTTTTATCTAGTGACAGACTTTTAAGATACTAGACCTGTTTTTTCTTGTTGCAAAAATGTTAACTTCAGTGAAGTTAGACTAGGGGTGAGTTTACCCATTTGCTGTAGACATTTGTAAGATGTTCTTGAATGTAAAGGCTGAGAAATGTACTGTTCTTCAGCTGCTTGAGTCTTTTTTTTTTTTTTTTTTTTTTTTTTTTTTTCTTCTTTCCTGATCATCTTAAAGTTGTCTCGATCTATTCGTGATGTATGCTAAGTTCTACTTGGCTTCAAAAACACTGAAGAGCAGTCGAGGTAGGTTATGAGTGGAGTTACAGCCAAGGTCCGTGCTCCAGGGATGATCTAAGTGCTTTATTCTCATGGATTAAAAGCTTGTAAAACTTGCATATTGCTTACAAATCATGTAAATGTTGATAGGGTCAGGCAGAATAACGTTGCTCCATAAATGGATGCTTCATAAATGGATGCTAGCTATGTATCATAGGTCAGCTGGTTACCTTTATAAGGTGCACAGCTCTTGGCTCAGGTGAATGAAGTCGTGTACCCAGCATATAACCGTTTACTAAATTTGTTAGAAAATGCCTTAAATTTCACGTTACTTAACTAGCACTCCAAGAAGAGTGTTTCAAAGGATAACACAGGTTGGTTGTTCATTAAGAAGCACAGTTGCATTTGCACTGCGGATCTGGCTCATAGGCAGAAAGTGAAATTTTATATGCTACTAGCCAAAATCAGTTTCACAGTTGGGGTGACGAGTTTGGGCCATTGAAAGTGCTGTGTAAGTTTTGTAATCTGCAATACAAAGAGATACACGTTGAAATAGATACTTTATATTGTTTAAGGAATAGGAGAAAGTTTGCTTAGATTTAAAAGTCTTTGACATTACCAGGCTCACCTGTATCCACACACTTGGATAAATGCCGAATCTAGTCAATTTTTATCATGCCACATCTCTAATGATTTTTTTTTAATATATAAAGTTGAAGTGGAATGTGGAGCTTTAATGTTAGCAAACTCTAGATGATCTCACATCATTTGGAGTCATTAGTGCTTTCTCTTGCATGTAGCCCGATTCAGCGATGCATTCCACGTGGATGGAATCTGCAGCCTCCAGCTCCTTAATCCGCTGCAGTCTGCAGCCTTCCCTGTCGGTACAGGATGGCGAGAGCGGCTGCGGCAAGAAACGGATTCCTTACCAAATCGGTGTCTCTGGCCTCTCCTGTACAAGATGACACAGGGCTGGTTCGACACTCTTTTTGTCTATCTATGTCCACGCCCAGTTCGATTTAAAAATGGCAAGTAAATGCATTTTAAAAGATAGAAGTCTTAGAAGTTGTCCTTGAGTTCGGTGTCTGCCTTTTTCCCAAGGCAGTATACGTTAGCACCAGCACTGGAATAACACTGCTGTTCTTTAAGGATACGTGTGTTACCTCTTGTGCGATAAATAAAGGACCGTTAATTTATGTTCTGGGAGGTAACAGTATTTTGTATTTATTTGAAGTAAACCCATGTATCCAGTTTCCAATTTAGAGCCTTGAACAGTATTTTATATTTCTGCATTCACAGTGCATTTGGATCGCAGTCAGTGAATTAGCTTAATGGGACGCTGTGTCACTTTTAAAACTCCTTTTGCTGTTTTTATGAGTTTGGGGGAAAACTACCAAATTGGAAAAGGACAAAAAGCTATTTTCAATTTCTTAAGGAGCCTCAACCAGCCTAGCTTCTGCCTTTGTTTTGCTTTGTGGTCTGTTAGCGTCATCACGGCCACCAGCTCAGTTGTGTGTATGCAGTTCTTAGAGACTGGTAACCTGTGAGCTGTTCTCTTTTGTTGGATTTTTTTTTTTTTTTTTTGGTAGCAAAACTGAAGCTGCAAGATCACCTGTAAGAAAAGCTATTGTCTAGTTATTTAATCTCAAAGTTAAGTCAATCTTTTGGTTATTTCTAATGTATGTTTTAGGACTGTGTACATTAGAATATGCAGTTTGTAAGCTCAGGAACATTTTCTTTTCATAATGTGTGATCTCTAGTATTGCTATCTTCCTATAGTTTTTGATAAAATAAATTAAATTTAGTTTTTCTCTTGTTGTTGTCATTCTTAACAACAACAAAAAAAATCTTAGCCTGTCAAAATTAGCTGTAGCAGTAGAATTTGCTTTAAACTGCAACCTCTTAATTCCTGTCTGCGTTTTCTAGCGCTGTAAGGACTGTAGTAGAGCGATCATGAGGAAGTCATGTGTTTCCTCTTCAGTTTATGGCTGATAAGAACTGGTATAAATTTACACTGTCGACTTCTCTAAAGCAGACTGGGTTCCTGTATATGTAAGCACACTCTGAACGCAGCCATGGACTTACACGTATAGGACAGTTAAGGAAACAAGCCAACAGAAGAAATTCTGCTCTGTATGACTTTATTCACAGAGGTAGTTACAACAGCAGTTTCACTTACTCAAGCTTGCTAAAAATAACCCAGTTGGATAGACCACGTTTGGAAATTGTGTTAACAAATCCCAGGACCAGAGTGGGCAAGGTGACAGTGGAGAAATACATGGACTTGAACAGCCTTAAAACCATACACTGCTGATGATAGCAATTTTTCTTCTCTCCCCCCGCCGCTGTTTCCAGTAGCAGAACGCTGGCTGGTTTAACGTTCACAGATCGCTAAAGATGGCAGAAAGACTGAAGACAGACTTGGAGAGCAGAGCTGTCGTACCCAGAGTCTGTTTAATTCTTTGGGACTTAAGACCACATGGACAGGAAACGTCATGGATTTTTAGGTGACCTCTGCTGTTCAGGCACCGTTGTAGGCACTGCAGTTTAACAAAAACCTGAATTACCTTTCCATTTTAGAAGCTAAGAATTTTGGCAAAGAAAGAGTTATGCTGGCACATGTGCACGGAGAATCGATTGTCTCAATTTAAAAAAATGTAAAAAGATCTGAACTCAGTGAAGTCAACAGAATGTTGCAGAGGAGGTGAAATTTGGTAATACAGGGGCCTTGAGTAAGATAACCGCCTGTCCTGGGTAACAGGGTAGCTTCTGTTGCTGTGAGTTAGCCCCCAGAGCAGGCTACTGCTGGTGGCTTTGGAACCACGTGCCACAGGATTTTAAGTGGTTCCGAAAAACAGTTCTGAACAAACCGAAACACGGAGGAACGGATGACAGGTTGTTTGCAATGACTTAGATTTAAACCATAGACAGTGGTGCACAGTACCTCGTTCAGGAGTCAAATTCACATGACAACGCTTGCTCAGTGTAAAGAGAGACTGCTTGAAAAGAACAATCCGATTTTTTTTAAAAAAAACTTTTGTCAGTAATTCTCTAGTCTGTTCTGCAGTTGTTTTTAAAAATAACTGCAGTGAAAACTCAGGACTAAAGTCCAAGTGCAACTATTGCATTGTTTGCATGGGCGTTCCTGAAAGATGGCGTGTTCCTCCCCACAGTTAAAAATGTGGTATTTTATTAAAACCTGAGATCGCATATATATCAAAGGCAAACTCTTAGAGCTCATGATCAAGAGAAACACTAAATTTCATTTAGTGTTCTACCCTTAGTTTTGTCTGGTCCCTTTTTTGTCCACTTACTTACAGTCCTGGAGAACTGAACCTCGGGAGGCAGAAGGCTTTTATGGTCCCTCCCAGGCATACTTTTCAGTATTCCATGGAAGGACCAATAAAGTGACACAGGCTGCAAATTTTTTAGTTCTGACAGTAAGATATTTCTGAAAAAAAAAAAATGGCATGAATTAGCATAGCTGCAGATCATAATCAGCACTAAAGAGAAAAGTAATTTGGGGTTTAATAAACAAATTTCTGTATTTCCTTTCATGATGTCGTGATACCTGTCTTCAGGAGACTTTTTTCTCATTGAGTATGCTTTCACCTGCTGCTAGCTTCTTATATAAACAGTACAGTTTATCTGGGCGAGGCACTTCAGCATCGGGAGTCAAGGGAATTTCGAAGTCAGAGGAGCTCTGGGAGTCCCTCCTCAGTTCTCGCTCTGGAGTCCTGGAGTCGTCCCTTATTTCCACTTGCACATCTTGACCGCGAGCGGTGCCAGCTTCTGCATCTGTCTCGCAGTCTTTGCTTTTCAACTCGCAGGCAACACCGTAGGCACAAGATCTGTTTTGACCCACCGGCTTCCCCCTGCTGCTGTCAGGTCGGCTGTCTTTGGCAGCCTCCGGCAATGCAGACACAACGGCTCTGCTCCCGCCTTTGCCCAGGCAGCCCGAGTCCAGGGCGTTTCTCTCTTGGGAGGTGATGAGTACTGTGTCCGATTGGCTGTCCCAGCCCTGGCTCCCCTGCTCCGATATGTGCGTCGACTGAGAAGAGTTCTGGGAGGAGATGTGTGTTGAGTCGCTTACTGCATCCGAATCACTGAAGAGTGACTGGGACCCGCCAGCATCTGCTGAAGATGGGAAGGTGTCCTCGTTTTCAGAGCTTTCTTCTAGTTTGTTACACTTAAAAAATGCATCCCAGCGAAGGACATCGGCATCAGGCTCCTGTTGGTCCCTAGTTACTCCACTGAAATTTGATGTGGAAGGGGCATCTGGCTCATGGGAAAGAACTTGAACTGCGTTTATTTCAGATTCTTCTTCTTCGTCATCTTCATCATCGTCATCATCATTTGATTCCTCACAGTCCACAAAGTCTACCTTGGGGGAGGCGTAAGTTGTGGTCGCTTTGTAACTTTCTGTGCTCTCATTAACGTTTCCGTCAGCATTTTCAGATTGCCCCGTGCCGGCAGGCATGCTCTCCTCTCTCTGCTGTTTTGGAATCTTAGGCCTTGCAGAAGCTAATTCTGAGTCAAAGAGATCATCTTCATCTGTCAAGAAAAGAACAGAAAAGAAAACACTAAGGAAGGTTCAGATCTCTGACAAAATTCTGTTGAGAGCAAAGTTTTAATAAAAATTCATTTAGTATGAAGAGAGGAAAAAGTTCTTTAACCCAGAGGAAGACGTAGCAGGACATCATTGCCAGCGTTTGCCTTGCCTTGGCCAGCCTTACAAGGAAAGCTGCCTGTTGTCATCCTCCATGTAAGCTGCAGCAGATCGGGTGTAGCCCTGGTAGACGCCTTTATTCAGACCTCTGACGTGTTCTGCCAGGACTACGTCACCCTTGCCGACTTGGCACTTCAGAAATAGCCAAAGAGAATGCGGCAGGCCCAAAGCTGTCTTCTCGTGCCCAGGTGGCTTTCCAGAGGCTCTGTACAGCATCCGTTTACCATCATAAATTAGAAAAGCTACTCAGTGCCAAAAAGCCAGCAGCGTGAGATAACGACGAGGAGCAGTTCCACTGATCTACTGCTCTGTCCTCCACAACACAGAAGGTGATACAAGAAAAGTTCCCTTAGAAACAGCTTTACTAGGGATGGTCTAGGACTGTGGAACTCTTCCAGAAACTTAAAGGGCTGTTAAACATTAAGTACATTTTAATATCACAAACAAGTGCGCTTTTACACAATTAGAGCTCTCTCGCCCTCCTAAAACCTAAGTTCACTTAATTTGTATTTCTCCTTTCTAACCGTTGCTTTGAACACAGACAGACTGTGGCGAGCACCACGGCTTTTGGCACCTCTGCGTAGTCTCAGACTTTCATTTACGGCACAGTAGCGCCGGCAGAACTTTTACCTGTATCAGACAAGTCTCTCTTGTGGACTCTCTTCAGCGTTCCTAAGGGCTTGTACCTGGGTTCCATGTTTCTCCTGTACGACCTGCACAATGGCTTTAATCTGAGGTGAATGAGAAAAACGATTAATATTTATAACTCAGCAGATACTTTCAGGAGCTTTTAACTTGATCTACGTACACTGCTTCACACCTTTCACAGGCACTGCAGCAAACGTCTTAAAGCAAAGGCAGCAACAGCTAGGGAAAAGTTCTTAATTCACCGGTGAGCTTAGGCAGCTTAAAGGTCGAAACGTGTCATTTCTATATGTTTACCTTAAAACATGTACACCATTTGGAAACTACCTTTTAGTCCCTTGCTTAGAGAAGACAAGATGGCAGCGTTCAAAATCTGACTGCAGTTTTGTTCACTAACTATAAAGTATTTCCTTTATTAAGGAGCAAAAGAAAAAGGAACGAAGAAACGAGTCCTCGTGGTGTTCAGCCTGAGTGACACCACTACTCTTTGCTCCCTAAGAGCGCTTTCTAAGCTGCCAACATCTGTAACAGCCCAAGAGTACAGGCCTCTGTGATGCTGTACAGAGGCTAGGAGTTCAAGTCCCCAGAGAAATCCTCTTTAAAAGAAACTTCTTGGAAGTAGCAGTGACAAACAGAAATAGGTCACAGAGTAAAGCAAGATGAATGCGTATTCAGATTTCACCCAAACAGAGTTTAACAGCAGAAAGGCCTCTATACATAGATACACGTAGCGTGTGGAATACAAACTCTCAGACGTGGCACAACATACAAGTGTTCAGAAAGCTGAAGCTGCAGGACTGAATATTAAAAAAAAAAAAAAAAAGTCTGAATTATCAGCCAAGTAAAGCAAAAGGCAGCAGCCTGCTCGAGAGGCTGGGATTCAGAGGGGAGTTGTCCCTCCAAGACCAGAGACCAGGTCACCTCCGTTCAGCAGCCACTTGTCACTTACATTTCCATAACTTTCTCTTCTGTCCCACCCACTGGCAGTACGTTGGGATACACATTCACAGGACGGATATAGCTTAGGAAATCCTTAATCTAAATTGAAGAAAAGAAGAAGCTGATTAACAAGTTACATCACCAGTTAATAATTTCACTGCAGCACTGATCAAAGCACAGGCACAATGAGTACTACCAGCTGTCTCATGTAAAGACCAGTATGACCCAGGAGCCAAACTCTATCAAAGTGGATAGCTCCCTAACAACAAAACAGATGGAAGGGATGCTGAGAACTCGGCCCCGCCTAACCACCTCACAGCAGTTACCAACTACTATGCAGACCATTGCTATCTCTGAAAGAAAAGGCTAGACAAACCTCTTCCTAGGGAATGTGACCCAGCACTTCACTGTTATTAACTGCTGTAGATCTTTTCAGACCTGCATTTTTCTTACCATAGAATCACAGAATGCTTTGGGATGGAAGGGACCTTTAAAGGCCATCTAGTCCAACCCCCCTGCAATGGGCAGGGACATCCACAACCAGATCAGGTTGCTCAGAGCCCCATCCAGCCTGGCCTTGAATGTTTCCAGGGATGGGGCATCTACCACCTCTCTGGGCAACCTGTGCCAGTGTTTCACCACCCTCATCGTGAAAAATTTCTTCCTTATATCCAGTCTGAATCTACCCTCTTGTAGTTTAAAACCATTGCCCCTTGTCCTATTGCAACAGGCCCTGCTAAAAAGTTTAATTTAATTCTTACTGGACTTCAAGTCTCTAGTTGTGCAGATCAGAGTATTCCTTTCCTCAAAGACTTTTCCTGAAGTCTCCCTCCAGTCCACTATAAAAGCCCATAGGACAAAACCCATCGCTTTTTCAAAGCCTTACTCTGTTGTCCTCTAGATGCTCTCCAGACAGTAAATTTTTTGAAGAATTGTGTCCAGTTTGGGGCACTCCACTCCAGCTGAGGCTTTATTAGTGCTGAGCACTGCAAACACTCGCAGGTTTGCAGATTACACTCCTATCTATACAAACCAGTAGGACCCATCTATTTTTGCACGTGGAGATACGAGTCTGTTACAATGCACTGCCGCCCATATTCTGCCAGCAAAGCTGCCATGTTGTATGTGCTACGCTAGTACCTCCGTTTAAAATTCTGCGTGGTAGAGCAAATTAAAACTTAACCAGGATCTTAAAAACAGGACTGCCTTCCTAGGGCTCTGAGTCATCTCCATTTTGTATGTGCAAAGCTTTGTGACAGGTTAATTGTTAGCACTGATCCAGTTTCAGTTCAGTTTCTTAGGAGAGAGAAGTATTTTAAGAACTGGATCGAGTCATATTAAATGGAAGTGTGTGATTCTGGAGAGGATGACCAACTTCTTTTTAGTCTTCTGACACAGAAAGAGGAGTAACAATGGCAGCTACAACGTGCGAAAATTCTGTTTAAATGCGTGGGCAGGGAAAAGGCGGCAAACCCACCCAAAACTGAGTCACAGCAGATAAACAATATATTGAAAACCAAAATTCCAAGCTTTAAGCATTGCATAGTTACACGGTAATCTAAAATGGAAAGGCAGTCAAAACGCAGTGACAAGTACTTCGAGAAGAGAGAACAAAAAAAATGGGCTTGTAATCCTGCCCTACAAACCTCACTGTATGAAGAGTGGAAAGAGAAACAAGCTCTGTATGTACTCTCCCCCGTCCTAAAAAAAAAAAAGAAGAGGCACAAAAATGAGGTAACTGCTCTTCATCGTCAGTCAACAGGCAAGCATAACCTACTCTTAAAAAGTCCATTTTGAGATTCAGTTATACAAGCGTCAGGCAGGATACGCGCCTGAAACACCAGGGTTCTGCATGGCCCAAATGCTCACCTCACTATTACACTGGTTTTCTTGATCCTTTCTCCAAACCACATAGTGGAGGGTTTGATGCTGATGATGCGCAAGGGAGTTCCGTTTTGGCAAGTCATCCCACAGGGCAGTCGGTTCCCTCGAAAGCAGTCATCATCCTGTCAAATGCAATATAAAATTAAGTGTAATCCTGACCTTTCTTCCCCCAGAAACTGAGCAACACAGTACCTAGCCAGACCAAGTTTTCCTCTCACTTCCAGCTCCTTTGAAACACTCCTCGCTGTTGCATCTTGCTTCCGTAGTGCAGCTGACAAAGTAAATCAATCACAGAGACCAACGCCCCAACGTGCTCTCTCCAGTCCTACCTGCACTTCACCACGTTGGAGCCTTCAGCCTGGCGGACATCCTGGAAAGGCAAGGCCATACACCGCAGGCACACAGCGTGTGGCGGCGGCAGACCCCATGCGAGCTGCTTTTGATGTATTTAAAGGGATAACACCTGACGGATCTAATCTGCTGCTTGTCTTACTTCATTTAAAATACAGTTTTCAAGTTTCAAATACAGTTAAACTATTTCTAGCATCAGCTAATATATTTTTTCCTTTAAAAAAACCCCCTTCAACCCACTAGCTAAAGTTCTCACTCTTCTTTGCATTAAGCCACCATTTGGCCCAAGTCTTCATTAGCACAAGAGGACCAAAGCATTAGCACCTATAACCAGTCTTTCACAGCAAAGTTAGCAGAAGCTTTGCAAAATGATACACACCCGAGGATGTCGACAGGCATGAATCTGAGTGTGTCGATCTGTAGTAACATGGTAGAGGATTTCTGGCATGTTTCTGAACATGTCAAGTTTGTTCACGTGCACCTAGAGAAAGGCAGAGTTTACTCTTCATTAGCTCAAGGCGTTTGCCAAACTGCAGCTGGAGCAACTACGCAGATGCGGTTCTGCTCACAACAAATGCCGGTAGGCATTTAAACAATTACTACCCACTACTAATGTCCAAGCGGAGAAGTGTTAGCCAAAAGTAACTTGGACATCTAGAACAAGCAGAACATACCTCCTATGCTGAAGAGGGATGAATATTCACCAAAGGAAGTCAGAATACTTCTGTTAACTATTAATGCTATATGTAAACGAGAAGGCTTTTATCATTCGCAAGATAAAAGGGAGAGAGCTAAACACTGAGCTTGAAAACTGGGGATTGACTTCTCTCTGGAGAGCCCAAATGTTCCAGACTGAAATCAACTGGTTACCTCATTTGGGGCACGACTGTAGCTCTTTAAGTGTAGTTAATGAAAGCATGCACATCTTTCACATAGAACACTCCTCTGAACTGAGGATTTTTAAACTGAGGATTTTAAACTGAGCCATTTCCAGCTCGGTGACTGGCCACAATCATTACTGAGGATCTGTTCTAAAGCAACAGTTACAGAAATGTTACCTTGATTCCAAGTTCCTCACTGAGGTTTATGAATAAATATTCATATCCGTAAGCAGCTTTGCAATTCAGCCACACAACATGATAGCGAGTCAGTGAGGTCCAGCTTCGCACTAACTCTAAGATCCCATTTAAACACTCCTCCTGAAAAGTTCAGAAAATGTTGTAAATTGTCTTTGAAGATACTTCCAAAGTGCTGCGATTTGGTAATGCAAAATGGCAAAGGGGTGGTTAATTAATTAGCAGCTGTAAGGACCTTTCCTCTCACAGCTTATTTAGACTTACCCGGCTTGGTATATGATAAAATTTGGGATCGCAAAAAGTGGTGTCCAAATACACACTCTGGATGTCTTTTACTCTGAAAGAGAAATGTGATATCAGAGCGAGCAGCGCGTCACAGTACTGAGATATACCACTTCCTCTCTCTTCAGCAGGAGGCAATTCTTCCTCTTTATTACAAACGGCAAGTCAAAAGGGGCTTGTAACTGCAGTATTGCCTGACTGCAAATATATTTACTCCAGAATAAAAAATGAGGAAAAAGCGTACATTATTCCTGAATTGTCCATGCCTGTGTGAGCTTTTATTCTTTCTGAATCCCATGAATAGCTGAAGCCTCACCTGGTCCCTGAATGCAAAAGCTCCATTCTGGCTGCTTCTCCTTTTGCCAGCCTGAAATCCCCTGTGTACAGCACAGTGCCGTTCGCACCTTCAAACAAAAACCTACAAACAGAAACACTCTGGTGAAACTCAACGGTATAAAGCATTAAACGCCAGGTGTCGATTTGTTACTTTGCTTAGAGCAGTCTACGTGACTAATGTAGGATGTACTAGAAATGCTGGGCTCAATTTGGTCCTGGAGTAATTTCAGACAAACGCAATAATTCAGACTCAATATGTCTGGAAAATAACCTGTGCCTAGGCTGGTCAGAGTTGAAGACAAAAGCCTCACAGATTCTGTGAGGGTAGCCCAGCTGTCTGTTGCAGCCAAAGGAATCTATTCGGCATCTGCACCAGGAAGCTGGGCACCTTCCTTTTAACGTCATACTTAAGAAATGGAGGATTTATTTTTAATCACAGTTTTGTATGTAATTTTAAGTACAGCTGAAATCAAGAAAGTTATTATTCATAGGCATGGGGAAAAGTAATCTGCCCCACCAAGGTAACAACTTCTGTCTGGACAGATAGAATCATAGAATTGTTAAGGTTGGAAAAGACCCTTAAGATCCCAGATAGTACAGTGGTTTTCCAACCTCGGTGGGCCCTGCCACAACAGTATTATTTCCAAGCAAGAATTTTAAATCCACTAGGTTTTTCTAGTTCGAAAAATCCCAGTACTTAGTGAGAACTCTATAGCACAAATACCTCAGCAGAGACATTGAGAGTACTGAAAGGACGTACATGACTGATCCCGGACAGTGACCAGCTGGTAGAAGTGTCACCTCTAGATCTTCTTTCTGGAAGAGATGGTTAGCATTTTTTTCACACTGTACTAAGTACTACCAGTACTTTTATTGACACAGTGAAAGCAACGCATTACTCCCCACAGCCTCTTGCAGCATTTAGCATTGCTCTTCAACAAAGAGAAAGTCTCTTCCCATTCCAAGCCCTGAAGAGCAATGACCATCCTGTCATGCCAGAAGAGATGACTGGTGCTCATGAAAGCCACTCAGCCAGAAGACAGTCCTACTTCCTTGGTTCCTGGTGAACAAGCATCATGGAAACATCTTGGAATACACTTTGCCTGGAGGTGCCTTGCCGGGCCTGCACCTGACCTTTAAGTCCTGCACTTAAAACTTATTTTAATAAGCCAGGAAATATGAGGTGAAAAAATCACAGGAGAAAAAGGTAAGTTGGAGAGCACTGATATAGTGGAAAAACATTACCAAAAAAATGCTATGACAATAAGAACAAAGTGGGGAAGAAGAATTCATGTGGCTACACACCTTGGAGAGCGGAAGGGGAACATACATTTTAAAAATAGCTTGTCTGCTTTGGATGTTACAGGTAAGATCCATTTCCCGTGCTCATTTAAACAGTATTACTGCCCATTACAAATACATGAATCTTTTTTTTGTGACTCACCTCACCAGATGTTTCATCCACTAAAGAAATCTGAGTTGGAGTTTCAACTTCCAATGCAACCTGTAACAAAATGAATAAATGCATCACAGGATTTATTGAACGTTTTGTTTCATGCTTATGGCTAAGTATTCATTACGTAGACATCTTTTTAGCACCAACTGCAGCTAATGCTAAGCCTGTAAAATTAAGCCTGTTTTCATATAGTAAGTAATGAATTTCCATTTCCAGTGGAAAAAAAAAAGTTTTCCAAAAGTTGTCTAAAAAATGAAATGGAGATACCCCAATCAAAGTGTGCATGCCGAAAAAAGTTAGAACATGTTGGACTTCTCAGAGCAACAGCTCAGGTTTCTCTAGCTTGATCATATCCCTTATTTTTGGATGACTGCAAAGCCCAAGACATTCCAGTCCCAGAGCACACCGGTGGATCTTGCTCAGACAGGTCTCTGTGCTGCAGCACAACTTGTCCTCACTGTTCCCTATGACCAGAAGCAGAGCCCACAAATCACATGCAGCAGGTATTTCTGTGTTTGTGTAATCTATAGACTGCAATTAATTCCCTATTTTGCCATATCCTCTACTAAAACAGAATCCTGCAACATCCTGTGGCTGCCTGCAAGGCTAGCGCTGCTATGCATCCTCCTCTCCCATCCTCCTGTTTTTTTTTTTTCCTTTGTTTCAGACAATATTTGTATATAATTCTCCTGCCCCAAAAAAAAAAGCCAAAGTGAAAGGGAAGTCTCCTGTCATTACTCTCCTTAGGTATAACCTCCAGCTTCGCAGCCGAGCGGTCTCCTTAGCGCATTGGCTTTCACTGCGCTAGATGGATTCACAAGACACCGCATCGCAAATTTCTGGGCAGCTCCACGAGATCCATTCAGCTGGTACTCACACAAAGATGGTAACATTTGGCTTCTCCGCCAGAAACCACAACACCAATCAAACACTGAGCTTGCTCCAAAAAACAGATACATATATCAAAAAATATTTTATACTAAGAATTCAAGCCACTAGCAAGAGTTGATTTTTACAACATCAATACTAATTTTATTCTCTACAATTTCTGAAGCTGAATAAACTCAAGAGGCTGATCAAAATTCTGCATGCTCAATATTTCCCAGTAATTCTCAAATTTCCTCCTGCAGTGAAACAATTGTCAAGTTTTAGATCTAAACTGCCTGAAGAATTCTTCACTGACAGTGACAGCTTAGCTTCATAAGCATAAATTATAATATCTCCAGCAGACTTCTCCCCTCATCTTTGATAGTTTAAATGTTAAAGCCAGCAGCAGATTTAAAGAGCCTCTCATGCCATACGTACAAATAAAGGTCAGACTGGAAATCATAAAAACATTTGTCTGGAAGCTGACATCGTGGTTCCTTCTTTCAGTCTGGTGAATATCAAATCAGCTGTTAATTCATTTCCCAGTCATGCTACAAGCAGAAAGCTTATTTATTGTAAGACAAAGCTTGTGAACAAGACATCCAACAGCTACTACCTGATTTAGGGCCTGTGCAGCTCATGCCATTACCAGCAGTCACTCCTGGGAGCAGCAGCTGCAAACATCTACATATTTTTTTTAATTGTGTTGATTTGTGTTAATTGTGCTTCATCTTAGACTGTACCACGGGTACCTCTGGCATCTCTTCCCAGATTAAGATTTTCTCCAACAGGGATGTCAGGACCAGCACCACCTACTTTCCTTTTACTGCTCACACAAACTCGTAATAACTTATAGATATCTCCCTGCAAGAGACCTCTTCTTCTAGGTTAAACTCAAGGGATACTGGAAGCAAACCGACATGAGCTTAAAAACAAAAATTAAAAAAAAAAAAAAATCAACCGACACCAACAAAAAAGCCACCACAAACCACCCCATTTTATTTTTGCTAGTCCAAGAAGATTATAGGCTTAGAAAAATGCTCACCTACGCACACTGTGCTCCTTCACACATCAAACATGCCTAAGGGACGTTCAGAGTCTTTTTTACAGAGCCCTGAATCATGTTCATGTTCCAAATCATTAAATCTTTCCATTTCTCGAGGCTTCATATAAAGCTAGTTATCTTCTCCCTCAGCTTCACAATTAAACTAGGACCTTGAACAGAAGAGTCCCCTACTTCTGTTTTTTCTCTTACGCAGACTTACCTCCTAGGTCCCACTCGTATGAGTTTCTTTGGATATGGAGTTTAAGACCCACACTTACAACCTATTTAAGGAAACTCTGAACTGTAACTCCCCTAAGGAAACAAGTTTCAGCTTGCCTGAAGTCCTTCTTGACCGCTTGACCAGAAAACTCTCCTGTCCTTGCTTGGGGGACACAGCAAAATCCTTACACTATGTGATGATGTATGTACATACAGTAAGATGTGAAAAGAAACACGTTCAATTTCAAATCCCACATCTGCAAAGGGAAGGAAATAAACAACTACAAGTCATACCTACACATGACCACTGATCACTTGAATTTTGGCTCCATATAGTGGAAATCAAGTAAACTAATTAAGTTCTTCAGTGATTTTACATCACTAAAATGTTTTCATGTTAGATAGTCCATTTTCCAAAAAGCAAAAGGAAAATAATATAACTAAAAGATTATACATACTCCAAGTAATACGCAACTTTAAATGAAGCAAAAGGGAAATGAAATAAGGACAGGAGCAAAGAGACATGAGCAAGGCAAGGAAATGAAGGAGTGATACAAATGATCAGTGTACAGATGGAGGACATTTACAGCTGACATTGAGAGAAAAGGATAAATTTTGTGGAGGGAAAAATAAGATTAAACAGTAAGCAACAATAAACTAATCCCACATAGCAAGCAGCAAGGAAAGGCATACTGATGCAGGTGCTTAAGCCCTGAAACAGTGTATCAACACCAATACCAATATTTAGACATTTCTGAGGAGAGGAAGCTTCCTCTTCCCTCCGATCACTGCTTGGAAAGTGTTAATTTAAAAATAAACAAAAACTCACAATGTGATTCTCCCAAAACTTGTATTTCCAGCTAGTCAACAGCAATTCTTTAGTTACCGGTGAGCAGTATAATTTAACTTTCAAGCTGTGAGGAGACAAAAAAAACACAGATGAGTGTTTTTTAAAGTAGAGGCAGAGAACAATCTAACGATGCATCAGCACCTGGCACCTACTACATCAAAACATGCGCTCAGACTCCTCTCTCATCTGAAGAGACCTTCAGAACTGTAAGCCCGCAGGAGCAGTTTTGCCCCAGCCTGAAGTGGGATCAAAGTGTAATTACTCCACCTTGTTGAGCAAGCTTTTCTTCAACACGGCAGACCCAAAGACTTACCTATGTGTGCCCATGCCTGTGTGTTTCTGTGCAGACATAAATAAAGCGTGTGGTACTTAGTCACACGTATCTTTGCTTGTTTCTATACCCACCAAGGTCTGTTTCAGACGTGCATGCTTTCCCTGGAACAGGCATTTGGGACAGTTAGTATTCAGCAGAACACAGAATACTTCCTCTAAAGCTCTAGCTTTTGCACAGTGCACAAAGAGATCTGACACGCAAAGAGAGATACTCTGCTCACATTTGAGAAGATGCAACATCTACTCTAATAAATTAAACAGTGCCTAGGAACTGGCCCACAACATCCCTGGGCCCATTCCCATGTCTGACCATTCTCCTGGTGAAAAAGAAAAGGTGTCCCTTGCCCTTTTGTTATGCACCTCCAAGTAGAGTCTGGCTCCATCTTCTCTACCCCTACCTGCAAACAGTGACACACAGTTGACTCCAACTCTTCAGGCTGAAGACATCCAGCTCTCAGCCTCTCCTCACACATCATGTGCTCCAGCCCCAGACCAGCTGGGCAGTCCTGCTCCAAAACACTGATGTTGTTTTTTGTGCAGCGGAGCCCAGGACCGGACTCAGTACTCCAGACAAAGTCTCACAAGTGCTGACGAAAGGGGCAAAACTGTCTCCCTCAAACTGCTGGCTACCTGCTTGCTCATACACCTCTGGGCACAGCTGGCCTCCTTCACAGCACAGGCACAGCAATGACTCCACACACCAACACACTCCCAGGGAATAACAGCAGCAAGGATCCCCATGAAGTTCATAAACCTCATGAAGTTCAACAAGGCCAAGTGCACCTGGATCGAGGCAACCCCCAGTATCAATACAGGCTGGAGGGATTGAGAGAAGCCCTGCGGAGAAGGACTTGGCAACATTGGTGGATGAAAAGCTGGACGTGAGCCAGCAATGTGCTCTCGCAGCCCAGAAAGCCAACCGTACCCTGGGCTGCATCCCCAGCAGCGTGGCCAGCAGGGCGAGGGAGGGGATCCTGCCCCTCTGCTCTGCTCTGGTGAGACCCCACCTGGAGCCCTGCGTCCAGCTCTGGGGTCCTCAGCACGGGAAGGACATGGAGCTGTTGGAGCGGGGCCAGAGGAGGCCACAGAAATGATCGGAGGGATGGAGCACCTCTGCTGTGAGGAAAGGCTGAGAGAGCTGGGGTTGTTCAGCCTGGGGAAGAGGAGGCTGCGGGGAGACCTCATTGCGGCCTTTCAGTACTTAAAGGGGGCCTGCAAGAAAGATGGGGACAGACTTTTTATCAGGGCCTGTAGCAACAGGACAAGGGGTGATGGTTTTAAACTACAAGAGGGTAGATTCAGACTAGATATAAGGAAGAAATTTCTTACAATGAGGGTGGTGAAACACTGGAACGGGTTGCCCAGAGCGGTGGTAGTTGCCCCATCCCTGGAAGTCTTCAAGGCCAGGCTGGATGGGGCTGTGAGCAACCTGACCTGGTTGTAGATGTCCCTGCCCATGGCAGGGGGTTGGACCAGGTGATCTTTGACGGTCCCTTCCAGCCCAAAGCATTCTGATTCCGTGACTCTACCATCCCTGGCAGTCTCCTTACCCTCTTTTGCTCACGCCTTGCTTTGAACCAGCTGCCTCCTCCTCAGGGCTCCTGGCCCCGCACACTGCCGCGGAAGCCGGGGCGGCCCCCAGCCCGGCAGGGCTCCCCCCCACCCCCAGGCAGCCCCGCCGCAGCCCGTACCTGGCCTCCAGCCTCCTCTTCAGGGCGGGCGCCCGCAGCCCCTTCATGTGATCTGGGGAGAGAGGGGACGGTGGTCACGGGGCGGGGGGGGGGGAGACAGGGGACGGGGTGGTGACGGGCGGTTGCCATGGGGACGGGCGGGGCTCACCCTTGTGGCAGTGCGAGAGGAAGTAGGCGCGCGCGCGCAGGTTGTGGCGGTCGAAGCGGTCGATGGACACGGCGGGGTACTCGCGCACGCGACCCCCGAACCGGCTCATGGCGGCGAACGGCGGCGCCGCTTCCGCCACGTTCCCCCACCCCTCCTCCTCCCCGGCCCTCAGCCAATCGTGAGGCGGCCCCGCCTCCTGCCGGCCAATCAGACGCGCGGGGGGAGAGGCGGGAACGGCGCCTTAAAGCGGCACCGGAGGGCGGTTGCCTGGCAACGCCGGTCGGCGGCGACCGTTGGGGTTTTGAGGAGCGCTGTGAGGAGCGGTCGCCTTCGCGCTGCAGCTCCGTCGCCGCCCGCCTTGGGAGAGGCACCCCTTGGCGGCCCTCGCACCGAGGTGGGTCGTCTGAGGGCTGGGCAGCCGGGTTGCGGCTATGGCGGTGCGGGCAGGGTGGGGTTACAGCGGTGACTCAGGCCGGTGCCCAGATGTCTGCCTGAACACCGTGGCAAATACAAGCAGCTCTCATGTAAAGTCTGTTGGAGTCATTGGAAATCTCTTACTGACTCTTCTAGGACCCCAAATAGCAAGTGTCGACTCGTGTTAAGTGGTCTAAGAAGCGTGGCCATGTGGCCCAGAACCTCTCCTCCCCAGGGACCTGGGGCCTCTGCCCAGGCTGAGGGATGCCGCTGCTGCTTTCCCGTTTGCAGGCTCAACCAGTAGCCAAGCTGAGCATGTATTACAGGCAGGGCTGGTCACGCAGGCTGCCACAGATGAGGTGTTACCTCCAACAGCACCTACATACGGGACTCACATAAAACATAAACACAGACAAGTCCCTTTCTTCTTCTTTGGCTGGTAGTGACAAAAGTTCACTAGGGCAGGCACGCACGCACCACTCCCTAGGTTCACAAGCACACGCACGTTTGCAGATCCCTTGAGTACCAGCATGGCCCCTCTGCCTGCCCAGCACACCTGCACGGATCCCAGGCCCCCTTACCTGCTTCATGGTTCCACTACTTGCTCACAAGTCCAGCTGGTGCTCACCAGCAAGCATGCGTTCACAGAGTCGTCCCTCATGTAGTCCACATTCACAAGTCCCCTTAAGCATACCAGCGTGGACCCCCTGCCTACTTGATACCCTGGCCTGGACCCAAGGTCCCCCTACTTGCCAGCTAGTCTCATAGCTGACGCCACAGGCCAGGGGTGCCCACACCCCTGGTCTGACTCCAGTAGCTGGCACCAAATCCACTCACGCCAGTCCTCGCAGTAGCTGACACTCCGGGCGCAAAGCCTGTAGGACCCTCCCCAGATCCAGAGAACTACAACCCCTCCAGCTACTGATGCTGGGACCCCCACTCGCTCCAGCAGCTGACACCACAGGCTGCAGGGCACCCATATTCCCGGTCTGGCTCCAGGAGCTGGCACCAGTTTTCTCTTACATACAGAGGTCTCACCAGTAGCTAGCACTTGGTCCTTGCAGCACGTGTACACACAGGTTAGAAAGTGAGATAACACAGAGAGATAGTTAAGATTTAATAAGTAGATATAAGAAGGTAGGACAGAATGTGATCAGGCACAGGGCTCAGCCAAGCAAGCATAGTGACTAGCCCTGTTTCACACACGACTGTCCTCTTTTATACTCCTTTCTGTCTATTTCTGTCTTTGTTGTTCCCTGCTCCCCTTCCCCTGCACATCCCTCACGGGTCTGTACAGCTCTACCGACTCCCGCACCCCTCCAGTCTGGGCTCCCCCTGGTTTCCAGTCTTACCAGTTGCAAAGTCCAGGTCGATCTTCCTGGAAGTGGCGCCTGTAGTTTCTTAATAGCCCATCAATTAGTGTAAGTGGCGAGGTTTGTTTCTTGTCATGGTCTCTAGGTTTGTTTTGTCAGGTCTGTGTCTGTATATTTTGTTTCTGGTTTTCGCTTTTTCCCTTAGTTTCCCAACTGACAAGGTCCCAGATCAGATAGATCAGATAACCTTGCTGAAATAAGCATTCTCACACTCCCACGTGCCCTCATTAATTAGTGTGACTGACCAGGTTTGGTTCTCATCACTGCCTCCCTTATCACTTGCTGGTCAGGTTTGTGTGCCCATATGCTCTTGTTTTATGGCTTCCTCCCTTTCTTATTATCCTTTGTTGCACTGAAAAAGGTCCTTGACCAGATACCCTTAAAGGAGCAGACACTCTCCTTCCACATGCCTTTACAACTTGTATAAGCATTAAGGAAGCCCAGACTAGTTAGGATTCCACAGAAATTGTGCTGTGATTGACATTAAAAACTGTTTTCCCAAAGCCAAAACAGAGGTATGTGAAATCTCACTATTTCCCCTAAACTAAGAGTAGGCAAACATTGTCGTCTTAGCAAAGTCCACTTCACTGTTCAGCAGTTCCCTTTAAATAACAAGTGTCAGTGCTATGCTGAATATTTTCTTACCATTCTTACCATTTCATTTGCCTATATCTGTCTGCTGTCTTTTGTCTTTTCCCTGAGTTGTAGGCTGTCTGAGTACAGCTCATCTCGGTGCACTTGTACAATGAAGCCAGGTCTATGCCTGGAACTCAGAGGCACTACAATAGACAGAGTACGATTTTTAAAGGGCTTAAATAACAGCCTAAAAATATCAGGATGGTGCTTTTATTATGTGAAGTCACCAAGCTGGCTCTTTAAATATGTGACCTTTATATATATTTTTTGAGCAGGAACGCCTGTGGCCATCTGAATTAATGGTGACTCAGGAAGTGCCATGCATCTCTAGGTGTCTTGAAGAAGCACATTCATTAGATGAATTCAGTACATCCTATAAAGAAGCACTTAACACTAGTAACATGTAAGTTATCATAAGACACTTAAATTCATTGTAGTTTAGCATTGATTAAGATCTAATGTTATTGCTAATAATATTGGCTGTCTAAAGTCCCAAATTGACAACAGTTCTCATCAAACATGGATGAACATACAGTGTATGAAAAATCCAGTAATGGCTACAAAAGGGCCCTTTGCAGCAAAGGAGAAAAAAATTATGTTGAGATAGGTATCTCAAAGACTACACTAAAGATTTATAATAAAGATATACGCTTAGCATGTTAATTTGTATGTGACACCTCATAACTGGTTGGGAAAATCACCTTTTTTTTTTTTATCAAATGGCTGCCTTCAATTGCAAAACGCTGCAGAGCCTGGTAAAAGAATGTTTGGACTGCTGAACTGTGCCAGAAGAGAGCCCTTGTGCAAATTTTTATTGATCTTTAATAAACTGTGTGCAGTAAGAGATGAAAGTCCCTTTCTTTGTGTGCTAATGGCTCTCATACAGTTAGAAATGCAGACTTCTGCTATTTCCACATTATGATAACAATAATTCCTGATATCATTTTCCCAAAGATTTGTATGCTGTGGTGTGATTTTTTTTTTTCTCCTTTTCTGCCTTTCTAACAGACTTAAGGCCATTTGTGCCTTTGATAAGACATCAACTTTTCAAGCTCTGGGTTGATATAGGAACTTGCTAAGTAAGGAAATTTTGCTCTGTGTGCAGGATTTGGAGGCAGCATACTACCCGCAGGGAGTGAGACTGTGTTCATCCTCTCACTACAAAATCCAGCAGCTTTTTCTCCTTCTTTGAAGATACCTTCCTAATTATGAAGCTGAAGCTTGGTGACATTACAAAACTAGGAAAGGACTGATTTCTGATCGTATCTGCTAGGCATGATAGTGTTCTGTGTGTTTTGCTTGCAGAAGCAGCATAAACTTCTATTTTAGTAACAGAATAAGATACACTCAAGAAAGCAAATGCAGTGAAATTCAGATATAAGGTAGAAGTCAAATGATTCATATTTTTTTGAAATATAGTTAAAATCCATCCCTGGTGAGTTTCTACCGACTCCACAAGGGTTTTTTTTATTGCTTATTTTATACTTTTTTTTTCTCCAGTTGTGTTTCATCTTCTCCCAGTTCTGCTCTGCTCAGGTTTAGCAGTTGATTAACCTATTTACTATATCTCAGCAGATTGAACAAATGGGTTTTGTGTGAGGAGGAAGCCAGTGGCAGTCAGCGCAGATTTTGATGTGGCAAGGGTAGAATAGGATGGATTTTGGTAGGTTGTCTGCCTTGCCTTCTTGTCCAATTTATTTCTTAAGACCTCTTCTTTGTCATCTCCACTGTGGCCATGTGACTGGCAGTGCATTTCTCCTTTCCCCTCCTCTCCCACCCTGAGTGTTTGCTGTTCTTCAGTAACAGCCCAGCTCTTCCTTTTGTGCTTCCCAGTTTGGTATCTCTTCAGTAGGAAGAAAGAAACACATGAAAAACTGCCTGCTCCAAAAGGATAGCAACTGCAAAGACGTGAAATTAAAAAAATGACTGTATTATATATTTTTTAATACATCAATATGCACAAATAAATTTCAGGTAGATGAAATCAAGATATAGAGGTGTATATAGAAGTATGGATGAGTTGGGTTTGTTTGAGACCAAGTAGCGCATTTAATTTGATTCCAACTGCTGATAACATTTTTCTTTTAACCTCAGACTTTGAGGGGAGGATAATATTGTACTGTCTGTAATTCCTTTATTTTTAAATTTTGTTCTACCCATTTATATATGTCCCTAACACAATTCCTTGCTTCTCTCTTTTCTATTTATTTTTTAAAAATCTAATTTCAGGAAAAAGTCTGAAGTTTCTGGAGTCATGGCTAAAGCTGACATCAAACCAAAATCTATATATCATGCCAAAAAATGGTCAGATGATGTAGAGAACTTATACAGATTTCAGCAAGCTGGATACAGAGATGAGGTTGAATATAAACAAGTAAAACAAGTTGATATGGTAAGATTTAGAACTCTGCAAGGGTTATTACTTTAAACTTCTGTCTCACGTTAAACAGATTAAATAAAAACGGAGGTGCCGCTTATTTCCTTTCATTTAGGCTAGTTTCTGATACATTTTTTTCTCCCAGGTCTGACTGGAATTCTTGGGCTATTATTAACTGTGCAGAATAACTTATTTCACAGAAGTGAAACAAGAACACTGCCCAGCCTGTGTTTTTGTTCCCCCTTTCTTATGCATTTAGAAGCATTATAGATTTCTTTGAATAGATGTAGCTGCTATCTAAAAGAATGATTTGGTTTTGAGGAAAGGAATTTATCAAAGTTAGTTCTCTGTGAAGTCTCCCCATTACTCTGCCAACAGACCTGGCAGGAAACTCATTCATCATCCAGAGAACCAGTCCTCTGTTGTTGCTACCGACTTCAGTTTTACAGCTGAATTGCGTGGTAGCATAATCAGACTTCGTGCGCGCTCAAAACTTGGCTTCTGTTGAAACTGTCCACAATAGAAATATCTGATGCCAACTGTGGTAAAGGCAGTTGTGACACAGGCATTTATCAACCGAGAACATCGAGGGCTTGGTCCTCTGCTCACTATCGTTGATGGCAGCGCTCCCTAGCACATCGAATAATGGCCAGATATTCAGCGGCTACTTGAGATTCAAAATAGCAACCGAGCGGTTAATACAGCAAACAACATATTACCTTTATTAGAGCTCTGTAATTTGTCTTCCAAAGCACCATATATAGTATGAAAAATCTGCTTTTAAAAGATTTTAACCTCCTGTGCACGTAAGTGCAGAATGTTCATAAGAAAGCCACTCATCCAGTTAACTCAAAATGTAGCAAAACGTTAATAAGATAAATGTTAATAAGATGCAGTTTATTCTTTTGTTGCGGGCTCAGATAACACTGTAAACGCTGTGGTGTAAATTCCTCTAACTGTGCAAAAGCAAATCCTGTAATTGGTGTGGTAGGATCAGTCTGTTTCAGATTTATAGCAGGGCACGACCAACTGAACCCTGATAAAAGTTAACGAACACTGCTTACTCGATGTAAAATGAGCATGCATTCTGTTCAAATTTGCCAGGATCTGGCAGTGGTTCTCTTTCAATTTGCCCATTTTGAAAGGTCTTGTTTACTCCATATTATGTTTCTGTAATGCAGTTGTTATTAATGGTGCAGTTATAATATAGGTGGAATGAATATTAAGGCTCTTATGTTTAAACAGAGAATGCAAATAACTCAGCTCTACATCTAAAGTAATAAGGTAAGTGATGAAACTACCACTTCTGGCACTCTCCAGTTAGAAGATGCTGTAGTTTGACGTCCTATTGTCAACCCTGCCTGGACGAGAAATAAGATTCTTATTACCTGATTTTTAAGGTTCAATTTGATCACAAGCAGTCACAGGTGTTCAAGCTGCAGGTAGCTACTAAAGCCATAAAGCTGTTCAACGTACAAGTGCTCAAACCTTTTGTCTAAAGCTTCACATTGTGGAACACTGAAGAGCACCAGGATGGTGCTGGTTTCCTGCAGGACTGATCCTGCTGTATTTGAGAGTATGATACATGTAGCTCACTTTATTTTTATGAAATTGCTAATGAAAAGAACGATGTACACATTTTTCATGGTCAGAAGGATCCTGAAGAAAGTGTGTGTCAGTCTTACAGAAGTGGAATCTTTTAGCCTCAGAGTACTGAACAGAATTAATGGGTTTTTTCCTAAACAATGTATTTTAAAAGCTTTGACTAGTCCACTTTTTAAATGACTCTTGTCTTTCAAATATTCTTGGATCCTTATTTCTAGACTTTTCTGATCACAGAATTCTTTATACTAGACCAGAAAACTCGTTTCTGACATCTTGCTCTTAATCTTTTTTTAAACGCTCTGCAAATTAGTAGCAAAGTAGTGTTCAGATGCAAATGAGGTTTTCCCATGGAAGGATACCCTATATTCTTTCCAGTCTCATTCATAAACATCATTCAACGTGAGCACGTTCAGGTGAATGTATATCCTTTTTATTCTATCCATAGGTAGAGTGTTGGCCAGAAACTGGATTTGTTAAGAAACTTCAGAGGAGGGATAATACATTCTATTATTACGATAAACAAAGAGAATGCGAAGACAAAGAAGTCCACAAAGTGAAAGTTTATGTGTATTAGTTTTGATATTCTAATTTGTTTGTATTTGTTATAAATCTGTCTGTTTGTTAGAATCTGTAAGTAAATGAGATTTGTGTAATCTGACTTACCTTAAGCATCTATGTCATTCTTGGATAGAAGGGGGAATATAGGAAACGTGGAGAAGCCTGGAACTATAGACATAGGAATTTCATTTTTTTCCTGCTATAACTGAAAATCTTATTATCCCTCATTTTCCTAGTTACAAATATTTTGACATCAAAAAGATAAAAAGCTGGCAAACGGGCATCATATATTTGTTTTACCCGTGTGCAAAGTCCATTAGAAGTAGAGGCATCAATCTTTATTCAAAACAATATAACCTTGTTGACGCTGGCTAATGTCAGCCACAGTCTCGTGGTATAGCTAAAGGTTATGAGACTACAAAGGGCCAAAGGAAGGCCAAAAGGCTAAAGTTCCCTTGGAGAACAGCAAGAATAACAAGCAGAGAATTCAGTGAAGGACGCCGAACAATCACGTAGCAAGGACCAGTGCTAAGCTGCAGATTTAAAAACTAGTTATTGTAATAGAAACAGTCAGAACAAAAATGTCTTTCTGAGCAATAGGTAAGGTATCCCCAAAGTATTTCTGTCAGGTGCGAGTGTCGATTACTTGAGGAGGAAGTATTAATTGTCTTGGTAACATATGCCTTGTTATGGAGGGGGAAAAAAAAGGTTGTGGATTTACATATGGTGGGATCAGGGAGTACAAAACTGCAGGGAGAACATGAAATCTATACCGTGTAATATTTAAGGTTAGGTAACTTACGCAGATATGTGGGATTTCTGGGCAGAATTCATCTCCTCTAACGTCAAATGTCACCTTGTCAACATCTACACCTGACCTTGTCATTTGGGGACCCTTTGTTCTGAATGGAGAGAAGCTGGCTCTTCTGGGCACAGTTGATTTCTTCTAAGTGTAGGTACATAACATTTGCTTTGTACAGGTTGCTGTGACATCAGCTCTGCAGAAGCTGTCCAGACACGTGCTGCTCTGAGACACACGGTAAACGCGAGGGACCACACTTACCTTCACTCATTAGGGAATTTAAGTAAAATAAGATGCCAAAACTCTAGATAATGGACCAGTAGAACAGATTCCTGTTATGTAAACCACTAGGTGTGTTCATGGTAGTTACAGAAAAAATGTTATTAATCTGTCCTGTCTTTAGACTGTAAACCAAGGGCTATTACACTAAGTTTTAGGCATGGATTAGCAGTGTACATTTGACCATCTGTCTTATGGATATTCTTCTTCCTTCGTTTGAACCTAAGATGGTGGCCAGTTCAAGATGTGAAATAGAGGGCTTACAGCTCCACGCCAAAATAAGTAGTATCGATGCAGTATTCAAAAGATCTCATTGACACCAGGTGACGATGATCTAGTCACCTTGTTTAGACTACTTGGAAATTTTTAGCTTAAATTCGTATGAGCTCTGTTAGAGAAATACTGAAAGGTGCTCAGATGCAACTGTGCAGCTTTTTTATTCCAGGAAGGTTTTAACGGCATATAAATAAAGAGTTACTGCAATGACAGAAATAAAGCATTGCTACAGTGAACTTCACTTCAGGTTTTCATTATGATTTATTTTTTATTTGGATTGCTCTGGATGTACTTTTTACGAGAGGACTTTTTGCATACTTTGCAATCAAACAGCGGGAACAGAACAATTATCAGGATAATCCATCTATTTTGTCACTTTAAGATAGCGAATCTCACTTTGTTAACGTCATAGATTCCTAAAAAAGAAATTTTTCAGTGGACATAAAAAGAGTCTTTAAAAAATTCACAAAAATAGATGTGTTGTATGGCCGACTCAAATTTCTTGGCAGAAATTATTGCTATTAGCACACACAGAATAAGTGAGACGGTTTGGTACAGCCATATATATAAAAAAGACATAGTTGGGTATTCAAGAACAGGAATTAAAACGGCAGGTAACATTTTAGAGCTTAACTTTTTTTTTTAAAGAAAGACTTTTAAAAATTCAAACAAATGTAAAAGGTTATTCTGGGCTTCCCTCATTTTACCTGACTACACCTCAATGTTTTTGCAATACTGCTGGATGCTCTCTCTCTTGTGTTATATTTTGAAACGATGAGTGTGCGTTTCCTACAGCCCATGGAGATTTCATTTCAAACAAATAGCGTGGGAATCCATGTTCCACTTCGGAAATGCCGAGTTGGTCTGAGTTGGCAGATTGTTCTCACTTTGAGACAATTACCTAGATTTTATTAGTAACGTTTTGCAGCATTGTCAGCGTGCTAAAAGGTTGAATCTCACTGTAATATCTGAAAGATTAATGGGATGAAAAGGAAAGAAAAGCCTTGTAATTAGTGCTGCGGACCAGCTGACAGAGATGTAAGGGCCTCGGTCAGCCCTAATGCTGTATCTGGGCGTTCACTCCTTCACTAGCGAAGCAGCAGGTTTGGTATTGGCAGTGACAGTTTCAGTTGTAGTTGTCCTTTGACATTCGGGTCGTTCCCATATTTCACTCCAGTTCATGCTAAACTTAAGGTTACGTAAAACCACTCTCTTTTTTAAAGACCTTAGCTGTGTAACGGCCTTAGCTGCGAAGCCAAAGGGGTTCCTCTCTTTGAAAAGAAACAGGTAGAGGGCTTCTTGCCTGAGTTCATCTGTGATCACAAAATAACAATCTAGTATAAAGACATTTGCTTGAGTTAATTCTTAAAATCACAGAATGCTTTGGGCTGGAAGGGACCTTTAAAGGCCATCTGGTCCAACCCCCCTGCCATGGGCAGGGACATCCACAACCAGATCAGGTTGCTCAGAGCCCCATCCAGCCTGGCCTTGAGTGTTTCCAAGGATGGGGCATCTACCACCGCTCTGGGCAACCCGTTCCAGTGTTTCACCACCCTCATCGTGAAAAATTTCTTCCTTCTATCTAGTCTAAATCTACCCTCTTTTAGTTTAAAACCATCACCCCTTGTCCTGTTGCTACAGGCCCTGATAAAAAGTCTCTCCCCATCTTTCTTGCAGGCCCCCTTTAAGTACTGAAAGGCCGCAATGAGGTCTCCCCGCAGCCTCCTCTTCCCCAGGCTGAACAACCCCAGCTCTCTCAGCCTTTCCTCACAGCAGAGGTGCTCCATCCCTCTGATCATTTCTGTGGCCTCCTCTGGCCCCGCTCCAACAGCTCCATGTCCTTCCCGTGCTGAGGACCCCAGAGCTGGACGCAGGGCTCCAGGTGGGGTCTCACCAGAGCAGAGCAGAGGGGCAGGATCCCCTCCCTCGCCCTGCTGGCCACGCTGCTGGGGATGCAGCCCAGGGTACGGTTGGCTTTCTGGGCTGCGAGAGCACATTGCTGGCTCACGTCCAGCTTTTTGTCTATCAGTACCCCCAAGTCCTTTTCCACGGGGCTGCTCTCAAGGCGTCCATCCCCCCGCCCGCACTGATGCTGGGGGTTGCCCTGACCCAGCTGCCGGAGCCCGCGCTCGGCCCTGTTGAGACACAGGCGGCTCACGCACACCCACTCCTCCCGCCTCAACGCGCCTCCTGCACCGGCTTTGGTATTCGGCCGGGCTCGTGGAGCGTGAAGCTGACACTCGAATATGGACAAGTTCTCCTCTGCTGCCGTTGTGCTGGGTGTAGCTCCTTCAGCCAAAAAAGCTGCCAAAAGAATTTAATGTGTCAGTATTTTCTCTTATTTGATAAATCTGTCACTGAAATGTCTTGTCTGTCACCTCAGTTTTAAGCACGTTGAGAACTGTTCACTTACTTGTGTCTTAATTTAAGGTCGCTAAGTTGTGAAAAAGTATCGGAAGTAAGCAGTCTGGGGAAGCTGTGCTTCATTTTAGGGGTGACACAACAGTTCATATCAAGATAAATAACTTAATTCTGAACGCCGTTACAAAACCTTTTTTTACTGAACTTTAGTAACTTTAAAGAGAGAGAGACAAAATCACATCTCTCCATTTTATCGCTTAGAGATGAAAATACGTGCTATTTTGCTGATGTGAGTCTTAGTAAAAAGCAATTCTGTGAAAATACTTTCCAAGGTAGTTTTCTTATCTGTTGGTATTCCTCTTATCAGGGAATACTGTAATGCTTTCAGCGGCCATTTGCAGCGAAGCGATGATGGCGAGGCTCCCTGTTAGCAAGTGCTACCAGCGGCCCAAGCCTAATGTCCTTAGACTAATTCTAATTCACTCCATGGCTTTGTGCAAGGCAAGAATAAATGCTTTCTCTGCCTGTTGGAGCTCATAAAAGGAGGTAAAACAAACTTTTCCAAGACCTACTTTTCAGGCTTTGTCTTTGACAGCTACAAGTGAAATGGCACGGGTGCAACCTCTCCGAATTCTTCCCGTTATGCTGGGGAAATAAAGGCTGCATTTGTGCATTCTGGGCTGGTTTTCTATGTTTTCAGCCTTTACTTGAATTCATTATGGAGCAGTATTGTCTGAAAGTGATACTACGGTTATTTGATTGCTTTACAGTCACAGCAGCTCAAAGCACCACACAAAAAAATGATATAAGCGTTTTAATTTTCACTTTGGTACCCGAGTGGACAGTTGTCTTTCCAGCTCTGAAGACACTTGAACCTCAACCTTTTGGTTTTCAAACATGGTTCCCTGGTTTCAAGGGGTTGAAAATGATTGACCGGCTTCAAACTGTTTCAAGACAACTTTGTAACTGAACGGCTGTTGATGCCGCTGTTCCTCACGTTGTCCGACACAAGCGAAGTCTGCCTGAGGGCAGCTGGAATGGAGTTGCCTTCTGGTCTTTGCAGGTTCTCTCCCGTTACCCTCGCCCCACTGGATTTATATTTATTTGTAGGAGCTGCATTCTTAGTAGCCTACCTGTGCTGAGCACCCGCTGGCAAGTTGTAATTACTTAATAAAACACATTTTCTTTCTTGTTGCAGTTGAGGCTTTGCATTTACTTCAAGCCTGAAGCTCAGCACGCTCGCAAACAGCATTTGGGAGGGTGACTGGTGACTGGCACACAGGATAGGCAGTGAGATGATGCAGAAGAGGTGGTTAAGAATGGGCTTTAATAAGAGAGGCCAGAGTGCAGGGCTCAGGGGCAGGGCTCCGTCAGGTGAACGTCCTGCCTGACAGCCTGCTCACGCACGTCTGGCCCCTCCATCCTTCCTCCTCACCATCTTCCCATACTTGTTCCACCCCGATCCTTCCTTTTCTGTGCCTGTGGACCTTTCCTATAACATCCCATAGTAAGTTTTGTGCAGTCCCCCAGACGCCCTCAAATATCCCGTAATATTCATGCTAACCACGTTTCCTCCTTCTTATCAGTTACAAAATCGAGGCTGACCCTCTCCAAGGCTGGAATGGTTCTTTTAACGGCCCATCAGTCCGTCCCTGCCAGGCTCTGGCTTCTGTTATTCTCTCTCTCATCACCTGCTCATTAATGTTTGTGTGTCTGTCTGTTTAATTTAGCATTTTCCTCGTTATTTATTATTTCTATGGTACAGAATAGTCCTTAACCAAATAACTTACTGAACCAGATGCTCTCATATTTCCCATGTCCTCACGCCAGCCTCCCCAAGGCAGGCGGCTTGGCTGCCATGTGAAGGATGATGGTGTGTAGAGGCACCTGCTCAGCAGCACCTGGGTCAGGGCAACCCCCGGTACCAATGCAGGCTGGGGGATGAAGGGATTGAGAGCAGCCCTGCCGAGAAGGACTTGGGGGTACTGGTGGACAAAATGCTGGACATGAGCCAGCAATGTGCGCTTGCAGCCCAGAAAGCCAACTTTATCCTGGGCTGCATCCCCAGCAGCGTGGCCAGCAGGGCGAGGGAGGGGATCCTGCCCCTCTGCTCTGCTCTGGTGAGACCCCACCTGGAGCCCTGCGTCCAGCTCTGGGGTCCTCAGTACAAGAAGGACATGGACCTGTTGGAGCGGGGCCAGAGGAGGCCACAGAAATGATCGGAGGGATGGAGCAGCTCTGCTGTGAGGAAAGGCTGAGAGAGCTGGGGTTGTTCAGCCTGGGGAAGAGGAGGCTGCAGGGAGACCTCATTGCGGCCTTTCAGTACTTAAAGGGGGCCTACAAGAAAGATGGGGACAGACTTTTTAGCAAGGTCTGCTGTGACAGAACAAGGGGTGATGGTTTTAAACTAAAAGAGGGTAGATTCAGACTGGATATAAGGAAGAAATTTTTCACGATGAGGGTGGTGAAACACTGGAACGGGTTGCCCAGAGCGGTGGTAGATGCCCCATCCCTGGAAACACTCAAGGCCAGGCTGGATGGGGCTCTGAGCAACCTGATCTGGTTGTAGAAGTCCCTGCCCATGGCAGGGGGGACGGACTAGATGGCCTTTAAAGGTCCCTTCCATCCCAAAGCATTCTGTGATTCTATGACCTCTGTCCTGCCACTGCAGATCTCCAGGCAGGTGGCAGCTCTAAGGAGGTGGAGACAACGGGAAGGGAATGCCTAAAAACAGGAGGAGGAGGACAGGGCAGGGAGGGAAAAAGGACACGTGACTTCAGGGAAGGACGAGCGTGTGTAGGGAGTCAATCACGCAGATGCATCAGCATTTTGCCAGCAATCTTGTACCCACAGAAACCTCCTCCCTTGCTGGCAGTAGCTCAGTTCTTGTTGGCTGGGGAAGTAGGACGCGGTTCCAGAACTCGCTGCAGATGTTCGTCCTGCCTTGGCAGGAGTGCCCGAATGCCTCAGCCAAGGGGAAGGTGTCCTGCTTGGGTGGATAAGCTGCTGGCAGCTGCTTGGTTTTGCAAGGGGGATGGAGGAAAAAGCAGGCGGACTGGAGGCGTGGCAGGTTCTTCATTTTTGCCCAGGGTGTCTGGAGGATGTCAGCTGCGCTGCCCTGGGGAACACGCTTGTGCCAAATGCACGATGTGTTTGAGGAACAGCCAGCGCTGGGATGCAAGCGGGGAAGAGCCAGCAGGTGGGCTGTGGGCGCTAGGAGATAGGTGCTAGGATGTTGTGCGTGGAGAGATGGGCTGGAGCCAGGCACGTGAAATACAGAGACGTGTTGGGCAGCGCTTCTGGAGGAAAGAGCACGGTGGCCCTGCAGATCTGCATCTTTCCATGGCTCTGCTCTGAAGCTACAGACAGCGGAGCTCTTGCTCTGTAGCCCTGTTCTGCGGCTGCGGTGGGTAGAGCCCGCTGGCTCCTGTCCTAACCTCCCCAGCAGATCCATCTTCATCTTCTTCAGAGGGAACTTGAGTCGCAGCCCAGAGGGACCCTGCTTCTCTCCTTCAAAAAGGAGGATGTCTATGTACCAAGGGCTGAAAGATCACTGTTTTGAGGAGACGCTCATTAAAAACATGAAATATCTCTTTGACAGCCTATCACTTACAGCTTTGGTCTCAACAAGGGAGAAAGATCACCACCCTTGCAAGTACAAACACAGAGATTTATTTAAAATGTCATTGGATTAATATTATGTCAGACCAGAGCAATATTTCAACAGAGAAGAAAGATTTATGTATCTGAAGGATGAGTTCAGAAGAGGTGTTTAGAAGAGATTCATTGGTAGTATGTATATTGCAAGCAGATTATTGAGAATGCAAGGCAACAGAAACAGAAGAAATATAAAAGCTTAAGTGTGCTACGAACAGTAAGAAGGCATTAAAATGTCATTGGGAATCTTAGTTCAGGAATAGCTTCTCTGTTATTTACAATTTTACCATTTGCATCCATCAGACAGAAAAAAACTCACCAAATATTCAGAATTCCTGCTTTACTATAGCAGAGCAAAGTAGGAGGACCCATCCACACCAGATGAAATAATGTACCATCTGTAACCGAGGAGGATGTGAAGCATCATCTGCTAAATGTAAACACCTTCGGTTGAGAAGTCCGGGGTACACTCCCAGTCTTAAGACCAGCAGCTCAGGACTCTCTAATTTACTAATTTTTAGATCTTAACAAACTTTGGAAAATTGGAGAGGTGCCAGAGCACTGATGGAGGGTCAACATGATCTGCTACGTAAAAGGAATGATACTAGACTGGGTAAACAGACTCTAATCAGGGGTAAATTAATGAAGTGGTTACACTAGGACTCTGTCAATAAAGAAAAAGGGGTTAGAAAGTGTTTTCCTCTGTGCTCAGCTGATCAGATGCATCTTGTCCGATGTGAAGTATCAGCGATGAGCCACAGGAAAGATGAAGAAATAGGCGCTTCGGAGGTTTTGTTTCTGGAACATCTTATTTTACCGCCTGAGGACCAACACAGTTTCTAACCACTATCATCAGTCTCAGCCCAGAGTTACCTAAATAAAAGCAGTGACCGGTGCTGTGCGAGACCCCGGGACGAGAGGTTCATGCTTCTCATGTGGGATGGAGCCCTCCACCCTCAGCCTCCGTGAAATCCATAAACTTTTAGTAAGATAACAGCTGCCCTGTGCAAACAGGATTTAAATGACTCGCTTTTCAATTCAGAGGCTGTGGCTGCCGCAGGTTTTGAATTGCACAGCCCATGGCGAAGAAAAAGCCCATGGTTGCTGGCAGTGCCAGCTGGAAATATTTCAGCTCAGGAGGCGGCAGTCTGGACTTCAGGCAGGTGCTTTAGTCATCCCGTGGCTAACCACCGTTTGATGGAGCGTGTGCCGTGGGGAGACTCCTTCTCCTGGATGCGCTTGGCTGCCAGGTAGCCTTGAGGTGACTTGGGAAGATGCAGAAGTCACGCAGACCCTCGCTGCTGGTGGGATGACCTCTCCTGGCACGGCAACGCATGCTTGCTGCGGGCGAGGACGGTCTTTCATCTCACCGCTCCGCAGGGAGCATCACAAGATTCCGTATCTCGAGGATGCGGCGGTGCCAAGGGGACCATATGCACATAACGAGGAAGGACAAGGAGGGGGAGATTCTTCTTTTCTGTTCATCCTCCTGTGGCAAGCTTAAATGACAAGATAGAAAACCTGCAAAATCAGGAGGTGGTACTGTTGTTCTTTGTCCTTCTGCGATTTATTAAAAGTAGCATTTTTTTTCCTCTTGAAAATACAGTAACAATGCAGATTTCCCCGTGGTGTTACTGCCACCCTCCCCGGGCAGACAAGTGATGTCTGATTTGCAAACCCAGCAGATGAGAGGGCTGGTTTCGCCGCTCAGCTGGCGCACAGGCTCCGAACACGGAGAGGACGAGAGGACGGGTGTCAGCGCCAGCGTCTTCCCCTGCTCGTCAAAGGGACGTTCTGAAGCAGGCCCACGGGTGCTGCCCCACTTGAAGCCTGCCACCAGCCTGAAAGCAGAGCTGGATGCTGGTAAATTGCGTATCAGAAGCTCAGAAGGGAAATTTTCATGATGTATGCATACATATATATATATTTTAATGAAACATTTCTCTTTTTGAAGATATTTTTTCTCTAAATTTTCTGTCAAATGCTGTGACTCTTTTGGTTGAGATTTTGGGGCATGAAGGAGCAGATGGGAAAGCTTATGTGATACATCAAATAAGATAACATAGAAGAAGGAGAATCTACAATCCTCATGAAACTCAAACTGCTGTCAAACCCAGAGGAGAGTGGAGATTATAATGAATAATTTGGACCACGCATCCCTGACTCTGAACGTTTCAGCTTCTTCATTTGTTCAGTGTCTCACCTGATCTCCAGGAGCTGACCATAAATGTGGAAAAAGCAAAATGAAACAGTTTTGCGGTACCATTTGAAGCCTGCTGCCTGTATTTCCCAGCTGGGAGGGACGCCGGGGCTGAGGCTGGCACTGGATCTGTGAGCTCATGCCTCCCTCTGCTGACTGCCTCCCCCAAACCTCTCCTTGATTGCGAATGATGAAAGGCCATGATGGCTTTCCCCCCTCCTGTTGGGCTCATGTTCCTCTCCATGTCCCGGGCAATGACCCCAAGGTCCAGGGAGCTGGTGGGTCCCTGCTGCTCACCTCAGCCCCAGCCCCGCGGCGCTGGCACTGGTGGCGCCAGCAGTGCCCTGTTCTCCCGCGGGGCATCGGCCCTCTGGCTCCCACTGCCACGGGAGGTCTCCAGCAACGCTAAAATAACACGTGAATCCTTGTTTAAGGGAAAATCTCCAAAGGCTGTAAGGAAGGCACTCAAAGAAAGTTGCTATAAGCCGAGAGAAGCGAGCAAGGAGCTTTGGCTAGATCACTAGACTACAGAGAGAGTATGCTAGAAATATTTTTCTGAATTTTGGTTTTGTTTTTTTTTACTTTGAATATGTCTGTAACACCACTGGGTATCAGTTTAAAAACCTCTCGATCCGTATTGGCAGCTACTAAGTAAAATCAACCATGGCAACTGCAAAACATAAAGGTTTTGTTTTCTCTTCTCTTTTCACACGCAACCTGCAGCAACCCCGTGTCTTTGCAGCAGATGTCCCCCTGGCACGTGCAAAGGCAAGAAATGTACAACCGCAGCGTTGCAGGATTCATTGGAAAAAATCATGCCCCTTGCTCTGGGGTGGAGGAGCAATGCTGAAGTCCTGCCAGGGTTGGGTGACTCTTTCCATAGAGGAGACAAACACAACTCTTCTGGGATGACAGAGAGGAACCTCAGTGTCGTAAACATCTTGGCTGTTTTTATTTCTTCCAGAGCATTGGGAGCTCTTGGATGATTTGTTAAGACGGAGATGAGTTTAAAGTCCATTGTAACAAAGCAAGTTTGTTAATCATGTTCCCTTTGGTCTTAAAACCACGTGAAAACAGCTCCTGGGTCCTCCAGGAATCTGGGGTTGTAGAAGCTTTGTTAGAAAGCAGAAAATCGTATCCTTTCAAAATAAAGCATGCCAAATAGAATAGCCAACGGGCCATCATGCTGGGAGCTGAAGGCTGATTTAATCGTGCAAAAACCAATTACCAGGCTGTAATCCCTAACGGCTGTGTCGGGAAGCTGACATCGCTATGGGGAAGGAGACAGGAGAGCAGTGGCTGCGGTTGCTGGAGCTGCGACTAACATAAATTGCAGCAGAAAGCCAGTGTTAACAAAGAGTTACGGCATAAATTGATGCATTAGGAAACCCAGCGCATTAGATCACTTGAAAGGACACGCAGAGCATCAGAGAGCCGGGCCGGTGAAGAGCTGAAGACAGCATTGCCTGCACAGATGAGTTACTGACCTCCACCTTGGGACTCGAACAGCCAGCTGATGAGTTACGGAGGCAGCAGCATCAATGACAATGATACATAATTAGCCTTGGGATATATTAAAAATTTCATATATGTGCTGAATTAAATCTCTGCCCAGAGTACAGGAAAAACCACATGATGGCCTTTAGAATAAATAAAATATTAGACAGGAGAGAGCATATATCTTTCTATGAGTCTACGGTGCTGATGTTCTGAAGAGGCTCCAAAGCTCTCGGCAATTTATGGGCAAAATCTATTTCTTGGAAGCAATGCCAGGACTATGTTTGAGAAAGGAGAGCTAAAGCTCAGCATGTGAACCTTGGAACTGCTCTAACACTTAGACACAGCCAGCGATGATAAATGTAAAGCACACTAAACGAGAACAAGGGAAGGCAAATTGTGTCCAACCTGAGCAGAACAAACCTTTGCAATGTTAAACCACCTGAGATTTCCTTTTATGTTATTTCCTCTGTTAAAAAGCAGGTTGGTTTTTATTTCAGACCTGAAAAGCGTATGTACTTTTCACTGAGGATTGATGTACTTATTTTAAATTGTAGAAAGAAGTGGGTCAGTGTTATGGGGCATCAAAATCGTGGCAGTCATGGATGCTCTTGTCATGAACTTGATGTCAGCAGCTTGTCTTTATGCTCAGACAATACAGCTTGCTTCAGTTTTTGCAAAAAAAAAAAAAAAAATCTGTATGGAAAAGAGAACAAGTAGCCAAGCAAACGGGGCAAATCATTTTATCATTTGCTCAGTTCCACAGAGGATCCCCTAAGCTTTGAGATGTGGCAGAAAACCAACGGCTCTGTCGTGCGCCCTGTCCTGTGAGGGAGCATCAGCAGAAACGTGGTGTGGAGGCCCTGCGCTCCCACGCTGCATCACCGCCCAACCAAGGAAGATACGGAATATCCATCAGGAAGATTGACAACATTTTCACTGAGGATGAGACGTGTATTTTGAATGCTAACATCAATGTTAAAGTAGGGAGGTCTTTAACCACATGTGCCAAGACTAGGGGCTTGGTCCCATTTTCCAAGGAAGATTTCAGAAGTTTGACGAGCTCTGAAATGTGAGCTCCGTGGATCCAGCACCCTGAGCCACGTGTGTCAGCCTCTTGATGGCAGCAGGGTTTGCTCCTGGAGCTCTGGCTGCAGGAGAGGGACCACACCAAATGCATCCTAGTCCAGGGATGGAGTAGGGTCTGCTGCCAAATTGAAAAATAAATGGAAAAAAAAGTGGAAAAAGGACTTCAGGTTGAAAAGGATGTCTGATTTCCAATGCCAATCCCCTTTCCCCACCTTATACAATTTTTCACAAGTCAATCAAACTCCATCTTTAAAGCAATTTGGTTTTCTGCTCCCCACAGCTCTGCCTGAAAGGTTGTCCTAGAGCCGCTCTCCTTCGATTGCCTGAAATCCCCCAGTCTGAACACAATCCTACAGGTGCATCCTTCATAGCCACTTGCTCTTGTGCCAACATAACCCATTAGCTTAAACCTTTTGTCTCACTCCTGAGCATTTACTCCTTCCCACGCCCTTTATAAAAACCACAGTATCCCTTCCTGGCCTCCCTTTTGCAGGGCTAAACAAGCCACGCGTTTCAGTCCTCTCTTGGAAGACAGGCCCTTGTGCTGATCATCCCCCTGCTGAGCTTCTCCCAAGACCTGTTTCAGAACAAAACAGTCTCTCCTGAGCTTGAGTGATCAAAATGATGAACAGACTCCAGATGGGATCTCGCTGGTACCTGGTACCGTGGCAGAAATTACTCCTTTTTCCTGTAGAAATTCCTCGCCCGGGATCACATCAGCCTGTGCCGCTGTTATACCACGTTGCTTCATGGATATCATATGACCGACACCAAAAGCTTTCTCCTCCTTTTGCATTTCTGATGGAGGAAATCCCAGCTTAGGGAAGAAATTCCTGTTTGTCCCTAAGCGACCCATGAGTCCTGATAGATCCGCACCCCTCTTGCTGCTGTTGTTCCTGTATAGCCTCCAATAATGATCTCTCAGAGAAACTTTTCAATCTTAGCTTGTTCCTTCCCTTCCCTGAGGACAACTGCTACAGAGTTATTCACTCCCAACCTCCGAAGGCTTTCTGTAGCTCGAGAGCACTCGTGTGTCAGGAAGCCACATCCTTCACCCCGTGGGATTTTTTTCCCAGGTGGCTCAAAATGACACGAAGAGTCTCTCCGCTGAGCCCTGGAGACCCTTCTGCACCAAACAGCGAGCGCGGGAGCAAATGCTGGAGGGTTCCAGGAGGTGCTTCTGACTTTCCACCCATTGAAAGCTTGATAATTTTCTAGCCTTGCTTGAATTTAATACTTTTCATCTTTGAAGTTGCGGGTGCTTTGGTCTTCAAGCGCGTTGACCGCAGGAGGCTGAGTGGAGATGAAGTGCACCGGCAGCCCTGTGTACACAGCACCGGCCCCGGCGTCGCTCTTCACCCAAAACGACTGAAATGTTTCGCAAGAAAAGTGAGTGGTTTCACCGGGCTCTTGTTCAAGAGTCGGGGAGCTCCTACGAGCTAAAAGGGCCTAAAGGGGGATGTTGGATGAGCGGGGGTGAGCAGGAATCGACCCCCAACCGAACAACCCCACAGACAATTAATATTTGCAGCTGTTTTTCTTCTTTCTGGTCTTTTTGCCTGCAGATCTGGCCTCTAAACCTTTTCTATCCAGCAAGAAGGAAAGGCCCGTGTTATTTCTACAAAATTCCACTGATATTTAGTGGAATTTGTCTTTCAGGGCAAGAAACCTCCTGGGACGTTGTGGAGAGGTGTGTGGTGGGGCAGAACAGGGTTGGGAGAAACCACGGAGCCAGTCTGAACGACAAAGTAGAATCTGTCCTGGGAGATGGGACATTTAGTGCGTCTTAACTGGTTTGTTTTCATCCTCAAACACACCTGGAGAAATGTTGCAGCTGTGATGGGCTGGGGATATCCAAGAGGAAAGATATTTTGTGAGACCAAGTGATGTAGTTGGAAAAAATAAAATTAATAGAAAATTAAAATTTTTAATAAAATTTAAAATTAATACAAATAAATGTAATGAAAATACATTAAATAAAAATAAAATAAAGAAAAAATAAAATTCCCCCCCCCCCAGGCTTTCTTGCATGCAAACCTGTCTTCAGCAGTGAAAAAGCAGCAGCAAGCTATAAGTGAAGCAGGGGCAGCGCGCGGGATTTTGCTCAGTGAATCTGAGCAAAAACTTTGGCTAACCTAGAGAGCACAAATATTGCACTGCCACCAGTCCCAGCTCCGGGAATAATCACTCCCTTTTATCTAGTGTATGTAGATGACACGTGTAGGTGACTGGAAGGACCGTGTAAGTTCATTTTTCAGCTCTGCCAGTGTCAGATGTATAAAAATAAAATAAAATGAAATAAAATGAAATAAAATGAAAAAAAGAAATACAATGACATGAAATGAAATAAAATTAAATAAAAGAAAATATTATAATATCAAGCAAAATAAAGTAATACAAAATAATGCAAGATAAAGTAATATAAAGTAATAAAAATAAAATAATGTAAAATAATATAAAACAATAAAATAAAATAATGTAAAACAAAGTAATATAAAATAAAATAATAAAAAATAATGTAAAACAAAGTAATATAAAATAAAATAATAAAATCTAAAATAATATAAAATAGTGTAATATAAAATAAAATAATATAAAATAAAGTAAAATAAGCTTAATTTCTCCAAATCACAGTATCGGTGTCAATAACGAGATTTGCTTAAATAACGCGACTTTGTTGGATAACCAGTAAATACAATAAACAACAGCCCGGCGACTTTAACGCCTCTGCACCCCGGGGCCGGGGCTGGCGACTCCGCAGCTGCGGAGCTCCCACGGAGCCGCGTTGCGCCCGCGTATGGCTCGGCACAACCATAGGCACCCGCGCCTGTAGAGCTGCGGATACGCGCACACACACATATCCATACCCATACGCATACCCTACCCATACCCATACCATACCCATACCATATCCATACCATATCCATACCATACCCATACCCATACCATACCCATACCCATACCCATACCATACTCATACCATATCCATACCATACCCATACTATATCCATACCCATACCCATACCATACCCATACCATACCCATACCCATACCCATACCCATACCATACCCATACCATATCCATACCATACCCATACTATATCCATACCCATACCATATCCATACCCATACCATACCCATACCCATACCATATCCATACCATACCCATACCATACCCATACTATATCCATACCCATACCATATCCATACCCATACCATATCCATACCTATACCCATACCATACCCATACCCATACCATACCCATACCCATACCCATACCATATCCATACCTATACCCATACCATACCCATACCATACCCATACCCATACCATACCCATACCCATACCATACCCATAACCATACCCATACCCATACCATATTCATAACTATACCCATACCATACCCATACCATATCCATATCCATACCCATATCCATACCCATACCATACCCATACCATATCCATACCCATACCATACCCATACCACATCCATATCCATACTATACCCATACCATATCCATGCCATACCCATACCATACCCATGCCCGTCTCCGCCCCCCGCTTCCCGCGGCCGTAACGCCCCGAGCGGCCCCGCCGCAGCCCCCCCCGGCGGGGGCGTGGCCGGGGCGTGGGGCGTGGCCGGGCGGCGCCGTGGGGGGGGGGGGGGCGCGGAGCGGCGCGGAACGGCGCGGAGCGGGGGCGCAGGATGAGGGCGCGCCCCCCGCCGGCCGCCCCCGCGCCCCCGCGCCATGGAGGGCTTCGCCGCCCGCGGCTACGGCACCGGCGGGCCGGACAACCGGCCGCTCTTCGGGGAGACCTCGGCCAGGGTAAGGGCTGCGGCGGGGGGCGGGCGGGAAAAACGCTCCCCGAAACCCCCAAACGCCCCCCCCCCCCGACAAAACACCCCCCCAACAAAATAAACCCCAGCAAAGAAATTGCAGCAGCACCCCCCCCCGCCCCCCCCCAGCACAAATGCCCCCTGGTAATGAAGAATCCCTCCCAGCCCCCCCGGGCTCGGGGGACGCACCGGGTACCGCAGGCAGCCTGACAACAGAAAGGAACCTGCCCAAATCCTGCAAACACATGAAAAAAAAAAAAACCAACTATAAAATAAGAAAGCGTATCCCCAGCCCCCCCCCCCCCGCAAACAGCGTCAAAAATCAGGAAAGCAACGACAAAGCTGCCCCCAAAGGAAAAAATCTAGAGAGAGCCCCCCCCCCCGATTCCAAAAGAAACCCCTCAAATTGCCAGAATTATAAAACAACCAACCAACCAAAACCAAACCCCTCCTGATCAGTGGCCCAAAATAAAACAAAAATAATCCATCAAAAACACCCCAAAACAAACACCCCCCAAATTAAAAAAAACCCAAACACATCCCCAGGGCAAGAACCTTTTCCCAAATAAAAAAGAAACTCCCCACCTCCTCCCCCCCCCCCCAAGAAATAAACTTCCAAACCCCCAAAGCTTCCCCAGGTCCCTGGAGGAGCAGGGGCTTGGGGGACCCCCTGCAGGGGTGCGGGCACCGGCAGGGGGGTCACCCCGGCCAGGCTGCCCCGTCCGGGTGCGTGTGGCCCTGCAGCCCCCCAAAGCGGGGCCCAGGGCTGCAGCACCCCAAGCTGCATCTCACCAGTTTTTTGGGGGGGAGTCTTTGCTTTGCTGGGGATGGGGGGGGCTGCTTTCGGTGTCCTCCTGGTAATTAATTTATTTTTCCTCGGGGGGTGCGCGGCGGCGGCTGACGTGCGGCGGTGCCGACTCTTCAGGTGTCAATCCCCCGTAAGCCGCTCAGCTTTCGGCACTGCGTTGGGTCGGTGTCTGCTTCGGGGGGCTGCACTGGGGAGGGGGCTCCCTGGAGCACTGCCCGGCATCCAGATCCCTCGGGAATGGTGATAACCGGCGGTGCACAGCCGCTTCCAGCGGGGTGACGGTGGTTCGTGGCTTGGCGTTTGTCCCCTGTTTGGAGAGGTTACCCATCTCTGTGCGCCTGGGTGTGGAGGGCCGCAGGCTGAAATTGCGCTAAGTTATTCACAAAAGTGTATAAAATGCATCATCCCTCCCCCCAAATACTTGGAAATGCTGCTAAAATGATGTTTAATAAATATAAATAAAGTGATGCCAGCCAGATCTTGGGGGGGAAAGCAGAATGATGTGGGATGGGAGGAGGGCAGGTGGGACCTTGCAGAGGACGGATGGACGGGGGGACGGGGCTGCCCCGCCAGCGGGTGCCAGCCCCGGTGGGAAGCGCTGGAGGCGAGGGGACCTCCACCACCGTGCCCTGCGCAGGGTCGCCATGCCTGGTCCTTGGCCGGGGATTGTGGGAAGCTTCCAGGGATGGGGACTTCTGGGGACCGGGATGTGCCGTCGGAGCTGGGCAGTGATCCCAGCAGGCAAATCCCAAACTTCCCAGCTCAGGTTAAGCCTTCGGACCTCCCGTCTCTTTCTGTTTGCGGCTCCACTTGCAAAGGAGAGTGGTAAATAATAAACAGGGGAGGCTAATTCCAGTTCCTGGGCTCAAACAGGGATCCAGGGTCCTGCACATCACCCCCTGCCTATCTCCTGTGGCCCCGCTGGCTGTTTTTGGAATGGGACGGGCAGCGGCTGATGGCCTCTCGCTGCTGCACCCGTGTCCGACGGACAAGGGATCGCTGTGCTGGCCTGGGGTGGTTTCCTCCGTGATTCACTGGCGTTGCTTAGAGACAGACGCTGGTGAGGTCCGGAGCTGGAAATGTTCCGTCTCGGAAATGGTGAAGCTAAACTTTGCCTTAAAATGGGAGCAGGTCCACTGGGAGAAGCACATCTGCCCGTGTCCTGGCTCTGCTTTTGGGTCTCTGCAAGTGATGGCTGGTGCTGGCAAACCGGGACCTCTGCTCGGGAGGGGCGGGGGCAGTGCTCGTGCCCCAGGGAGGCCTGCACCCAGATCAGGGGTCTTGCACTGTTGCCAGCAGTTGGAGATGGATGTGGAGATGGAGATCCCCTCTTCTTCCCTTCTTATGCTCTCCTGGTCTCCAAGCCGGTGGCTTTGGGGCTAAAGCCAGGCTGTGGGGACAAGGGAGGTGGGCAGCATCATTGGTCTCCTTCTCTTGCTGTGGTCCAGCTGCTCCTGCCAAGCTTGCCCTCCCGTGTCGGCTGCCGAGCAGAGGCTGGGGGCAAGCTGGTACCAAAAAGGTCTCTGGTGGGAAGGGAGAGTGTAGCAAGACGATGCTGATGAATGCCAAGCGCTGTGGATTCAGCTGTGGCTACTAGGGATGCGGCACTGGCAGCGATCGGGTATGAGACGATGCACAGCAAAGGCAGGAGCGGTAAGGTGAGAGAGGAGACAGCATCGCGGATGCAGGACTTCTGGGGAAAGAAGTTGGAAGTAGAAGCTGCTTGGGTTCCTGCGTGACGGGAGCATTTAAATGTAAGCGGGTGGGTGTTAATGGCTGCAGGCTGGAAGCAGAAGGCAGTAAAAAGAGAGACTGAGCCTCCGAGATGGGAATGAGGAGCTGCTGGGGCACAACAGCATTTCCCCACGTCTTGGAGCGGGAGTGTGGCCAGCGCGGTCCCGAGCACAGCTCCTCTCGTGTATAACATACGCTGTCTGCTATTCCACGGAGTTTAATGTGGCATAGATTAAGGTATCCCCTATGGCTGCAGTGGGCTGGCATCTTGCCGCGGTTGCTGCTGACCATCTGGACTTGTTGATGTAAGGCATAAAAATGGTTTTTCCGCCACCCTCCAGGGGACCAGCCCGTTCCCCCGTCCTGGCCAAGCCTCTGCCGGGAGCTTGTTCCCCGCGGGCTCAGCCTGCAAGCCGCTGTCTTGCAGGATGCAAGGTGCTGAGCTGGAACGGGGTAAAGAGCAAAGCTCTCGCTTTTTTTTGTCGCACAGTGGTGCGGATACACCCTCAGTCCTGCCTCGGTTTCCCTGTTGCTCAGAGTAACCCTGACCTAGATCCTGAAGGATCCAGGCTTGTGCCCTCCTGCTTTGCGAGGGCTTGGTGCTTCCTGACCTCGTCTCCCTTGCCCAGAGGCAGCTGGAGGGAGACCTCTGCACCGCAGCAGCTCCCTGGGGCCAGCCTGGTGCCTCCAGCCCCTGCAACACCCTCCCCGGAGCAGGGGGAGAGGGCAGAAACCCTCCCGTTTCAAAATGCAGCTTGTGCAACGCAGAAACATGGAATTCATTGCCTGTCTGGCGAACAGCTCGCTATGTCTCGGCTGTTGGCTGGCTGAACGGGGACCCCCATCAGCGCATCGCACGCTGCCGTTGGTGTCCGTGTGTGAGCGCCCTGAGCCGCTGCAGGTGACCTCCAGCAGCCTGCACACTCACTGTTTTAATGTGCACGCTGCTTTTTTTTTGTCTTTTTACTCTAGCAGCTACCATAATACATAGTGATGCCGGAGAAAAATCCTCCCTAAATCAGCTGCGCTGGTTGCAAGAGCTGGCTGTGCCAGCGGGGTGACACGGTTTGTAGGACACACGGCTCGTCATGGCCTGTTTCTGCGTGCCTGGTATCAACGAGTGTCTGCGCGCTCGGGACATGGCGTGGAGGTGAAAGGCTCCGTCATCCCCAATCCCTTTAGCCGTCTTGGCCTCTGCTTGTGTATTTTTAACCTTTTTGCTGTGCTAAGCTGCCTGGGGCTGAAGTGTCAGCGGGCACCGGGGAATACAGCCTCTTGCCACTTTGCCAAGCCTGGGATTTCAGGATCAGTGGCTCTAATCCCCGGATCCTGAAATACCTTCTTCTGCCGGTGGCGCATTTGGAAAATTTTAGCGACTGTGGGTTTCAGCACAGGGAAGGGGATGCCCCGACCCGCAGGGACTGGCTGCCACCTGGCAATGCCACTACGCTGCCGGCATCCGTACCCGATCCGGCGGTCACCGTGATGTCCATCACTCGGCAGCGTGGGAGGAGAGGTCCCCGTGCCAGCGGGATGCTCTCTCCCGCACCCTGTAAAACAGGCAGAGAAATACTCCGCGGTCACCGCCGAGCCTGACCCCCTCATTTTCTGCCAGCAGACCACTCTCTGTCCAGGCAAAACAGGTGAATTCTCCCCGTCTTAAAATTGCCACCCTCTGAGTCTCTAGTTAATTGGGAGAAACCTAAACATGGCTGAGTTTCTGGATGGTGTATCCTGTCTGTACGTATGCAACCGTGTGTCCGTCCCTCCGAGCCTCTCTGCGGAGAGCTGGCTGTGACAGTGTGCTCGCTGGGCTAGCTGTACGGCTGCTCTGCAGCGGGCTCCTCGGCTTTCCCTCCCCTTCCTCTGCTCTTCAGAACCCATCTCCCCACAGCACAAAGGGAGAAGGGATCCAGCTGCTCACCTCCTGTCACCCCTTTTGTCCCTGGGGAGCTAGGCCCGAATGCAAACTCCAGTCCCCCTCCGTAAAATCGCCTTGGTGGGCTCAGCCGGCTCTGCAGGGCGAGGGCAGAGTAAAACCACTGTCCTCTCCTGATATCGGAGTTGCTTTTGGGGGTAACGACCCCTCCGCATACCGTCTAGATTGAAGTTACCTTTCAGTTCTGTAATTAATTTGTTTTAGCTTAGGTGGAGGAGCCCAGCTGAGCTGTCGCGATATGCTCTCGTGGAGGTAGCGTGCTTGCATTTCACCCTGCTGCTTTTGTTATTTGCCCGGAGTTATTTCCTCTTAGCTCATTTTTGGGGTCGGTGGTGGGTACCTCGTAGATGGCTCCCAGAGGCTGCTGTTGTGTGGCCGATGCCGTGTGCGGAAGCACCGGTGAGGAGAAGGGGTTTGCGCCTGGCTGGCGAGGACCTTGCGCAGGGGGTGTTGGTGACCATTTCCTACGGAGGTGGGTCACTTCCCGCGGCGGCAGCCGCCACCGTGCCCCCATGGCTTGGGGCCTCCGAGCTGTAGGAACATAAATGGTCTGGTTTTACGTAGAGGAGCTGGGGACTATAGGAGAGGCTTTAAAGAGTCTGCTTGCTGTGGTCCTTTCCTAGGCATCCGCCTGTTACTCAACTGCAAGCTCAGGCACCCAAGCTCCACCAAGCCTTAGGTCAGGGCTGGTGCTCTTATGCAAGAGCATGCTTTGCTCTCTGCCTCCTCCTCTGCCCGCTGCTTTCACCTCCTGCCCCGCTGCTGCCATGCATTACTTCTTCATGTCCTGGGGCTTCTCCTGCTACAAGTCGTCTTCCAAAATGTAACGCTAGGAGGGAAGAAGAGTGCAAGACTAGGTGGAGGGAAACCTGGGTTGCCCTGCCTGCTGGCTGGGGTGTTTTGGGCAAGATGCTTTCACTGCTTGAACTCTTTTCTCACTTTCCATTAACCGTACCTATTTAATGACTCTCAGTATAATTAATTGAAGTTCTGGGCTTTTTCTCTCTGCACGTCTTTTCTGCTGTAGCTGTTCTTCTAGCATTTTATTTGGGGAGCCAGCCGTCTGGGGTGTTACACCTGACTGCGTCCAGCCAGTCCGACTTTGGCGATACATGTTTGTATTCGGAGCAGCACCATGAAGAAAGGGAGGAGGCCGGTAACCCGGCAGGGATGGGAATGTTCTCCTTTTGCATCAAGTCGTTTCTTACTCTAACGAGCGCGTCAGTACGGGGTCCTGCCCTGGGTGCTCCTCTGAGCCCGCCGTCACGCAGCCTGGTGTCACTGCTGGTCCGTGCCCTGATGCCACCTGGGGTGGGACTGCGGTGCTGACACCGTGGGAGACCTCTCCCCAGGTGCAAAAAGGTTGTCTCCTCCCAGCCGACAGTTTTATACTGATGGGGAGCAGCAGAAAGAAGTGTGTGGGGGGAATATCTGTCCGTCCAAGCAGGGCCACCCTGAGGTGTGTTCAGGTCTGCTGGTGTTAAGGGGGATCATTTGGGGTGCGGGGAACACTTCACCTCCTTGCCAGCAGCCCACAAAGACACTACCAAACCATTAATTCTCAGACACTGAGGCTAAAATAAGCTTTTTCTGACAACCTCTGTCTATGCACTCCCACTTTTTAAAAATTCTTAAGAAGGATTTGCACAACTGCAATTGCTTCGGATGTAGTGAAGAAGCCAGTTGCGAATGAGCAAACCTGCTGCACGAGGACTTGGCCAGTAGAACCTCTCTGAGGTCCATGGAGTCGGAGGAAGGGAAACCTTCCTGCGTGGCAGAGCTGACCAGGGAGCCTCGATGGTGCTGCTGGTGTGCTGGGGGTAACGTGGGTCCTGGCTGATGCGATGCTCTCGATGTTGTCGGTTACCGGTCTGTTTTATGTGGGTTTTTGTTTCTTTTTGGCAAGGCGTGCGTGTAACTGTCCTCTCTTTTCTTCAGGACAGAGTCATCAATCTAGTTGTTGGCGGCTTAACGTCCTTGCTGCTTGTAGTAAGTATCCTCCACCCCACCCCACCCCATCCCGTGTTTCGTGCTCCCTTAGGGGATGGGGTGAAAACCAGAGTTCCTCCCCAAAACAGGCGGCAAAGCTTCACCGACCAAACAGGCTGTAGTTTGGGGCCCGGGCAGGCCCTTTGGGGTGCATCTGTCTTTTGAAGATCTTTGACAACAGGAGAAGGAGAATACCTTTCTTCAAGCCATGGTTTAAGATCTGGCTGTGCAATAAAAAGCCCCAGGTCTATGGGCGGATTGTCCATCCCGGCTGAACGAGAGGCTGGGAGAGATGACAAAGTGACCCAGGAGAATGTGTTTGCTTCCCTTTATTTCCTTCTATTTATGATTTATTGCCCTCTATTTATGGCTTACCGGAGTTTTTCCAAAGTTTGTCACTTTGACTCGAGCTATGCTTTCCCCAAGCTTTAAAGACACACCCAACGCCATCGCGACTGGGGAGCATCAGTTCTGCGGTCCGTGGCGGCAGCACCGTTTGTGAGCCGAGGTGCTGGGAGGCGTCAGGGAGAGCCAAGGTGCCAGCTGGCGGAAAGCTTGGCTGAAGAGATGCTCCCGCGCCGGCAGCGTGCACCCCCGTGCCTGCTGGCTTTGAGGGTACTTGGAGGATGGTTTCCAGCAACAAGCCAGAGTAGCAAAGTTTTCATCATTATTTTTTTCACCCCTCTAAGCCCGCAGTTGCATCAAAGTGATTTTCCTCCAGAATTTTACATTTCCCTCCAGCTCTTCATGGGGTGGGAGTTAAAGAGCAGGGAGGGGCGTGCAGCCCTGGATGCGAGCGCTGCGGTACGCCAGCCGTCGGGGCGAGCCCCTTCTCCTCGCCACTCTGACGGCAGGCGAGAGCAAAGTCTTCATCTCTGTTTTCCTCCATACAGGTCACTCTGATCAGTGCTTTTGTCTTCCCGCAACTACCTCCAAAACCTGTGAATATATTTTTTGCTTTCTGCATCTCCTTGTGTTGCATTTCTGCTGGCATACTTGTAAGTACCGCCACGTTTGCCGTGCAAGCTTTTGAGTCTATGACCGAGGATAAAATCTGAATAAAAACTGCTTTACGCGGTGCCGCCTTCTTTTTTACACTCTCCCAGAAAAGCTTTCCTGCCTCCATAGAACAAGTTGACAGTGCAGGAGTGGTAAGCAGTTTTGTATTTACGGCAGAGTAAGCGTGTGAACTAAGCCAACTTCTGCAGACCAGCTGCTGTGCAAGACTTGTCACCTCTATGACAATGCCCCCTGTAGCTGCCAGTGGAGACAAAGTAGGAAACCGGAGAGCAGAGCAGTGAGATGGGAACGCAGAGATGGATTGTGCTGCAGGAGACTAGGGGTAGAGCAAAACACTTGAACTCCAAGCGGTGGGGCCAGCCAGGCACTTGCAGAAGTCGGTGACCTTTCAGCACAGGGGCTGAGTTACAGTGGCAGGAACCTACAGCAGGTGGCATTTCAGTGGGGTTGTGGCAGAGGTTCCTCTACTCAACAGTTGCGGCATCCCAGAGCGTTAGTCCCAAGCATTGGTCCCAAGCGTTGGCAAAGGGAAGTGGCAGGTCAGAGTTCATAGAATGGTTTGGGTTGGAAGGGACCTTCAAATATCATCTAGTCCAACACCTTGCCGTGGGCAGGGACATCAGTGGCTCCTTCCTCTGCTGCAGTCATACTTGGAGCGTTCTCCTTCTTCCAGTTGTGACCTGGAACGGTCACGGGCCTGAGCTCCTGCCCCGCGCTGCTGGGTAACATGGGAAGGTGCTCTGCATTGCCTGGTACCAGCTTCTGGTTCTACAGCTGGTAGCCACGACTCTGCCCAAGACAGATTGTGTAGTGCAAAACCTGACGTTTGTCCTCATCGACTGGAGTGTAGCTGGTTTTGAGTGTTTAAAAAACCAACCCAACCAACCCACCCACCCTCTTCAACAAAGCTGACAAGACAACCCATGTCTTCAGAGCTAACCTGCACCCTAGTTTCACAAAGAGCCTGGTTTTGGGGAGAAGCACCTTACCAAATTCTTGTTTGTGTATTCCACAAGCATGCTAAGAAAACATAAGTGGTATTTCTTAATTGTTAAGAAAATTAGCTGGACTCTACACAGAGTCTTCTCTAGTCAGATGAAGCTGGGTTGTTTTACAGAAAAAACCAAACAAAACTAAACCCAACTTCTAGAAGTTACCAGTTCAGTTACTATAGAAATTTTCCTCAGAAGTACCTGGTATTTTTCAGTAATACAAGCTCCTTCTCTCTTCTAGATCTACTGGTATCGGCAAGGAGACCTGGAACCTAAATTCAGGAACCTAATTTACTACATTTTATTTTCTATCGTCATGTTATGTATATGTGCCAACCTGTACTTCCATGAAGTGGGTAAATGATGGACATTGGGAATGCCCAGCAATGATGCCACTGTGTCAGACTGCTTTCAGCTCAGCCCGAGACACTGAAGTGAGGACAATCAGCCTGAGAGGAAAGAAGTGGGTTGTGCGGGGATAAATCAGTACATGATTTTCATGTAAATGTATATGTAATGTCCCTCTTGTTGGGGAGAATTATTGCTCTAAGACGTGACATTCTGCTTTTTTTTGAAGAGCTACTGTTGCACTTAATGAACATCCCAGTTGTACTGATGTTTCAGAATGGCACAAGCTTTTTCATTTTGGAAAAAACTGCATTTTTTTATTACTGTACAAATAAACTGCAGCATTGCAAGGATCTGTAGCAGTATAAATAAATGGCATCTTACAGTTACGTAAGACAAATACTCTTTATTTCATTTAAACTGAATATACAATTATTTCTGTTCCCTAGGCAACCATTTGAAACTACAACTTATTTTTCACATTAACAAAACCACAGACTGAAAAAGACCAACTCTTGATTATGAAGAGCTAATTACAGAAATAAATAAAATAATTTATACATGAGTCTTTAGTTTCTACAGCTTTTTCTCTCGATCCCTAGCTAACAGGCTGCTGCTCAGCCTAGTGTCTGTTTCAAACCCTTGAACGTAGGAATTAATTGGTTTCCTTTGCCTCGGGGCCCTATGCCCAAATTCTCACAGAGTTATTTCTCCAAGACTTTGCCACCTCCACACCACCACCCCATCTACTAACCTGCTGCATAAATCACCTCTGGAGAGGTGGCTGGTAGTGTCATGTAAACAGCGAGAGAGAAAAATGTTCCAGCCTACTCACAACAATCCTCAAAGAAATTACAAGCTTGCGGAGGGAGGCTGGTGGGTCCCAGTAGCTTCCCTTTCTCATAGCCCTTCCCTTTTTATTCAGCTTGCTGTAGTGATGAAGGAAAAGAAAAAAAAAAAAAAGATTTTCCACAAGTGATCTTTCTGAGCTCTGTCCGTTGCCAGCAACGGACTCCTCAGGAACAAGCAGACCAGGCAAGTCCCATAAGCATCTGTCTTCTTCCTATGCCGTGGACGTACTGACAAGCCAGATGAGATGGGAATACAGACCATTTCTTCATGATGCTGCCCATGCTCCCTGAAGTCTTTGATGGAAAACATTTCTTCCTGAAAAGTAACAGTCTCTTACTCCATGTATTACAAGAGTCAGTAAGTGCAGAAATCCTCACCCATTCTTCATGAAACATGTGCAAACTAATTCTTGCTGTGGCACTAAGAGGCTACAGTCTACAATCCTTGACTTCTGTCCAGTTTTCCAGATGTGCAGTTCAGCACACCAGTAACAAGTCAGATCAGAATTGACCACGTGGATCCTAGCAGTGAGCACTGCCACAAAGGTTCTTTAAAACACTGAAACACCTCGGCTGAGATGTAGTACATCAGGCTTCGGCTGGCTGCTCTGTAACCCTTTACAAATGAGGTAAATAGCCTGAGCAGAGAAAGTGCACTGTAGTCGTTTCAAACTGGAAGTTTCTGTTTAAAGACACGGACTGACTGCTTTCTTTGGAAATGTGGCACAGGGTAGTAACTAATTTCACAATGCAAACACGGTCAATAGAAAATGGACACGAGTACAGCTTCTCAGTGACAGCTCACTAAATCTTCAACATCCTTTGAATCTTCTGAGTCAGGACTGCCCAATGATGAGCCAATAATGTGTGACCCATCTCCGTGATGCTGTAGGATAGGATCTGTCAAGAGACACAGTACATTAGAACTGTTATTTACTGTGCCATTATAACAAGATATAAAATACACTTAGGAGACAGAAAATGCAGTCTGGAATTTTAACCAATTTTAAGCAATGTTGCTCAAACCAGGCAGTTCTCCATTTCTAGTTTCAAGGTAAGCTATGACTAATACGGATGCAACCGGTGTGACTCACATTTGGATTCATCAGGTATTACTGTATCAGGGCTAGTGCTGACCCTCTGATGGCTCTGCAAGGAGATCCTTCCTCTGGAAAGCAGTATTTGTTAGGTGCAGCAGTGGGAGAACATACCTGTGCTGCTTCCAAGTCTGAGATGACTCTTGGCATTGGGAAGCGTGGCACAAGCCAGCAAGCCCTTCCAGGTGAGTGCTGTGCAAACACACCCCCAAACAGCCCAGCCCCTCACCATGAGAGGCATCAAGTGCAGTTCTGATGCCTCTGGTCTTCTCTCAAATAAGAAACAAATTTCATTCAAGCACCAGGCATGAAGAAATGCACACTAAAGAAAGAGTTACTTATTAGCCTATGTGTACTAATTCAAGGCTCAAGGATGATGAAAACAGCTCAGCAAGCGATGAAGCAGCTGCTGTTCTAATGCTTTCCCACAGGGTTAAGTGAGACTTTCTTCCACTTCTACTGCTATCAGTTGGGTAACCAACTTGCTTAGTTTCACAGCAATGACATGGAAAATTACTTAAGAGAAAGCAAGGATCTATAAAGCGTTGTTTACAGGAACTCAAGAGTGCCATACTGTTTTAACGAATCCTAGCTCCAGCATCAACCATATGAAGGGACTGTCATACCTGTTAGAGTTGTCAGGGGCAAGACTGATTCGCTATCTATATCATCCGTTGTCTGGATAAAACCATGGGAAGAAGGAACAATAAGCACAGTCTCATCATCTATTGTAGGCTGATCAACTTGTTCTTCTATCGTTGGAGAACCCAGGTCCTGCACAACACAGAAGAACAGGACATGAGAGCGTGCTGGTAGCATAAACGGAAAAACCTGCTTTGCTCAGCCACACTCCATAGTAAGCAACAGACTCCCTGGGTGAATTTTATGTCATTAAATTGAAATGTCAGCATCTGAGCTAGTTTAGTTCAGCATTTACAGGGCATGTTTCATCCTAGTGCAGGCATCTAAAAACAAGATGAGAAGAATTCTACCCTGTGAGCAGTATGAGGGCAGGAGGAGAGGAAAAGAGAGACTGCAAGGTGGTGATAAAATGTTCTCTTGTAAGTCAAATGTATTGTCTATAAAGAGGAATAATTAAGCTTTTCTGCTACTTGCTGTCTAGATGTTCTGATACCGAAGCAATACCTTTGTAGTACTTACCAGCTCCACAAATGCAATAGCTTTACCTGAACTTAATACCTACTTTCACAACTTCTACTTCTGTGTCAAGTTTTAACTACTGAACACAGAGCTCAGAAGACCCATTTTAATTGCTGCGCCTTGCTTGCCCTGTCACTCGCTGACTGTAGGTTGGCTCCAAACTTTTTCAGCTGCATCTCATTAAATCAAAAAATTGGCAACACACTGATTCTTTCCAGGTACAAGTTGTCAATACCCCTGCTCTCTTCCAGTCCTGTAATAGCTGCTGCTGCTGCCTCTTCCCTGGCTCTTGGAGCACTGGAATGGCAGGAATACATCTGGCTTACTCAGTGTCACATCACACTCCAGCAGACTCCTGGTTCTGCAAATGCAGTGAAAAGACACCCTAGGTAGTGCTGCCAGAATAAGCAGAGCTATTTGGATTCTATTTTTTGTGTGTAATGTGTAAGGTTTGTTCAAGCTTCAGGAATCACTGATGCAGAATGCTAGCAAATGTGGCTGGCAGAATGGAAGGTACTTGGATTTATCACTGTTTTCAGAGGGAGCAGGAAATGTTTGGGAGAGGTTACAGCCCTCTCCGTTCAAAAAAATCCTGAAGTTCCTCCATCTAGTTACAGCAAAAACTTATTTTCCAACAGTTTCACAATGTTTTTGCAAAGGGAACTGCCTGAAAAGCCCTTCCCTGGTTCTGCTGAAGAGGAGCTGACTACCTGTGCTGCAACTGAGTGAATTAGACTTGGTCCAGATGTGTACCCATTCATGCAAAGCACAGTATGCCTGACCTGCAAAAGCAGCTTTCTGCAGAGAGCACAGCTGAACCTGCCCACGGTAACCTGCCCACGATAAACAGTACGTCGCAAGGCTTGAAACTGGGAAAAGGAGGCGTGAAAAACTGAAGAAGCCACTGTGGCACATGGGCACCTTTCCCAGCCAGAAATAATAAAACCCTGCAGCATGACTGCCTGCTTCCCACTACCCACACCCACAGTCACAATACAATACTGGAAAGCGCATAGAAATAACAGACTTAAAGAAAGCAAAATTTAGGCATGTCTTTCTAGAGTAACTTTTCACTTAGAATCACTCACAGACAGTTCACTGTTTCATAAAATTTAAATACACATGTCAAACTTGAATCTGACTAGAAGTGTAAGGCAAATCAGAATCACAAATTCAGTCTGTTTTTCTGTATAGAAAAAAGTTTAGTACCTCTTTATATCCTGCTAGCCATAAGCAATTTCTATAAAGTTTAATTAGGAACTAGGTTTATAGCAAGTTTACTAATTCTACCTTGAGAAGCTGAAATTTTCAACTGAAAGTAGAAAGCTGATGGGCTGCCTCAACTGTTGAGAATCTTATCACAACTATGTCAACCATGAGACAAGAAAGAGGAAAATGGAAGAATAATCCCCAGCTTCGGATGTATTCAGGACTCAAACGCTTCTGTAGCAGCAGACTGTTGAGATGTACAAAGATCCTCCTCTTGGCAACAGCATAATGGATGTGCAGTGTCTATTACAAACCTCTTCAAAGACAAAGCCTAACAAAGTCAAAGCACATCAACGGATTTTCAAGACTGATAAAAAGAGAATTACAGCAACTGTAGAGCACAGTGTTTTAGAGAACAGGATGGGCTATTTGAATCTAACTCATCTCTTTCCACAGTCTAACCTAATCAAGCTTCTAAGGAAAGAGGTATTTTCTACCCACCAGGTAGTATCTTCTTTTTAGCATCTCTGTTTTCCTTGACTTAATTATTATCATAGTTCCAGCAACTGAAAGATGGAGGAATTTAGTATAAACAATCCAAATGCCTGAAATCATTTGGATGAACTAATTTCTGCATCTCAGCTGTTGGAGCTGAATAAAACTGAGACCAGAGAGAGAAATACTCTACATCACCCCCCTTGCTCAGCAGCCTATCTACCTGTAAAGTATGTGTGCTGGACAATTAACAGCCTAGTTTAAAGCAACAGCATCACATAATAACCACATGAAGGCAACTGTTTGGTGCCACTAATATTCCTGCTTTCCACAGTCATCATGCAAAAGTACCCTGAGTAGTGAAGCAACTCCACAGCTAGTGAGGTATTCACTGCTCCAGACGAAGTCAAATGTAACCCTTAGTACCAAATTAAATGCTATCACTTTCACACCGACAACATATTAATGAAGCTCAAGGACAGAGGACTTGAACAAAATACTCGTAGAACTACGATATACATGACATCACTGACATATTTCACATGAATAGCTTAACATAAAGGTCAAAGATGCAATGAAATCATTCTCCATGCAGAAATGGGGAAAATATCAAGTATCATATGCTCCCTTACCTCAGTAACGTAAGTGCTGGGTAAATCAGAGTGAGAATCCTCTTCCTGTTTCAGGCTAGCATCTGAAATCTCCTCCTCGGTCCTTACCATAACGCCATCCATCAGTTCACTATTATTCCTGCTGCTGAACTTGGAGGCATCATCTTCATTGTAGGCTGACTGTTCTTCATCACTCAGCTTGGACTGATGGATATCATCTGGGAAAGTATTTGTTTCTAGGGTATCGGGAGGATCTGTCAGGTCAGCTGACTGAATATCTGAATCAACGGTAAGTTCTGCCTGAGTGACAGAGGAGGAGATATCTTCGGCAGCAACGGTGCGGATTATGACACTGGGCGTGTGGCACTGCACTGTGACATTGTCACTTGTATTTAATAAATGCTCTGGCTGTGAGCAGTATTTGCAAAAAGAGACACAAACAAAAACGAAAAAACATCAGAGACTTTCCTCCAAGTATCTTCACATCTTTCAGCAAATAAAAGCAAAAGGATTCAAAGAACTCATTACTAAGTGTAATTGAGAGTTTTACATATATAGTATGTCAGCCCAGATCATCTGTTGACCTTTCCTGGCCTTAAATGATGAATTTGTAGACTGAATTTGGGGTCACCTGTTCTTTAAGTCACAAATAAAGTAAATAGGTAATATGAAAAAGGCAACTGTTCAGGTGGGGATCAGTGTAGACTCAAAAGATCTGAGTTTTTTCCCCTGAATTTTGCATTACTTTTGTTATTCAGTCTCCAGTTTGCTTTCCCTTCCCTCCCTCTAATAAAAAGTAATATTGTCACTACTGTACAAATTTTGTGAACACCAATATTCATTTGTGAGAGTAACTGGAAACATCAGGAAACCACAGTATTTTGTTTTGCAGGGGGGCAAGCCACTAGATGGAGACATCATGTTCAGCCACAGTAAGAACCAAGTTGCTTACTAAGGTAAGTTTTGAAGCAACTTGAAGTTGCTTTTTAAAAACAATACAAAAAAAGAAATTCTCACCCTTCAATATTTGAAACAAAGTAACACTGTTATGATGTAAGAACTGCTTTGCAAATTTAACATGCACATATAGAGGCCTGCATTATTATGTTCCCCTCCCCCCACTGCCCAAATTCCAGTCTTTTCACTGCTCAAAAAACATACCGATAAGGCATGAACTATGATCTGCTCTGGGGAGGCTGGAGCAGCAGCAGCAGCCGTTAGGGTCATGGTGGGACTAGTTGTCAGTGTTAAAGGAAGGCCTTGGCTTGAGCTTGTCTGCAGTAAGTATGTACCTGGTGTTCCAGTCGGCTGGAGATGGAAAGACTACGAAAGACAACACAAGTTTAATACCCAAACACACTGCCTTCCTGGGCCACACCGAGCACTCAGAGAGTGCTTATCTACACGAACTAGCCTAACTGTAACTCCCCTGGAAAACAAACAAACAAATCCAATCCATACTGCATTGATTGCTGTACTGCACTCCAGAAGTAGAAAGAAACCCATCTATAGCCTTAGGCTACCAAGACAAGTATTAAGGCTAAGAGTCAAGCAGGACTGTATTATGCTGCACAACAGTGTGTAAGAAAGGAACAAATTCAACTTACTCTTAACATTGAGATGAAAGAGAAACTGTGGTATAAATTACAGTACAATGGAACTGAGAGAATCTTCACTTGCTGGGAGCGTCCTCTGGCTCCGTTATGTCAGATTTCAACAGAAAAACCAAGCACAAAGGAAAACTTCATAGCGCTCAGACACTAAGACAGATTTAAAGCATTTAACTGTAATTCACACTTTACTCCACAGCCCTAATAACCCTAACCCTAACCTAATGAATTACACTTCTAGAAACACATTTTGCTTTGAACTTTTAAGTTTTAGATATCTTAACTTCCTCTTTCCACTTCAGAACTTTTTTGGGAAATGCACAGTTCCATAGCCTAAGAAGTAGCTGTGCTTAAAAGTAAAAACACAGTAACAACTATCAGCTCTCTGTTACTTACTGGAAGAATCTCAAAGGTCTGTAGCGTTCCACTGTTTAGTGTTATTGTCTCAGAGTCAACAGTAGCAGCAGGGGAATCAGTTGAGGCTGCAAAAGGAAGAAAAAAAAGAAAAAGTAAGTTTGTAAACCAAAATGTTTCAGCTCTGCAGAGAGCATAACATACTAGAATTACTACATAGCAGGGTACTGTTAATTCCAGTAATAAGAAAAAGAAAACTGGCTGCAATCCTAATGACAAGGTTCTCTAATTGGTACCCAAGATACGGTACTATTTAAAGAGGGCATTCTACAATCCAAAAGAGCAAAAGAAAGAAACTATGGTTTTAGTGCACCGGGATAAAAGCAGACAAATAAAGCTATCTGATGTGATCTAATTACTTTTTGTAATGAGATTTGTAAGAGATCCTGGTGTAACGATATCTTTTGGCTCACATATTACTTGTTTTAAACTGGCGTCAAGTTCAATATTGCTATGTTTCCCACGGACCTCCTTTTTTTTTTTTTTTTTATATATTTTTAACCTTTTCTGCCCTCCACAGTATGTCCACCACTGATGAGACACCAGATACATTGCAATGTATAAAAGCTGTAAGTATTCCTATTACAAGTGTGTAATTATTTATGCAATCATCTCCATTAATTCTAAAAGTAATGAAGAGAAAGAAGCATTGAAAACAGTTTACGTATCAGACATTTCAAGATCACCAGGTCCAAACAGCTCGTACTCAAAGCTTTGTAAGATATCAGAAAACCTATTCAGAACCATAATTATGATTTTTACTTGTTCTTAAAAAACTCACAAGTTCCAGGAAGCTGGAGGCAAATTAATACTTTGCCTGGGATTATCCAGTAATTCCATAAATACCAAAAAGGAAAAAGACCTACATGACGACAGCAGTGCTCCAAGCACTGGAAACTTGGCCATCTCAGACTCTGTGGCTTCCAAGTAGACTAATTTTGGTCTCTTAAGAAGATACAAGCTCCGATTTTGAAGCTTTTATTATTGTAGTGGCATGTCCAAGGTTTCCTGATGCAGATTTCCTGGCACTTCGCAGCAGACAGCTGTAAGGTGTGGCCTGTCTCCTACCTAGCCGGTTACGTTCATAAGCTTACAGGAATTACGCCTTTGAAACCTTGAGCCTTCTATCAAATGCAGCTGAAACCGGCTAACAGGTTCAGCTCTCACCAGATTGGGAAACAGACAGAAGAGACACTATACAACACTCACTTGGATTACACAAACAGAAATTCTTCAGGAAAGCAGACTAAAGTGGGGAACAAGGCTTGTTCGGCAGACAGGGGCAAGTGACATCACAAAATAACCATTACAGGATTCATTTCAGAAAGGACTAAAGGTTACAGAATACCAGCACTTCTTGCCTGCTCATCAAAACCCAATAGCTTTGACCAAGCTTGGTTGAAAGTATGAGACCACTGATGTATTACTACAGATAAAAAGTTCTTGGCTTGGTGTTATGTGACATTTTAATTAAGAAATAAACCAGATAAAATGAAGATGGCACTTAAGTAGATTAATAGAGGCTAATATAATGGAATTATAAACAAAAAATTGTCTACCAAATGCCTATCTAGTCGTAGTCTGAATGATCAGTTCTTAGCCCGATTCACTAATTTTGTAATCAGCAAGACCGAAGCATTAAATTTTCCAAATAAAATTCACAAATGACAAACAGTGCAAAATAACAGATAATGGAGACAACAGGCTGCATATGGGGTGACTGGATTGGAGTGACTGGAGTTACTTGATTAGTTACAAAAACAAACAATAAGCACTACAATCAAAGTAGACCTGGTAATAAATGTTTGATAATGAGCAAAATTCATCCTTAAGAGGACGGAAAGCACCAACGTAAAAACAAATACAGTGGTTAGAGCAGATCATCAGCTAAACGTCAGTGTGACTCGGCAGCTATCACCTTCCAGAGTATCTGTGCCTAGAAATAACTGCGTAATACAGAGCAGGGCTAGAAAAAACATTCTATACCTTCCCTTCAGTGTCCTTCATCAGAACTTAGGGACAGCAGTGTATATATTTTACAAAAGGAGATCTTGCACATGATATTTACTGTTCTGGACACGAGCTACCAGAAGAAACTTAAGGAATAAACGTATACGCTGCATCTTCATTAAGAGGCTTGTGTACTGAAGCCTTTTCAAAGAACACGTTATATGGCAAGCTCTTGCGTGCATGCACACAGAGACCTACAACCCCCATGTCCAGGCGCTCCAATTGCACCTTCTTGTACTATTGTCACAGTAACGTCTACGCTTGCCTAACAAAGTTAGAAACAGGCAAATGGAATCCAGAAATCCTTAATGTGAAGTCATGGCAAGACCAACGCAGAATTAATAAAATTCTTTAAGACATGCCCACTCCTCCTTCACCATCTTAACATAAGAAAGCTTTAGGTTTCACTAGAGGACAGCGAGTTGTTCGTTTCAGCTACTTACAGACATGCGTAATCTGGACTGGAATCTGCAAAGCTGCCACAGGGGTTGGTGCGTTGCCTGCGTTCTCCTCTAAACGAGCCACTCGAATCTGCACGTGCTGAACCCCCGAACTGGAATTAGCGTTTGGTAATCCAGTTCCAGATTTGTTCTCCGAAAGCTGGTGCCCTGGATTGTTTTTTTGGTTCTCGTGGAGTTGTTTAAGACCCTTTATCAGCACTGAGAGAAAGAATACTCATGCTAAAGCATACTGAAGAAGCACATTTAAAATGCTGTATGTGAGATTTATCCAAGATGAAAAAAGAAACCAAAATCCTTCTGAATTTGGAACCTGAACAATTTATGGAGATATATCAACTAGAGACTTAGCACATACATAAAACATATTTTTATTTACTGGGTGAACTTGTTTTTCTCAAGGAACCTAGACATTTTAGGATGCTTGAGGAAAAAAAATGAAAAGCTCATAAAATTTTGGACCCTTCTAAAAACATGTGTGGTATATCCCCAAGTTACAATCAAGTCCCAGTATCACTAGTTGTGTAATGCTGCTATCAGAAAAAAACCCTCCAATCTTACAAAAGATGGAAGCGGATTTGTTCAAGAGGTTGACAGAGGTGTCACTGGAAACAGGGAGCAAGACACAGAATTAATCCCTCAGTGCCTACACTGCAACTCTTCATCTGTGTATGAAGTGGCCCACTGCTCCACTAGAACTGCCCACCTTTCTTCCTTATGATCACTCTGGTCCCACTGAGGGAGGAGTTGATATATAAAAGGTTACAAAAGCTGAGACCTCTGCTTTTCTACCACTCCATACGGGGAACTGCTAAACATCTCCCACTCTTGACAGCATGACATTTTGTCTGGGGAAAGAGAGTGGATCCTGTTGATGCAGTGGCGTATTTAAACTATTAATTATTTGATGCAACAACTGCCTATTAACATATGGTTTATAACATATTAAGCATTACAGGGCCACCCTCTCAACTGCAGCCTCCAGGCATGACTAATATATAACTACACCGACGACCACAGCAAAAGTGTCCATTGAATTACACCTTTCATTATGACATGACTAATCTCTGATTTTTTTTCTTCTTCCCAAGACAGAAAAAAGGAGGACTGAAGGTCATGGAGACGGAAATACCCTTTGGCTCAGGCGCTAGTTTCTCTAAGCATGAGAGCTATGAGACACGTATCTGGGGAGCTTTATACTCCCAATTCCTCCCCTCCTCCTCACGGTGCAGCTAGTAGTAAATCTATGTTCTGTCTACAACTAAGATTCGGAACCTCACACAGATTACATTTTAATATTTTAAAGGTAACAGATCTACCCTGAGGTGATACTGTTAGGCTGCAGATACATATCCTCTTCCACCTGAAGAGGTCACTGCCCCCCATATCAAAGATCATCATCATCTGAGATCTGCCAGCTGAGCTGCTTATATATGTGCTCTCACTTCAGCCAAAGTGAAGGGAGTTGGCAAAATCTACTGTTTAGCTGTATACATCAGCTTGGCTGGTTTCAACTGAAACACTTAAGGACTGCTTGCAGGAGCAATTCAGCCAGCAGATCCAAGGGGCCAGTAACTTCCAGCAAAGGAGCAATGTGCTCTTTGGCCAGCAATGCTCTAGGTAGACAACAAAATGCAGCCTTATTCCTTTGACATTTGTGAAAGGAGCTTTCAGAAGAGAAGTGTGCAAGTAGTACATTACCAGGGAATGAAACATCTTTGTGGTTTGCAATCTGTCTTTTAATGGTCCACCATTTACTCCGAAGCCACTGTGGTGAGCGGACACTACTCCATCCTTCAGCTAGCAAATCCCAATTGATGTCATTTTCATCAGAAACTTCAAGTTCCGCTATCCTGGCAGGATACAGAAAATATTTACCTGTTAGAAACTACCCTCCAGACTGGAAGGGGTGTTGCACATCTCCGGTCTTGTCACACATAACAGCGGCAAAATGGCATGCTAGTGAATAGTCCACCAGAGCTCATGAATCGACACAGGCTTCCAAGGCTCCACGCTGCCAGAGGTCAAGCAGAATCATCAACAACAGAAGATGGACTAGACCTGTTAGATGATCCAGTCCATCTCCTTGCCATGCAGGATTATTCTCCTCATTTACATACAAATTAGGGCTTTGATCAGATTATTGTGAAGCATTCCAAAGGATGGTACTTGCATCTTTTCTCTTTGGAAAACCATTCCCCAAACACATCTCCAAGGCAGGAAATAATTCCTGAGATTCACTCTGAACTTTCACTTAATTAATTTCATGTTATGATATTTACTTCTGTTTTCTCCTAAACACTCATCCGTCCTTAACATAGGTTTTTGCCTCCTCTCAGATGCTTCTTAGCCAAAGTAGATGAAGTTAACTACAGTATTAAACAGTTCCTCATAAATCATCCCATTAGGCTCTCCAGGTAAGGGACGGTCTTCACATAATTTTGGCAGATGTTATGCACATACTGGATTCTACCAGAATCTGTTTGCATACTATAAATATCTCTGAATTGCCTCCAGCTCATCTGTACCTGGAGCATATGAAAGAGAGGTGAACAGTGAGAGGGAAAAGATTTTTGTGAAAGTTAAGAAAAGTTCTCTTCACAAAGCAAGAAATAGCACTGAGTACTCTTGCTAGCTAAAAAAGAAAAACCACCAAAAAAGAAACCCCCAAAAAACCAAAAAGGGAAAAAAGAAAAAAGCTACCCAAAACAACCAAACAACCCTGTAGGATGAGCTCAGGATATCTGGACAGACCAAAACATACCATTTGTACAGAAATACTAAGAATTGTAACCAGATAACCAGCACATTCTGAAATGTGGAATCAGGTTCCTCATTTTGAGTTCAAGTCAAACAGCTTCAGTAAATTAGTAAATATTGCTCTGTAAATAATGTTTAGATGCCCTGTATGTCTTGGCTTTTTATTCCCACCCAACACTATCAATCCATAAAAATCCACTGGCTAAAAAGCCTGAGTTAAAGGCATTCAAAATGGGAGGAGGACTGGAGAGAGCAAAAGATTTCCAAAGTTACTACCAGCTTGCCAGTTCAATTGTAGTCAAAGATGCTGATATCCAATCAGTGTTTGGTGGCCTACATGAAATTAATTTGCAGTCTCGGTTTAGTTCTTTGTAGACAAGATGTCCACATCACAGAAACCACCACCACACTTGACCCTTGTTGGTCATCTCAGCAGAGAGGCCAAGGACTGAACGGGCAGGGAGACTGAACTACCCTCCAGTTAAGGGTTAAAGCGCATTGGTGGGGCAATGTGTGGGAAGCTTGCACGGTCGCTGCCTGTGCTGTACCTTTTCTGTGGAATAAAGAAGACTTCAGTCTCCAGGGTTTTCAATCTGACACCTTTCACGAACACTAACATTCACTAAAAAAACAAAAAACAAAAAATATGTTCAACAATAAATCTCTGGGAACTGTAAACACAGCAGTGATTTTTGGAGGGTTCTAGAGTTTTTAGTGTCTAAGAAACCAGCAAAAGGGACCCCAATGGAATCCTGCTAGCGTCATGTATTAGGAACCTTTAAAAGTAACTAAAATAACAAACCTCAAGATCAGATTTATTTCATCTTCCTTGGTCCACTCAGTGCCCCCACTTTGTTTCCAGTTGAGATAGTTGAGCCATTTAGAGCGGCATTGCTTTTCAGAGCGCGTCCCGACCCGTTCTGCTACGGCAGCCCATGATACACCTTGTGTGACAATGTCACCTGGTTCTGTGCTAGTTAGCTCATGCACTACTTCTGCTAGTCTTTTTTCTTCTTTCTCTGTCCACTTTCCTGAAAGAGAGAAAACCCCTCCAACTTAACTAAGAGCAGATGGCCTCTGTTCTGATCCGTAACATGTCAACAGACATTTGTCTTCAGTGCCTAACAGCTTATTCCTGATGTGAATACTGACTTGCAAAGAAGATCTAACTGTTCTTACTAACAATTTATATTATACCCATTCTTGATTAACAAATGCATAATTCTGTTGTTTCTTCCTCTTCTCTTCCTCTCTCACAGATGAATGAAGCCACACAGAACTTAACAAAATACTGACCAAACCAAACTGGTCCAAGCTACCTGAACTGTATTAGTTGAAGTAAATTAACCAAGCAGTCATTTAGTATACAGTAATTACAGGAGGTCTGACTAACTTTTCCTTCCATTTGAATATACACACTACAAAATAAACAACACTTTACTCCTAAAGTGCATCTGTCTCTTAATTGACACCAAATATACAGTGTATGTTTATAAACATTAAACAAAAGGGAAAGTACTTTTTAATCCACCTGAATAAAATATGCTCCAGTGGCATAAACGTATGATGAATAACGGACTGCAAAAATAAACTGAATGTTCTGATCTTTTAAAAGTGAAACTGCAGAAACCTATACCAAATATGTTCTAAAAATGTCCCCAGAATTCACATTGTAAGTTCCTCATTGTAAATTCAGAGTTACACGTCTCTGAAAACGCCACTGACAAAGGTAAAGGTGACAGAGTTTTAACTAGAATATCCGTTACTGACACCAGCATTTACCTCACCTGTGTTGCAGGTATCTTTCATCAATCTACATCGATCTTTTACAGATGAAGCACTTCTCCCCAGCGCAGCTCCTATTGTGGCCCAATCGTTACCGTGCTTTATTCTCAGCCTAAATAGAAACATGCTCATTAGCACTATATCCAGTTAAGAGATTATCAAAATATCAAATATGCTCCAATTAAAACAGGTTAAACGTGCACTTTACAGGCTTAAAGATAAAACGGGGAGTCACTTTGATACTACAGTATTAACATTTTCTATCACCACTGACAATTTTTCTAGAGTGTTTCTAGAAGCCTTTTGGGTCAGCTAAGACACAGGATACTCACCTATAAAATGTTTAATATCTAACTGTCTTGCAGGAATGCTGTGAGGCTTAATTACTCTGTTAAATACAATATGAATGTTTAGATAAACAGCCAACATCCATTCTACACAAGTTCCTCAAGGATTTTCAGGAGGTATAGAGATCACTTGAGAAATCTAAACAATGCCCGATAAAAACCCAGGTGTTCTACAATTTCAATGAGGCAAAACACTGCATAATCATGCTCATAATTTTAACTATTCTTTTCCTCCCATACATGACAACAGGTTGCTTAACGTGTTCAGCCATGACTACTTTTGACACATCTGGAATCACAGGCACCTCGCGAATGACACAAACCAGCTAAATTGATCCAAACATATCCATCAACACAACGAAATACATTCCCTTCCTTCCTTCAGTCCAACATGGTTCCTTCCAAACTGCTCAACCCTGGAAAGCTGCAAGGGGAGGTGAAGTCTGCAGCCCCTCCTCCTTGATCTGTCAGGTTCAATAGTCAAAATCAAAGAGCCTTACTGACAATTTATGTACCTGTCTAATACTTCATAACGGAGATCCTATCCTTGACCTGCCATTTTCTTTAGAAATAACCTTTGCTCAGGTTTCCTCAAGAAAGGGAATTTCTGTTTTTCAGAAACTACTGCAAATGTTGACTGTGCTCGTAAAAATCTTGAAACACTATTAGTTTCAACAGAAGGCTTGCTTTAGAAATTCGTTGCATATTACTTATGTCCTGAATACACATTAGAAAATATAAAAAAATAATCCCAAATGTAGTTTCATTTCTCTTCAGATTCATTTAGTGACCACTACTTTCTGATAAGAGTCAGAGCAGTCAAATTTATTTGTAACTTTCCAGGGATTTCATGTAATAAAACCTGTAAAAACTACTCAAGCTACTAAATATAAGTAAGGTAGTGTGACCTTGTTAATAAAAATACTTACTCTTTAAGCTTTTCAATTTCCTCAGGAGTATACCTAAAAAACAGGTAAATAAAAAAACATTATTTTAAACAGAAAACATACAGAATAAATATTTTTGCTTTACTAAGCATGCAGTACACATTTAGTTACAAGAGATTAAGGAATTTCAGCTATAAGAAACAATCTGACTGACAGCTTCAAAAGAATGTGACGAACAAATGCCATTTTCCACATTAGTGCATTTCTAAGGTTATCTGGTCTAACTTTCCTCTCATTTGCCAGCAAAATTCCTCATTCTCGGTGATTTTACTACTAAGAACAGTATTAGCATTTTGTGTATTAGTCTCTCAAATAAACAGCTAATTTTTCCTTCCTGTCTCAGTTCACAATCACTATAAGGCTGACTTTCCATTAAAAATCTAACATCCTTTTCAGCACTTCTGGATGGTGCCATACCCACTGCTTTACAGATGGGCAAACTAAGGGCACAGGGATGAAGATCAATTAGCTCAAAGTCACAGTTATAGAAAGAAACTACATCTCAGCAAATCCGTGCTTGTGTCAGTCTTCCAATCATATCAGAATCCTCTCTGCACCGTTTTTTTGGGTTTTTTTTGTTTTTGTTGTTTTTTTTTTTAAGTTGTGGATACCATCAATTTAACACAACTGTTGTCAAGGTTGGCCTACCAGAGCTCAGCAGAGATGACTTATGATTAGGAAGAGCTAGGTCTGTTTGGCTAGAATCTTCTGCCTCACATATAACATGTCAAAGATTAAATACATGACCCTACTCATACCAATAAAACCATGCAGCATTAGAGGTTTTCATACTTTCCAACATGGTTTCTGTCATCATACATGCGAAGAACTCTTCTATAGACAGCAAAGAGAGGCCGATTCAGACCCCAAGCTATTGTCCTGTAGAAATCTTTTCTTTCATCTTTTGACATTTCAAATATAATTTCAGTGGCATCTTTTATTCCACGGGCCTAGAAGAAAGCATTTAAAAAAAACCAAAACAAAACAAATGACAAACACCTTAGACAAAGTCTCCTAGAAATCAAGAAGTAAAACACTTAAGAACTGAAGCCTAGCATACTACTATGCAACTTTCTATGTATCTCAAATACTACAGTCCAAAAGTTAAACTGAATATTTATGAATTAGCTACCTCAAATACAAACCCTTGAACACTATTTTTTTTAAACTGGAGTCCAGGTAGACAGGGAAGCTTTAACTTTCATCTACATTTAAAAAAAAAATCTGTCCAATGTATATTTTAAGATCAAAAATTGAAGCGTCATTTAGAACATCATGGAAAATATACTCTGGTGGAATTATCCTTGGGTTATACAGTGGAAGGTTGTCAAAAAGTGCTATACCAATTTATTACATAATTTTAGATATTCTTCATCTGAAAGAAATTTTTTTTCAATTAAACTACTCTTCTTTTTCTGATGGAAACTAAAAGCAAATTTGATACAAAACCACTGGAGTTACGTATAAAAGGAAAGCTTGAGTTTAATGTCAGCTTAAATGAAAAATCACTATATTTCAATTATTCGAAGTAGTACAAGAAAGCAGATAAATGGGAAAATAACGAATCAAATAAGTTATCAGTAACTCAAAAAAGTTATTTACCTGGCTTAAAAAAGCTTCCCTAGATTAAAAAAATAATATTACCTATGAATGATTTGTGGCGGAAATTCTAATACGTGTGTGGGCAGGCACACTTTCTACACCTAACACTGAGGATTTTTATAGCAATGAAGACTAAATCCAGGGCTTTTTTTGATTCACAAATGAAGGATGGTGAACCTGTAATATTCAGGCTACATATTCTCAGCCGTAAGCACTCAGCTCAAATATTCTCAGCTGTAAGCCTACCACCGATGACTTACGGGCAATTATCACTGTCAGCGCATTAACTGTATCCCTATTTTTACACTGAACTCTGACAACAATATATTAAGGGGAAGAAAGCCAATACAGGCACCTTGTTAGTGTAGTAAACAAATACAGATATGGCATCAAAGAAGTCTGGAAGTTGTAGTCAATGCTTTGTAAGGAAAATTATCTCTATTCCTAGTGCAATTTTTTTCCTCTGTCTTTGCCAAAGATTTCATGAGTGATGTATATTCAGAGAAAGAGATTAAGCCACTTAAGCACCCTGACGTGAAATTTTAAAATGGGTTATATTCAGTACACAAACTAAAAGCAGTGTTACATTCAGTAGTCTTAAATCCTGTGTATGGATACAAGTATCTTATGCATTTCAAATGGGTAACGACAATTTCTACTGCAAACCAACCAGAATCACTTATTGCACGTTCTGGGAAGTACTAAAGAAAGCTGGTTTCTAGCAGGGGCTGCATCACCATGCCAACTAGCAGAGAACATACTCTAACGCATACCTTTAAATAACGCTCAATGTTACTCATCAAAATGTCAATTTCTTCCTTCGACCACATCCCTTGCTTCCACTTATGGCCTGAAAATAGAAATGACACACTAATTACTGAAGTGGAAGTCAGCAAAACAACAACAAAAATATCAGAAAAACATGACCATCATTATTGCAATTAACAAAGAAAAGAGAGTAGTAATTTTAGCTACTTTAACTAGAATTCATTTTAAATAGATGTTATTTCAGAACTGATAAACAATCCTTAGTAACTGTCAACTAATGTTTAAATAATATGAGTCAGACCCCTCTTCAAAAGCATCAATTTTTTTGAAACAGAACATGGATTCCTCTATGTGCTGTCAAGTCACATTTTCAGGCTTTCTCTTCAGCCACAACCAGAAAATTTCTGTCTTTAAACTGACAGCTGAAATTTCCATGCACTGAAATGATTCCAGAAGCTGGGACTTAAAACGTGACTCAAAATATTACTCCAGGAATTGGCAACAACATGGGGTTCTCTTATGTGCCTTATCACTTCCCAACATGTGAGTAGTGCTACCTACTGTGAGAACTTTTCATAGAGGTAAATGCTCTACCTAGTCGATTTTGACAAGCTGGTCCCCCTCTCTCTTTTTTTTGCATTGGGAATAACGCCCAGTGGTCACAGTCAAGATAAAGACTCACGGTGAGCATTTTATTTCCCAAATAAAAGTAGCAAACCAATAGAAACAAACATTATGTTTAGTCTCTGTCTATGCCCTTAATAACTACAATGCCAGCTAAGCTTTAAAAGCAAAACCAATCAACTTTATTCAGAGAGAAAATTTCAAACCTGAGGTCTATTAATAAAACATTAAAACATTCCTACACAAAATTTATATATAGATTCCTCTTTCCTCCCCTCACACTCATACCATACTTAATATTAACCATCACTTATAATTAAGATTATGCTGGTGACCCAGTTTACATACTGGTGTGTGCTGGCTACCTGCCCATCTCTGCTCAGAAAAATCAGGGTACTTCCTTCTCAGCCTGCTAATTACCAGAGCTGAGAGGCAGAACACACCAAAGACACTGTTTACTCAAATCCAATTATAATGAAAAGTACAGGCATTATTACTAATTCCGTTGGAACTGATGAGAGAAAACTCTTCCCTTGGGCCTGATGGCTTCAATCTCTTCTTCCAAAGCTACAGAGAGAGAACAATAATCTACTACCGTAGCTGTGATTCACACCTCTATCCAAGCATCGGAACTGACTTAACAGGACACTGCTACTCTTTACATGGAATAACCTTTAATACTCAACTATTTTAGGAAAGGAAGTATATTTTGCACTTTGTGTGTTTGCGTATTCAGTGCCAAGATTATTATAACCTGCCCATGGGTCTTCAAAGAAAACATTATCAGGTGAAGGCTGCTATAAAATGATGAACTCGGGAAACACACGTCAAACTCCTAGCTACCGTCAAAGGAGACACGTACCGGGACTCCTCCACAGCTGACCTCTGTGACAAAGCATGGAGACCCCAAGAAAAGTTCAGCTAGTATGGATTCTCAAATATTCTTCTCGGCATATTTTACTGGAAATGTCTTCCTCAAATTATTAATCTCTTAATGAGAATCACCAGCTTTAGTGCCCTTGTTCATTCACAACTTGTGATATATGGTCGCTTGCTATGCCTGTGAGACAGCTACAAATGCAGTAAGTTTCTAACGTATTTAATAAGAGACATATCAAACATGAGGCCATGAACTCACATGAAAACAGTCATTTCTCTGCCAAATCACCAGTACATACTCCTCCAGTCACAGCTGACAATGTCCTGCTCCCAACCAAAGTCCTTTGCCACTAGCTACTGAAAAGATCGTTGTCTCTGTGCTGCTTCTCACCCTAGAGCACAGCAACTGTAGGAACATGATTTCTCACTATTTCGACCCATCCGCCTCAGTGCTGTGATGGAAAGGGATCTCTTTGCTATCCCACCTCTGCCCCAGTCCTAGGACTGAACACTGAATAGCTTTGATGCCCTATAAATCTAATAAATAAGAAGGACAGAGAAAACAGGGAGAAATTATTTATTGGCTGTTAGAAGCAACCATTAGTGCACGCTTGGGATCAGTGAGTGAAATGGTCACTGACAGAGCTGCTCAGCTCCCTTTCTCTGAATTATCCATACCCAACACCCAGGTTCTCTGTGTCTCACCCACATTTTTTAACTGACTCAGCAGTACACTCAGCTCTCTGGAGCAGAACTCACTGGGTAAGGGATCATTTGCTTCTGCGAGAGAAAACCATTACTTTTTTCCCTTAAGTTTTCTAATAAAAAAGGGAGTTGCTCTGCACTGATTGAAAGAGAATTTTTTTTCCCTACAAAGAGATAAGGTCAGGATAAGAAAAATTGTGGAGAGAATGAGGAAACTGGAGAGACAACATGTCTTCATATCACACTAAGTTGTTTTCTCTAGGTTTAGAAAGGCACTTCCCTTGAAAAGAAAAACAACAAAAAAACCCCTTTAAAGTTCAGCAGCAACTACATGATTGCGCAGGTACAATTTGAAAGGGAGGAATGCCAATGAGGTGGCAGTTTTAGGAGCAGAGGTGGTTATTTCAGTAGATCCTTGTTTACATAATCCCTGTTCTTCCTGAAGCAACTCCATTCCAGAAACTGTTTAATACGAGTCACAACACAGTAGCCAGACTAATAAGCCCTACTCAGAGGAAGCTGTATTAGCCTGAGCGTAGATTCATTTTTTCCTGGTGTACCCACCTCTGACTGCAGCTTCCCATCTCCTAACCAGGTAGAAGTGCAAACAGAGCAAACACAACTGCCTTCCCCATCTCTGCCGACACACATTATCTACAGCAGTTCTCTGCCACGGCCACTAGAATCACTGTCACCACTGCAAGCATGGCCTCTCTTCCTCTCCAAGTGCATCTGGAGTTCCAACTTCCTTCTTGCATGCAAAGTGTAAGAGGGATGGTGAAGACTTAATGCATTACATCTCTCAGCATTTTTAGAATCAGTCTTCTCAAATATCTTCACTAAAAAAGCCACAGCAGAGATTACTTTATGCAACCTGCAAAATGTTCGGAGACGTTTGGAATAGCTTACCTTTTTACAGCGTGGGAGAATTGCATTTGAGGTATCCTACCTTTATTTGTTAGAGAATCTTTATCCTCTTTGGTTGTGAACCAGGCTTGGCTAACAGCTGACACTTCTTCATTGCCCATGGGGGAGATTTCATCCAGCTGTTCATTCTGAAGAATCTTGAAAAGATCAATATGAAATCACCCAGTAAGGTCTTCAGTAAGATTTTTCTATCACCTTGCATTGAACATGGAGCCATAAATTGAAGGAAAATGGAACCAGCACACATAGTTACCTTGCTGACTGCTCAGAAAGTGCCTCTTTTTAGATGAAAAAACACCTTAAGATTTAGCATCTTAGCATACAGATGGTGTAAGAATTAATTAGATAACATTCTTCATCCTGTTTAATGTATAGTGAATAGGAAGAGTCTCACTGGCTTTGGTGGAAAGAGGACTATGTCCAGCATCTCCAATCTAGAACTTTTAAACATCGTACACCCATGAGAACTGTATGTAACTGTTAGGACTGGTGACAAGACAAAGCATATTTAGGCCTGTTATAAAGCTTAATTTATAATCAAAGAATGAAAGAAATAAAAGATAAACTTGTCCTCTATGCAGATCACCACAGAGCAAGTCATTATCAGTGGAGGGTTACATCTCTTACTGTTTACTGTATTGCTCTTTGGGCAGGAAGTTCCACTACAAATAACCTCTTTCATATATAAAATGATTCAATTGCACTTTTATAGAACAACATTTTACAAACAAGATCCGTGCTCAAATACATTTGTTTCATACTAAAAATAATCTTATTCATTTAATAAGCCCTTTCTGCTATTTGTTTCCCTTTTTCATTTCAATTTAAATAAAAATGTACATCAAATAGATAAATTTTGAAGTTTCACTGTACCTGAATCTGAGTAACAGTTCCTTCGTTAATCTCATCTTCAGCTACCTCAGTGGTAGCAGTCATGGTCACCTCGAAGCTCTGATCATTTTCTGAAACTTCAGAATGGATAAGTTAGTTGTATACCTTACTCCTGTAACATTTTATATGCATGCTACAAGTTTCATAAATTGCTACCTTTGCGCTGAAAATTTTAAAGAGGCCTTATTTGGTATTTATTTATTGACACAGTAAAATCATCAAGATGATTATCAACTCTTCCTCTTCATAACATTTAAATATGGGTTTTGAAACCTTCAGTTTTACACTTGACTATAACCGAGACCTAATGTGAAACATATAAATAAAAGGTGTTTGATTGGGTGCAAACATTTGGTACTGTATTAATGCTTCCTTTCCAGCTCTATATTCAGTATTTTCCAATTATTAAAGGACAACGTTCCAATCTTTCGGCTGCCTTCTTTTTCCCCAGTTTTCCTTCAACATGATAATGCCCTTACTTCTAAGGAGTTTCTAAGTTCCACCAAATAAACAGCCACTCTAGGTATTCTGAATTGGTATCTTAACTTGCTAGATCCGGTTTTGCCTCCCTTTGGGAGATTATATTGAACTACCTAATATTCAATCAACTTCCTTAAGACTAATTCAGTACTCAGCCTACCTTTTGTACAACAATCTCTACCTTAAAAAGATCATACATCTCAATATTATGAAACATGGAAATACTAACTATACTGTTTGATCATTAAAAAAACCTAATCGTTCTTTGCAGGAGGAGAGCATCTAGTTTGTTTTTCATTCACTTATCCTTCTACTTATTCAATGCACCTGTGCTTGCAGTCCTCTACCTGTAAGGCAGGTTTAGTTTGCCAGTACTGTATAGATAACAACTGCTGCAAAACCATCCAAGGCTCTCAGAACTAAAGATGATACCCAAGAATATTAATGAAATTTGAAAATAAAACATGCAAAATATTCTAATCCGTTCCAAAGAATCTACTTTTAACCTTTACCAACAGAAACATTTGCTGCAAGAGTACATAAAACAACTTACTTGGAACTGCAACAACAGAAATGCACGGAGTGGAATCATCAAGGCTTTGATCATCCTCTGATAAGCAAAGCCTCTTGTGTGGAGGTTCAGTGCTGTCTTCAGAGTCTACTTCATCAGTTTCTAGCAACAAAAACATACACGGGTTACTTTCTGTCAACAAAGTGGAGCTTTGGACCAAGTTCTGTTAACAAAGTGGACCAAAATAAAAGGTAGAAAGGTTGGTTCGGTGCTTTACTACTGCCCAGGAACTTGGTATAAGTTATGGGCAATAACAGTTCACATGCTTTGGTCAACAAACATTTTCTGTGAGATTTTCTTTGTAAATTCCATCCACAGTCCGTTACACACAAACCAACCCCTTAAGCCTACAGAAATTTGGGTACATGCTTGGTTCTAAGAACCCATTTCCACGGAAACAAATCAGAACAGCTACATCCTTGTTGGGCACATACATACTTAATTTTGTGATTTACACCTAATTTGACACTTTAGCCTTCTTTAAACTGAAACAGAACAAATTGCAGCACAGTAAGCTGCATCCAAGTAGCTCACAGAATTTGGGGGCAGGGAAGTATGATGGTTGGATCAATGAAAAAAGAAGAAAAAATACTATGCAATACAAGTCTATACCATTTTGAGGGCAATGAAGTATAAGGTTCCCTTCAGTGTCCTGAGTCAAAGTCACAGAGTTCACGGTTTCTACTGTCACTGTGTCAGACTCTTCTTCAACTGTGCTCATACTCAAACCTGAAAGAGCAATACACAGATTACTTCTCTTCAGTCAGACTGCCACTTTGACCATAATGCTGCTTTCTTTATCTTGAACAGCCACCATAAACTCCCACAGAGAATGACAAATGTCTGTCTGTTCTTTCACATGAACAACTCCACAGTTTAAGACAGTCACTTGCCTTTACTTTTCCTGCATACTTATACATACTTATATATCACGCAGGGTAACATCAGATAGCTTCAAAGCTACTTATCCAGTCAAAAATAGTACCTAAACTCCCTATTCAGGAGCATTTGCAATCTACTACTATTATTTTTTTTAAACACAAACCTAGGCTATTACTTTTTCACATCTGACATGTTCTGTCTCACTCATATATGTTTCACTGCTCATTTAATAATTTTACTATTTTATAACCTAAAGCTCGTCAGGACCGAGAAATATTTTTGTAGTGTCATACTATTCATAGCTGCGCTACTTATAGATTGCTTAGTTGCAAAGTTTTATTCTCCTTCCACGCATATAACTTGTGAAGCCAGTATTTTTTCTTTACCATTGAAACAATATGAGCAACAGGAAAACTGGGTGCAGGCAATCACCAGTATAAAAAATTACTCAAAAAATAAGTTATCCAGGATAAGCAGTATACACTGAAGTCAGTGAACTAGGGCAAATACAAAGTGTTTCTGACAATCTCATTTCCACTATAGAAGTACTACAAAGAAACCCAAAGCTTTTAAGAATTTGAATGTAAACTAGCACTATTACTAATTTTGAAATAAACCAAAACAAAGCCCCACAAAAAAGTTCTAATCCGCCAAATACAAAGAAATGTAACCTTTTCTGCTGCAGAAGCTAAATGAAATCACATCTAAAACATCCAGAAGCTTTGCAATGATCTCATCAGTTCTGAGCACCTGGGTTTGGTGACTGTCTCGGCAGAACTTTGTAAAAAGAAAATGTCACCTATTTCTCCTTTAAGTGCTCAGTCCTTTTTATGTGTTTTCTCATATGTCAACAACAAAAGAAAATTACTCATAACTTTTATTTTAAAGCCAAAATACTGTTATCAACAATTTTAACTTACGTTGTTAAAAAAACATTGACTATAGCTTAAAAAAAAAAAAAAATCACAATTACATTATAAAGCTTCCATGTACCAGGCTGGGATACCCATAAACCCACATATGAGTGGAATTTACAACCTGGATTTTAAATCCCCTGTATAATGTTAACAATATTGCTTCAGCAGGAAATGATTTAATTTTTAATCAGAAAACATGTTCTCTGGTATTGAAGATTCCCAAGAGCAGTGTTTTGTTGGAAGGATAAAACTACTGCCGGTCTTTCAATAAAATTACTTATCACCTCTCAAGCTTGATGAAGATTTGGCACATCTTTAAGCACATGTAGTGACTGATTCCTAGAATGAAGTGATATTACCCTTCTGAACATGTCAAAAATTTCAGATATCGTTGACATTTTAAATCAGAGGGTTCTTAAAGTTACTTTCATATCTACCATCAGCAACAGCTCCTTGCCACATGCAAGTGTAGGCGGCAGTAACTTCTTTGGGATTCATCTGCTTCTGAGTTTTACAACCTCTGCCCTATCCTTTACTAGAAGTGATGCTTGCTGCACAGCTATAGTACTGATATTTTAAGAACCAAAAGAGGCATCCTTAACTCTAAAACATGAAGAAAGAAATCCAAAGTGTTGTAGCTAAATTAGCAGACTGTTACTTGTTCAACTCAGTTTTGAGTTATTCATTTAACTTTTGGGGAGTGAACAAATTGGATAATTCTGGAGGGCCAAAAGAAATATATAGATTCTCTTTTTCGTGTTCATATGTACTTTCTGAATCACTTTTACTACAGGGAATGCTATAGCAAAAAATCCCAAAGTTACTTGAAATGCCAAAGCGGATTCTTCTTTAATCATATGTGAACAGATAATGAAAACATTCATTTTTCTATAATCAGCCGAACGCACCTATTTTTCTTTTCACCACTATAAAGACTTGAAAGACAGATTTATTTTCATAAAACATGTTATGTCAATCATGTACTTCACCTAAAGCTGATCTAGAAGCAGCAGAAACTATAGCACCATCAACGGCAGAAGAGCATTCCTTCTTTTTATTGAAAGAATACTAAAAAGTAAATACAGAGGTAGCAAAGCTGGGCCATTCTTTCATCGGTTACTCAGGATTTGCTGAGAAACAAATAATATGTTTATAGGATTAGGCTCCCAAGTCAAAACCACAGAGTAATTAGGGTTGTCCATTTACATTCTCTTCCTCACTGGTTTTGCCACGTTAGAAAAGACAAGGATACAGCATGGAAGGAGTCCATACATCCAAACCTGCCATTTCCATCAAAGGTGGGGAAGGAAGATAAACCACTATCAATAGCTGCTACCCTGACACTTCCCTACAAAGAGCTGTAACAGGACTAAATAGACAATAGCTGAGGCACCATATCCAACAGCAGCATGATTCTTCTGATCACGTTAGACATCTACACTTCTCAGCTTGGGCTCCCGGGTCCTCCTTACAAAGCACCAAGAACTGCCCACAGCACGTTGTTCAAGGAACTGCGATTTCCTAAGAGCACTCCTCCATGCAATTCCTGGACTGACCAGCGTTCTGTAACTTTTTGCCAATCTCCCAAGAACAGTTTATCCCAACAGTAAGTGCAGGCTCTCCAGAAAAAAACAGTAATGTCCTGTGCCAGATAGTTGAGATTTAGCATATCTCAAGTTTTCTGAGTAAAGGTAATAATCATAACCAAGCTTCGATAAAAACTTAGGAAGAGCCAAATCCTTGATTTGACTGGAAAAATTCCCATCAACTTCAATGGATATGGCCTTGGACCTCAAATGAAAACTGACTGCAAAGAACATGAGGAGTCAAGTCAAAGTCAAATGTGTATTTTGGACATTATTTTTTATTTATTAGACTATACAAATACAAGAAAACTGAAGGAAACAAACAAACTTGTTCTTTCAAGATACATTTACACCAGGACAGGAGCACTAACCCATGAAGACATGAATTAGTGACCGAAGGGTGAGAAAAAAAAAAATCTCGAGTAACTGCAGTGGTTCTTCTATGTGAATAGGAAACAATGTCCAGATTTTATAAAAATCACTGCTTTACACAGAAATAATGATGGAACTACCACATATGCTGAAGATACATCAAATGTGACATATGATGGGACCACCCGGAGTTTATGGTGAGCTCAGTGGAGAAAGCACAGTGCTGCTGCAGGAGACAACGCCCTCTGATGCAGGCTTCTTTGATACTGGCTGCAGGGACACTGTACTCGCCCGATGTCCTTGATTTATCATGGGATGACAGCCGAAGCCACGCTAAACAATGCCGTACCACCGCAGAGGTCCTTTAGGATGTGCCATGCGAATTCTGTTTAATACAGACCTGCAAATCCACTACACATCCACTCTTGAAGAAGTTAAATACAAAGTTAATGACGGCCAATGTTTCTTAATTAGTGAGGATTATGACATTAGTCTCATCACCTCCAAAGTATCACCTTATATTCATAACTCCACCAAGTATGCTTTTGAAAATGCATTCCTTTTTATTTAAAGCAAAAAGCTTGCTTTAATTGTAAACGCACGATCCAAGCCTTTTCTCCAATCCTTGATTCAAACACACTCTTTATAGAGAAACCAATCTCCCACTAATATTTTATGTTCTGAAGCAGGGTGTTAGCTTGTGGGGGAAGGGAATGCTGCTGGATGCACGTACACTAACAGTGTGGATGTGGATTGTGAAATGCAGTGAAGATAGCATGGTCTTCAATTTCTAAGACAGCACCTTAGAAATCAGTGTAAATTTAATAAGCATTTTTTGCCTTGTTAGATTTTTGGGTATATTTACCAAACACAACATTTTTAAGAGTTGCATTACAATTTTAAACAGGTTTCAACATGCAACCAGACAGGAAAATACTTTGCCTACAAGAATCATTTAATATAGAATTCCAATGTGAATTTTCCACTAAAGCCACATAATACAGCAGTTCTTATTTATCTGGGAAATATGCAGCAGATTTAGGCAGAAGAAAACCCACAAAGCTGGTTTTATACCAAGTTACAAAAAAATTGAACATTTTAATACAAAATTCCTGTAATTCTAAATCATCTTCATCAGGCAGATGGGCTCAATTATTCTGTGGGCTGTAAAAATTAAGCACTTTTAAGAAACAGTATTTTTACGCTTGCAGACAGAGTTCTGTCATTACGCCTAGTTATTAACTGAATGTTATGTCTACTCATCTGTGGACTGTTGTAAATCTTTTAAAATTTCTACATGAAATTGTATTAAAGGCCGTGTTCTCTGCACTGAGCAAAAAGTGAAAGTATATTTCACTAAATCCTTTAAGAAGCAAAAACTGAAGTTTATTAACAGAGGCTACTGGCTATTGAGGCATTTAACTGGAGCAATCACATGGGATGCACTGGGATTTCAAGGCATTCATTCAAGAGTAACACATGGAAACAAAGTCATTACAGGACCCCACATACCTCCTATTTAAGGAAGCCCGAATGTTTAGTATATTCCATACCATTGACACAGTCAATACTTAGATAATCAGGAGTTTTTACTATTCAACCAATAGTAGTGCCAATTCTCTTATGCTATTATTCAACAAAAAACCTCTTCTCCACACCAAATGGGTTCCACTCTAATCTAAAAATCCACCACACGTTAATTGTCTTCAACAGCTGCAACAATGGACGTAACAGGGGACCAAACCAGACAGGTATCAAATAGAAGGACCCAAAGACCTGAGTTCGAAACGCAGAAAGATTTAGTAAAATGTACCAGCACGAGATTACAGTCTTTCAGGAACAGTTACATTCTACTCATTGGTGGCATTTAGAGAAGTGGGCCATCACAGAAACGGACTATATGGGAGAGACAATGGGACAAACTGTTCTCATTTGCATCGATCCAAATTTGGCAGAACTCCATGAGTTCTAGGCTATCCATTGATATTTTAATAAAAAGCACTGAGCATGCTTTAAATGTCACACAGGGTGGTGGTGGGGAGCTAAGTCCTAGTTCTTTTGAACGAAAAAACACAGAAAGCTGTAAGTTTTCTTTTTCAGTAATAGAAAATGGCTCTCAGGCACAAGGTTACGACTATGGATAAAAATCTCGGTAAGTATGATATTCTTTTTCTTTCATGTAAATCCAGTTTCATTCTAAGCATCCCAGTAACTTCTTCACCTTTATAAACAACAGGCAGAAATTTAGCATGCAATAAAATAGGAAAAGTTCATTGTCATCCTGACTGTAGGAGGCCTAACACTGATAAGCAAAGCCACAGCTCTGTTGCTTTCTGATGGACAGACGAGCATAGAATTAACGTTCATAAATAAGGGACTATTAGAAAATGTAAAATACAGTATGGATGCATGTAGGTCTTTGTCTCTTATACACCCACCTTTTATAATTTTGAGTGTTTAAGCCAAAAATCAGTATTTCTACGCATTCTATTTAAGGATTTTAATTAATGTTCCATCTTTTTGGTAAGTCATAAAACATCACCTAGAAAGTTTCATAAGTGTCTGGAGAACAAGCATGAAGTTGTTGCCATTATTACATTCATGTGGACTGACGGAAATCAAAATCTGAATGAGATGTGTCTATCTCGTTGCAAAGCCCACATCTACTGGTTTTGCAAAAGGATTTTAACTATGCCGTCAAGAAGCCAGCGTACATCTATGGCCAGAGCAGCGCTGGCAAACAAAAAGCATTTTCTAGATTACTTCAACACATCACTTACAATGGCCAGGTGGGGCTGAACAATGGTAACTCTTTGTGAATAAATACACACAAATACTACCTGTCAGCTAAAGAGGTAGCTAGTAGAAGCGTAATATGCTCCATTGTGCCCAAGTGCACGACCGAGAATAAAGAAACCTCAAAAAGGAAAAAAAAAAAAAAAAAGGGAAGGAAAAAAAAGGCTTGTGCGACTGGAATCCTTTATTTTGGCAAAACAGAGAGCATAACTCCAGTGCAGAAAAGCCTGATACCACTTTGAGATGAAATCCCTGATCTTGGTAGAGTTAATGCATTTCAGACTCCACTTAAAAATAAAGCCCCAAGCAACCTCAAATCACAACTCTCGCTGGAAAAAAAAGATTATCAAACAAAACAGATGAAAGCCACAAGCTTAGGATACCCCAACCGCAGACCCAGCAAGGGGAAATCGGGAGATTTAAACGTGTTCGTGCAGGTGGCGTTTTATTACAGACATCAAGGTAAGGGGAAGGGAGTTTAAAACAGAAATAGCCAATAAAACAAGGAAAAAAAAATACAAAAAACCCCAAAAGCCCCACGCCGCTCTCCTCTTCCCCTGCCCTCCCAAGGGAGCCGCGGTTTGGTAATTTCTAAGTTTTCCCCAATTTTGCCCCCCCCAACCCCTTCCAAATTCCTGTCTGCGCAGCGCTCCCGACGCCCGGCAGCACCCGGGAAGGCGGGGAACACCGGAGCAGGGCCCGGGGCAGAACGCCGGCGGGAGGCAGCGGCCCCGCCGGCCCTGCCCCAGCCCCCGGCACTGCCCCCGGGGCGGGGGCAGCGCCCCGCAGGCGGCGGCTCCGCGCCTCAGGGCCCGCCTCAGCCCCCCGCTGCCCCCCGGCCGCCAGCGCCGCCATTTGGTCCCGGGCCACCGCCGCCATTTTCCCGTCCCCTCGGCGGGCGGCGGCGCTGACCCAGACCGCTGCCAGCTCCGCTACCAGCCCAACCCGGCCCGGCCCGGCCCAGTCCGGCGGCGGCTGAGGCGCGGGGCCGGACATGGCCGCCTCCCTCTCCCGATCCCCCTCAGCCTGCTCCTCTCCGCCGCCGCTGCCCGGGCGCTCCCGGCCCTGTCAGCCCGCAGGCCCCCGCGCACTTACTTCCTGTTTTGGGTCCGGGCACTTGAGAAACCAGGATGGAGACTCCCAAGTACCAGGATGGAGGCGCCGAGCGGCAGCGAGCGGCGAGGGGGGGAGGCGGAGGCAGCGGCGGGGCAAGGCGCAGGCAGCCCGCTCGCCCGCCGGAAGGGCCCGCCGCCCGCCCGCCCGTCGCTTCCGCCCCGCCGCGGCGCCACAAAGCGCACGGCGCGGGGTCCGCCGCTGCGGTGGTGCCACAAAGCGCACGGCGCTTTGCTCTCCCTCGCTGCTGGGGAGGCGGGAAGGGTCCCCCGTGCCCGGCCCTGGGGAAAAGCCGCTCTTTCCATCCAGGCTTCCTTCATGGCTCGCTCTTCATTTCCCTCCTGCCTAACGGCTTAAAAAAACCGGCGTATTATCAAAAAATGAACCTTAAAAACCAGAATAAGCAAGCGTCTAGCAGTGTGCAGGTTGTGGTGTTTGCCGCCTCATGGAGCGGGTACATGCAGGTGCCATGGCCCTTGGCAAAAAAGAGTCACCTGCTGAGCCTCCTCACAGGCAGACTTGGTAGACCACAGCAAGAGGGTGAGCTGAATCCCCTGCCCATGATTTTAGGTATAAAAACCTCATTATGCTTCTACCACAAAGCCCGTTTTTGGCTACTTAAGTGGTAGACCTGAGGCTGCATCCTGCCCCAGAGCCTGGGAGCTTTACGATGTGCTCTTGTCCCCTGTAAACAGCTTTCCTGCACACCTTCCTCACAGGCTGTAGGCATCCTGAAGCCTCCAGAGAGGCTTGCAGAGTCTGTTCGGCAGTCAGGCTTCAGCTGTCCTAAACATCTGGTGCCTTTTTTAATACCTTAAAACCCCCAAAGCATCAGAGATGCCTGCAGGCGACTGGTGAACATGACCAGGGGAGCCCTGTGCAATTCTGAAGCAGCAACTGGAGGCAGGACAGATGCCCCATATAGTCTAGGATATCTCAAAAGGGGCGAGGTGGCTATGGTTAGGCAATTGCGTCTTGCCCGTAAGGTTTCAGGTTGCTCTGTTTTCCCTGGGCACGCTTCGAGATACGGGGGCGAACAGGGTTCTCCCTGCATGGCTGTTTCCAGGGAGTTTCTGTGGAAGGGGGGGCACAGCAAAGCTCGGTTTCACTGTCTCCTATTCTAGATTAAAACATAATCATGAACAAAACCTGGGGATTTGCACCTGTAAAACAAAGGTTTGTAGCTGGGATGTGGAAACAGCGGGGCTAAGACTCAGAATTGTAATGGGGAGACAAGGCAGGGTAGGGAGGAGACATTGCACAAAAGTTACAGTGGTGAAAGAATGGAGATGAATGCATGGCTGGGACAAGAATGTAGCTGGGATAAGGAGCTGAAAGCAGGATTTATAGCATCTGTTTTGTTCGAAGCACACTTAAATTAACTCTGGTGTCAGTGTACTTGGTCTTTTTGGACATCAAACCTCAGGGATCTCAAGTTCCACATCCAGTAGTTGACTTCCAGGGAAAAGTTTAAGTGCCCAGTGCCCTTAGGCACTCCTTGGCCAAAGTAGAGGTACAATTTGAATTTGCTTTTCCAGGGTTGCTACAGCTGTTGGTTTCACCAGCCCATGATTTCTTGCAGCTCCCTGATTTTTTTCTTTGCCCAATTTCTGCAGCAAATGAAGTGGGGATCCTACATTTGCGTTTTTTGAAGTACATATCTTTTTTTTTTTTTTTTTTTTTTTTTTTTAACCCCAAGGCAGCTGTGGTCTTGTTTTGAAAATAACAGGATATCATTTAGTTGAGCTGTACCAAAATGCATGATCAGGAGGCTGAGTTCAGACTGTACAGGAAGCAAAAATTGTGACATTTCATTTATGTCTTCACCATGTGAAAATTTCTAGAACGACCTCATGTAGTAAGCGGCAAGCATGAAGAGGACTCCTTCCGTACCATGCTTATTTTGTCCATATGTTATCCCCTCAGTTATGAGCATTTTTCATGCCAGGTATAAAGTTTTTATCCTTATTATCTTTTAATCTTATTTATCTCAATGTACCTTGTAGAAAACAATATTTTAACTGCAAAATTTGTACCTGCTTTTACGTAGCGTTGTTATTCTGGGATGTGTTGTAGTGAGATATGATGATGATAAGCCATCACTGCCAGATTGTGTGGCAGCACTTTGTGGACTGGGGCACCAGGAACCGTATGCTACCGTCCTGCATTTTAGTCATGGATCTGCAAGACTTTTTGCACAGTTTTGGGATCATGACCCCTGTATGTGCCCCATTCCCTGTTTGTGCAATGGAAATAATACCACTTTCCTTACAGGTAGATGATATAACCACACTTAGGAACATTTACTTTATATCAAATTCAAGATATATGTAGAAAAAGCGATGACTGGAGTTCTCTGGTGTTTCATGAACAAGATGAAATTCTTACTCTGTTAGCAGACTCTTGTTTGTGAAGCAAATGATGTTCGTGGATCCTGAGCTGTCTTGTGTTAAGGGCACAATTACATGCATATATACCTACTTAAGTTGATGAAAGAATCAAACACAGACCTAACAATCCCTTTTTAAAATAGCAGTTCGCTTTTTACCCATCCATCCACAGTTTTCTTCCAGAGGACCTGTGTTCCTGATAGCCACCAGGTGTCTCTACTGCAATGTGCTCTGGACCCACCAGTTGTGTCTTGGAGATAGAACTCTTCTCCCTTTGCTGCGGTGAAGTTAAAGCTAAATTAGCATTGCTCTGTAGGTACAGTATGCTCACTTCTCATCAGGCATTAGGGGAAAAGTGAGACTGTGGCACTGCTTGTTAAGAAGAAGATGTGAGATGGAGGATCATCAACACGCTGATGACTTACCATGGTGCTCAGTAAATCCTGAAGGCAAAGTATAAACTCTTAATAATCCTAAATCTGATTACATGGGCCATGATAGGAAGTATAGAAGACTGAAAGCTTGGTATAGATCCTTTTTCTTAATAGAAGAAAAAAAGTTTTATTCTGCAAGATTCAAGAGAAGAAAAGCAAAAAGCAGAAGTTAGAGAAGGCCTTGAATTGTATGTATTAAATACTGGGAGGTGGACAGGGTGGATGATGTACAAGATGACAAGCAGTGTGGCAGGCATTAGTAGCTTGCTTTTGACCTGGCCTGTAAGAGTGTGTATGGTGCAAATACGAAGTAGGTGACAGAGAGGAGTTATAATCAGTTTCGGAAGCCCTGAAGCAGATTTTGATGTAGCTGTAAGAGAAAATCATAAATCTTGGTTGTATTATCAAATCCATGGGCTGGGGTATGAATACACTGCTTTTCTGCCTCTCAGGTTAGGGAGACTGGCATGCCAGGTGGTGTGCAGCTAAGGGCCAGGGGCAGGAAAGGCTGGTGGAGCATTTGTGGTGGTGGTGGGGTGGGTAGCATGGATGAACAGACACGGGGATCTCCCCAGTGTCAAGCAATTAGCAGAGGTGCAGGAGGTATTTTGCACAACTGTCATTTCTGTCTTTCTCTCTGATGTTAACTGGCTGGGATCAACCTACGTAAATTGCTTTAAACATTGAAGTCCTGCAGATCCCAGCGGGCAGTCCAAACTGCTAATGCTTCAGATCAACCTAACCTCTTAGGGCACCCCTGTCTGGGAAGTCTTTTAGGCTCCTAACTTTAGTTTCCCAGGGATACGTGAAGTATTTTTTTCTGAGATGAACAGCCACCTCCCATCCTCAGCTCTGCTGAGATGCCCTTTCAGACAAACATTTGGGGCAAAGCTGCTCCTTTCCTTTGGTGTAGAGGGCACCAACACCCCAATAGGTAAGCCCTCTCCTGCAGTAGACTGGTACAGGACCATTCCCTGGAGCTTCAGAGGGCTTAGCTGTTGTGGGAAAGAGCATCTTGAATTTGGAAGAATTTTTACTTTATTTAATTTATTACCAGTTAGCACCAACTTCTGATCACTGATTTGGGTATCAAAAGAGAACATAAACAATCAAACACTTAAGTAAACACATTTTCTCCCCCTTCTGCAGGCTCAGCTTCCCTTAGGTGCCGTATGGGTTACGCTCAGGCCATCCCAGTGCCTTGAGTAAGGTGAAAATGCAGCAGGCTCTTATAAGGTATGTAACAGTTTCTTTCTGCTGCTCTTCACTTCTTAATGATTTTCTTCTGCTCTAGTGTGGGTCACTGATGGGCTGCAGTCCCTCGGGGTGTCCCTGTCCTGGTGTGGGTTGCCCATGACCGTAGTCCCTTGGGAGTGCACCCCTTTGACATGGAGCATCTCCTTCCAAGAGCACATCTCCAGCCACATATCCCCTCGGCTGTCTCTCCCTTCACCTGTCTCTTTACCTGTATCTCCTCCTTTTGCAGCTGCTTCTCTGCCTTAAATCTGCCTGAGCAGGGACTCCACACGCTCCCCTGTCCGGCTAGTGTTTTGTGTTTTGGCACACAGTGGCTCATTTACAGCGGTTTCAGAGCTGGCCGGAGCACTTGTGAGTGGCCCAGTGCAGGCCATAGCCTCTCCCATTCAGGGCACCTGCAGACCCCAGCTGCTCAAACCCTGCCCCATTGTGCCTCCTGCTTCTGAGGCAAGACAGCTTTCCACTCCCTATGCTGCAGAAAAGATGGGAATCTCAAGGGTTTTGACTTCTGGAAGTTCATGTTATGCATGAAATGATTAAATGCAGAAGGGACTACTAATTTCAGTGAACTGGATCTCACCAGGGAAGTCTTCGGTTGTATGTCTCTGCACTGGCAGCAGCAGGAGCTTTGGTGATCACAGGAGAATGGTCCTTCTGCTCTGCCTTGGTATGTAAGATGTGCCTTGCTTGGTGCAGTATCTATCTGGTGCACTGGTCTTAGTTCAGACCCTGGACTGGTTTACTGTTCTTGTCTGTGATTTCATGGAAAGATGCTGTCACAAATGGTGCCTTTTTCCCCAGTTTGTTGCAATTCACAGTTCTGGAGGTTCTCCTCATTTGGCTGCATATATTTATCTGTCGTGCCCTCTTAGCTTGAGATGCTCCTTCTGTTGCTTTGGGCTGGTAGAACAGAACCACTGATGTGACCCACCAAATGTCCACTGTTGTAACTCCATCCATTCCTAGTTGCACTGATAGGCGTCAGGGTGCTGAGCAGCAGTTTGGGATTCACGTTCCAAAAATGCATCTTCATGTCAGTCATAAAAATTTTGTTCCAAGCAAAAGGCAAGTCCACAGAGAAGAGCTGGACTCTCACTTGCGGATTATCCCCTGACTAAGCCTTTGTACGTGGGTTTTTCCATCCTCTCCCGAGGAACTGTGTCTTCCTGTCGCAGACGCAGAGGTGCTACTCTCTAGGGCAGGGAATTTCTGAGTGGAGGTAATAGCTGGCACAAGCTGGAGGGAACAAACCCCGAGGGAAAGACACCTCTCCTCACTGCACTATCCTGCAAACAGTCTGATTCCTGTTTGTTTATGAGATTATTCATATTTATGTAGATTTCTATCTGTATAGATATGTATCTAATTACATATGGGTATAGCAAATATATTCATTACTTATTTATAGAAAAGGTATTTTTATATATAAACAATCTAGTATTTATATAACACTTGTTCATTTATATGCTCACAGTTTGGTAGGTGCTGGCTATGGAGGATTGCTCAGGCTCTGAAGAGCTGCCATGAAAGAGAGAGATGCCAGGGAAAGACTAACAGAGCATGGTGTGAGCTTGTGTGGCTTCTCCACTGCAGAGTGAATCTCCTGTAAGAAAAATTATTACCTTGGAGCCTGGCCTAGGGAGAATCCTATAGAGAGCGGTCACTCATTTTGAGACCTTGTCTTTGGTGACCATCTCATATATTTCCTCACATGCACCTGAGTGAGGCTGTAATGGACTGACCCATCTTGAAAGCCTCTGGTGATACTTTTTGAATGCCTGCTGTGTCACTTACCCTCTGTCAGAGTCCGGGAAAATATTAGAGAATGTCAATGTATTCAGGAGCTTCCGTACACAGTCTGTGGAGCTGGGAAGGACATTTTCCTCTGTTTTTTTCCTGAAACCTCTACTGAGAGGAAATTACAATCACAGTCAGCCTAGGCTGCATGGGCAAGCACACCGACCACCTGGGTTGCCATCTAGGGGTGCCCAACTCTCCCGACAGACTGGGGCCACAGCAGTAGCGATCCCACTGAATCTAACCCAAGACTAGCAATGTTTGTGTTGATATAGCTAAATATGAAGAAGAAAAAGGAACAGAGTCCCAGAGACAGTGAGAAGATGGCAAGCTGCCATCAAGGTCTACATGGGTCTGAGCTGCCAGCAGCATCGGGATGATGCATTCTTCCTACTGTTGAGTATAGCGGGAAGGGAGCTGTGCAATTCACAGTATCCATAAAGGATTTGGTGGCTGGAGCGGATATCCAGGAGAACAGGAAGGCGGAACCGGTTTCTGTAAGATGGGTGTATGGACAGTAGAAGAGGAGAAGGAACAAGGCTTCACAGAAGCACTGGTGGAAGAGAAGGAAGAGAAAAGGACAGAGCAGATGGGAGGAGCAGATGGATCCCAGTTGGGAAGCAAGTTACTGTGTGCTGCCAAAATCAAAGGCGCTGATGGCAGGGGGAGGCATGAGGAGAGGGTGGCAAAATTTAGTTCTTGCTGTAGGAGGGACAGACAAAAGTGGACAGGTGCTTTTTGCATGGCATTGTCCACAGTTGTGCGCAGGGGCTATGGGTGGGCAGGGGAGCAGCAGCTGTGTAGGGGAGGGATGGACAGCACGAGGGACAAGAGCTGGTTCCTTGGCGTATGTTACAGATAAAATTCCAGTAGTTGGAGCTGTGTGGTCATGGTATAGAACTCTCTGAGGAGCTGTGGGAGGAGAGTGGTGTATTCCACACTGGAAAAATGTGTCCTATTTTGGAGCTGCAGGTTGGTTAGTTTTCATGTAGGTTCAGTTTTTTGGCAGTGTTTGCCAAATGCTGGTTACCATGAAAGCAATGACAAAGCTCCTGTGCATTTGAAGGGGGACAAAGTGCAAAACGTACCATTTATCGTGTAATTCTACTCTCTGCTGGCAGATGGTGCTGATATATATCCAGTAACTGGGAAGCAGCTTCTTCAGCTCAGAGGGGATGTCAGCAAGCAGCATCTACTTTGTATTCTCATTCTGGTTCGTTCCTAAATTTGTTTTACTACGAAATGAAATTCTTCTCCTCTTTGTTGTTCTGTTTCCAACTTCGACTGTCTAAGCAGGTCAGCCAGTTTTATTTTTGTCTCTTTAGATTAGCACAGAGCTGGCAGGCAGAACTCAACTCCAAACCCAAATCTTTCCATTGGAAGAAAAGCTATTCATGGCATTATTCCCCTCAATATAGGATTTTCTTGTGTTTACAAAACCTGCCTTTTGGGCCCATGCTGGTCTTGCAGCCTCCTTTTAATAGTAGTCTGGAGTTTCTGTCAGTAGATACACCAGAGACACAACCTAAACAACCTTTCAAGGTCACTTCTGCCCCAGTTTTTAATGTTTCTTTTTATCTTGCTTGCTTGATACTGTGGCCTATCGCTGATTGTTTTTCTTGCAATGTGCAGTGTGATTAAAGGTTTCTTTCAGTGGTTTCTTTCTGGGAAACAACAAACAACAACCCCAAACTGTTTTCTATTGAAAAAAAAAGAATATTTGGGGGAATTAGTGAAGGGTGGAATCAGCCCATTTAATCTCTAAATTTAAAGGTCTAAAAAACTGCCAAAAAATCAGTGATAGACCTCATCTGCTTTCTCAAACTACTGTCCAAGGGGTGTTTAAACTCTTCACGTCTCCTTGCTTTGCTTGAGAGGAACCTGGAACCCTGCACCCATATTCTTGGTGAGCGGCTGAAAATGCTAGAGCTGAAGGCCAGAAGCACCAAGAAAAAGAGACCCTATTGCGGCAGCCAGCACACTTGGAGCCAAACAAGGATTTCTGTCACCAGCCTCAGATTTCTCCAGTGAGGGTGTAATGTAAAAGTCCTACACACTCCAGGGAGCTGGGTGTGAGACCCCCCCCTTTTGTCCTGCCCAGCTGAGCATCAGGCTCCCTACCCTGGGGTCATCGTCAGGCTCTGTGTAAGAAGAGGTGATTGTCCTGCTCTACTCTGCACCGGTGCGGCCTCATCTTGAGTACTGTGTGCAGCTTTGGGCACCACAGTATAAAAAGGATACAAAGCTACCTGAGAGTGTCCAGAGAAGAGCCACAAAGATGGTGAAGTGTTTAGAGGGGAAGCTGTACGAGGAGCGGCTGAAGTCACTTGGTCTGTTCAGGCTGGAGAAGAGGAGGCTGAGGGGAGACCTCATCGCAGTCTATGGCTTTCTCACAAGGGAAGGAGGAGGGGCAGGTGCTGATCTCTTCTCCCTGACGACCAGTGATAGGACCTGAGGGAATGGCAGGAAGATATGCCAGGGGAGGTTTAGGTTGGCCATTAGGAAAAGGTTCTTCACCCAGAGGGTGGTGGAGCACTGGAACAGGCTCCCTAGGGAGGTAGACATGGCGCCAAGCCTGACAACATTTAAGAAGCATTTGGACAACGCCCTCAGACATATGGTGTGAATTTTGGAGTTGTCCTATGCAGGGACAGGAGTTGGACTCGATGATCCTTGTGGGTCCTTTCCAACTCAGGACATTCTATGATAAGAGAGGGAGCAGCCCCCACCCGAACTTTCACCATCCCTGTCAGAATGCAACATGACTGAAATGATCTGGGTTAAGAAAAATGTCCAAAATAGGTATTTTTTGTTGTTTTTCTGCTTTGCCCTGGACCTTTTCAGTGACTCAGTTTTCAGCACAAACCCACAAAGCCATTACAAAGCCACAGGAGAGGGCTGCAGGACATGTGAGCAGATGTGGTTGCAGGAGGAGTATCTTAGAAACCTCTTTAGATGGCTCCACTATTGAGAACTTTCCCATAGACCCATGCCCCATTTTGAGGAGGAGCCTGGACACAAGCCTGCCAGCTCCCAGGACAGCAATCCTGCCAGCAGCTCTCATGCAAAAAGAAGTGAGCACTGGTGCTCCTCTCACGTTCTTCCCTTTTAATAAGAAACGAACCCACTAGAGACCTGTTCTGAGGTGATGGCCAGGTGGACGGGTCCTCTTAGGCAGTAGGTGCCTAACACTTGCTGTGGATGCCTCACACTCAAGAAGAAGAGATGGAGGCTAACTGAGGCAGACAAGATCATCCTCCAGAAATGTCTAGAGGCACTTTTCTCTCTCCTCTGACATCTCAAGAAACGTCTGCATGTACATCAGAAGGACCAAGGAGAGGCCTCTGAAGTATAAGCGTATCTGGGCCTCAGTCTTCAAAGTCAACAATTCATAAATAACATCAGTAACATCAGTCCAATCCTGCATGACCAAGTTCTTCAGATGCATTTATCTTGCTGGCAGTCCCACCTGAAGTCACAAAGAATGGAGGTTTCTGAGTGCAAGAGTCTACCCAGCGCCAGCGCCCAGTTTCAGTGGTGATTCAGAGTGCCCATGTCCCTCATCTTGAGTTCTCTCGTGTTCAGAGCAAGGCTCAGACGTGCCAAGTGCTCTTCAGAGTGGACTTCTACGCCAATGCACGGATGTTGGAGAGGTTGAGTACGAGTGCAAGAAGTTCATCTCTTGGAAAATTCATTGCAGGGTAGGGCTTGAAACTCGAGCCACAGTCAACCTCTTTTTTCCTATCAGAGATGTGCAAAAACTGGTGAGAATAATCTTCAGAAGCAATCAAAGCAGTAAACCAAATTTGGCAATTTACAGGGCAGTGGCCAGGATAACACTATCCATTTCCAAAAGTGACAGAGTGATATGTTTCTGGACCTTAAACAGGCCTCTATTTCCATGTGATTTAGCAGAAATACATTTCACATTTTAATCTGATTTCCTAGGCTAGAGAAAAAGTGACTAAATGAGCTGATAATACTACCTGGCAGCTGTCAAACGACTTTTTGCTGTCTAGAGAGAAAATGGAAGAACATATGTTCTGAACTCCTGTTACTTAAGTTAGAGGATGAAAGAAATAGAAGGGGTTTAAGTTGGAAATGAGATCATGCATTATGCCCTTTGGACAGCATGTAATCTGGCTAATGGCATCAAGGAGCTATATAAATAACTTCATTAAAATGAACTTGTTTCAAATGAGCTAAATAAATCAGACTCATTTGTCAAAGAGCTGGGATGAAATAATCAGGTTAATTTAAAGCTGCTCGCTGGGGGCACGATTCCTGAATTTGTTCCACTAGTGAAACTGCCATCAGTAGCTCCAGTCATCAGTGAGAGCCCTGAGCCCAGTGTGAAAATGCAGGCTGGGCTTCCACATCTGCATTTTCAGGAGCCCCTCTCTTCTGCCTGTAGCACAGTCTCCAGAATCCCGTAGCTGAAAATATGTGTTCCAGGGCATTTAAAGGATTGTTCAAGACCCACCAGTTCTAAGTCCTTCACTGGTGGTTGTGAGCTGTTCAGCCCCTTGATCTGCACTCTGCTGTCCACTCTCTGTCTCTGAATTAAAGGTGAAATGTATTTTCTGGAAGACTAATTGCTTTTGGTACCTATTGCTGCCTTGGTGGGAGGACTGCATGATGGAAGAGGTCTTTTCCCCACACTTAATTCAATGCTTTGTGCCTAAATTTTCCCTTTCTTCATTAAGCCCTTTGCTTTAGCAGTTTCTGCAGAAGTCAGAAGGATAAATCCAGTTCTTCAGGCTACAGATGGACTTGCTCCTCCATGGTCCCAACAAGCCTTACCTTTCTAGGGACGAATAATTACCTGCTGTAAACCCACTCCACCGCGGTGGAGTTAGTCGAGCTGTGCAGATTTAGACCAACTAAGGATGTGACTCCGTAGAGAGTGAATGAGTAGGAAGATTGTCCCATCCAGATGCAGACTATCTGTCTGTCTGTCTTTTCTGGTTTAATGCAAACCTCAGTTCCGAGTTGCTTGGATTGTGCTCCAATGGAGCAGGAACTGCCCATGTACCACCATCGTGCATTGTATATCCTACCTTTGCCATATAACTAGTTTTCGTCTCTGTTGCCTTTTGGATACTTCTCTTCTACCTAGTGGAGGGAAAGGATGAAGGCATGGGTCTCACAGAAAATGAGTTTACAGTCAGCATTTACAGACAGCCACATTTCAAACAAAGGAGTGAAAAATTGATTCTTCACATTTATGTCTGCCAAGATCAGAGTTGGGGGTACGGCACGTTGTGCTTTTATGCAACGAATCTGCCCTGAAGTGTCTGTAGCTGACAGCTATGGATTTATCAAATGAGAAACTGGACCGTGAATTCAACTTTCAGCAATAAAAAGCCTTTCAGCTTTTTAATACATCTCGGTCCTGCCCTTTGGTTGTGCTCCAGCAATGATCCCCCAGCTCAGGTAAAGGGTTGTGCAAATGGCTTCAGCCTGCAAGAGAAATTCCTCGTTCCTGGGGCACTGATTAATCCAACTTGGTTGCTGATAGCAACCTCTGGGCTACTCTAGCCTTGTGAGGTGAAAACAACTTCAGGGATATGTTCACCGAAGGGATGGTGGGTACTCCAACCTCACTCCCTCCTACTATCTTGATCAGCTAGGTGACTGTCCTAATCAGGGGTTATCCTCTAGTTCCCAGCCCAGTCTGTACCTGTAGATGGGTACATGGCTGTGCTTCCCTGTGGAGCACTCTGGCCCCATAGGGTTTGGTTTGTTGTTTTTTAAGCTAAGTGATGTATGTTTTTAGAAATTTGGGAACTCGTGGTTACAGTGAAAGGTGTGCAGTCACCACCCACCTCTCAGTGGGACCAGCTCAGGAGTAAGTGCTGGGCAGAAGCTAAAATGCCTTCCAAGAGTCTGGGGTACAGGGGAGCATGGCAAAGAGATCCCCAGCTACGAGCTGCAGGACTCAGCTCACAACCAGCTCAAAAAGGGATCAAACTAATAAATCCTAGACTTTATTTTCAGGATTTTTCCATTGGCTGAGATTCCCTTTCCCTGCCCAAGTCCAAGTTACAGGGCAGCTTTCTCCTCCAGCAGGCATTAACAAACATGTCAGCTCACCTAGGGCTGACACAGCTGCAGCGTTCATGCAAGTCACAGTGGTATCAAATAGCAACCATATGTGTGGGGCCAGAGGTTATTCTGCTGCGGTATATTTGATGTGATGCAGAATGATGTGCTAATCCATTAGTAAATGTCAGCGTGCTGTCTGCAGTGGAAATCGAATCACATCCAAGCAGAAAACTTTGCTTCAAGTACGAAAATGATTTGTGAAGTATGAAAATGATTTGTGTTATTATGAGTTTCTTCATTACGATAATTTTGGTAGTGGCGTTTTTTCTCTGTAGGGCAGAAACACATTTTCTCACTTTTATGAGCGGAAAGGACTGATCCTCTTAGGGATTTGAATGCATCTGGAAGATCTTTTTGTTATGTGCTTTTTTTTTTTTTTTATGCCAGGTGGGTTGTATCCTCCTGATTCATACTGCTGTAGATTGGGATTTATCCCACCTGGCTGACTCTTGTCAGAATCTGCCCAGTATTTTTCAACAGATTTTCAGTTTAAACTGATGGAGTTAGCCAGTAGGACCACTTTTACTAGTGAAGTGAGCAGGATTTACATTTCAGATATCAGACTCATTCCTTCAGCTCATTTGTAAAGGCTTTCTAACCATCTTGAGCCAACCAGAATTAAAATAAAGCACAAAATATTACACTCGTGAACATATGGCTGGTTTCCTGTATTGTAGCAGCGACTGCTACACTGCAACCTGCGTCCTGGTTCCCGTCATAATTTCTCTTTTCATTTGCTCACTTGTTTTTGAGATTAATTTGTTCTCAAATTAAATCAGCACAAAGCTTTAACTATGGTGTGTGATTGCTGGCAGGGTACCTACCTTTCAGTGCAACTTGTTATCTAGAAGGAGCAGGACACAGGAGAAGGAGGTGCTGGTGATGGCAGAGGTCACTCGGTGACAATAAGAAATTGGGACATTTCAGCTAGAAGCAGAATCTGTATTTCCATCTCCTTCTCTCACTAAATCCAAAATGTTTCTGAAACTCAGAAACACAGCCTTTTCAAACATCGATAACAAGGCAAAGCTACCGGCAGAAAATGAGGCATTATATCATTAAAAAAACAGTTTTAGCCATCAATCTAACGAACAGTGAAAGGACACCTGGCCTGCCTCTAACAGGTGATTCTGAGTTATCTGTGTAGGAAATGCTTTTTTATCTCTGCAGCTGATAAGGCATGTCACTGGTGATCAGAAAAATCTATGTTCAGGGGAAAAAAGGCATCTCTGCTTACAGGACTGACAAGAAGGAAAAAAGAATTACAAAATCACTTTTTTTCCCCTCAAATGAACAAAATGCCAATTAAAATATTCTGTCATCAATCAGCTAGTTTGGAAAGAAAGTATAAAGTCATCAATGTTAAGATTGTAATCTTGAGATCCACTTCTTGCATGTTCTTCCCTTTAAGACAATGTGAGCATCCATATGAGCAGCAGGAAACGTGCATTCAACGTCTGCAGCATCTTCACCTTTTTCAGCACAGTCCTGCTGAGAAATTAAAAATATTAGCCCTCGGGATTCCCAGCATGTAAATACTTAAGTATATTCTTAACTTCAATCATGACTGGTTTTATGAATTTACATCAGGAACATACGTGTTGGGAGCCAATGGTATACAATTTTTGTAATTGATATTTAGGTATTTAGGGCCTTTTTCAGAATGGCTGCAATCCGGGGAGTCATAGAATTTAAAGAGCCTGAATTTGAGGTCCTTGCACAAGTATTGCATATCCCTTTTAGACTTTTCTTTGCAAATCCCCTGCTGAGAAATATTGTCAGCTATGGCAGACAGCCCTATGATTAGAAAGCCTAGCAACTCCTGATTCTTTTGGAAAAAAATTCAGTTCTGGTTACATACATGAAAAAAATCTTGATAAATACCCAAACCGAATGCATGGTTGAAAGAATGTCAGCTGTGACATCAGCCCTTTCAGGTATTTCATAGCACCTCAGCCCTCTTGAGAAGATAGCTTTTAATAATTCACGTATCCCTATAGTCTGTATTAGACATCACACACAGTTGTGAAGAGTAAATGGGAAAATATGGAAAAAAAACCAAGAGAAGTACATTTCAATTGACAGTAAATATTGGAGTTTTTCATTCAATAAAAGAACAAATAAATACTGTCGATATATATGCAGTGATGTGGGTGAAATCAGTGACTTAATTGTTGTCGGTTTGATTTTTTATTTTCTTTTTTGCTTTTCTGTACTGGGCCTTTAATCCCAGAGCTGTTTGCTGCCTGCTGCGGCAGCAGCTGTGAGTCAGGCCAGTTAGTCTTTCAGGTCTGATGCAGGACACTGCACAGTGAGTTCTGGCTTTTTCCTCTGTCTTTCCCTTTCTAATGATGATTGGGCCACAGAAGCCCTTCTAATTGACCTTAGAAAGGATCTAGCCTTTTATATCCTGCTCTTTCAGGCTGATGGAATTGCATTAGCTCTAAGAAACTGATCATCAGTACCAAGAAAGACTCTAGCATTAAAAAGTAGGTTTCAGGTGCAGATTTCCAATGTGCTCCAAACTTGGCTCTGAATATTTCCTAAATTTGAAGCTGCTTATATCTGAAGTCAAGGCTGAGAGGCAGCAAAGACCACTTGGAGAGATTATATCTACATCCAGCCTTCTCCCAGATTTGGTAGCATCCAGATCAAGGGATTTGGATGTGGACCCCTGTCTAAATTTAGTAGGAGAAGATATTTTCCCTGAGTGCTGTGTGAAATTGTGTGAAGTCCTTCTTGCTCTGTGACCTTCAGGGAGTCTGCCAGTCAAGTTCAGGTTTTTTCTATGCAGCCATTTTTTAACCTCTCAGTGTGTAATAGCTCTGCTTATGTGCACAAAGAGCTGAGAGAGATGTGAATATAGCACTGAAGAAGTGACAAAAGCATGATGTATTTTCCCAGAAATTATTTCTGTGAAACTTCATTAAATTGGTTAGTGTCAAAAAATTGCAAAGAGAATTAACTTCTTGGTGAATTAACAAAAATACCTATTTTGTGCTTTGGCAATAGGAAAAAGGTGAGTCGAGATGTAGCACATTTATCCCAAGGAGAAAAATACCCTGAAAAAACATTTCACCAGCAGCCCAGCAGCGTATATGAGAGACAGACAGATTTCTTTAGAAATTTCTCCGTTTTCTATTTGCTCATTACAGGTAATCATTACCTTTTGATTTGAACAGCTCTGTGCTAATTCATTTCGTCCTGCATCTGTATATAGGAAATCCCTGACTACTGTAAATATATGGAAAGAAGCGTGGTATACTGGTAAGGTCATACATACAGCAGGGAGCCCGGAGTTCTGTCTCCTCACTTTGCTTCAGTGTTGGTGCTTAACCTTGCATGAAGTATTTATGCCTTGCCTGGTCAAAAACTAGAACTACTCAATTTTCAATTCACCCTTTTTCAAAAAATGAGGTATTTCTCAAAGAAAGTTGTGGATAAAACCATTATTGGGGACAATATTTGGATCTGATCACAAAAAAAAAAGTTTTAAGCTTTATTTTCAGTAAAAAAACCCTAAATAAAAGTAACCTTTAAAATTTTTTTTTCCTTTCTCTGAGAAGGAGTCTGAGAAATCTGAGCTGTCCTTTTAAAATACATTAGCCTCTGGGGCATCGCCTGTAACACAGCTGGCCTCATGGTGTGACATATCCCAGTTTGGACTCCTAGACAGGTTTTCACAGTTTCATAACATGGTTATAGCACAGTTTAGTTCCACTCAAAGGTGCAAGACCAATTTTAAATGCCAGTCCAAGCACTGCCATATTCTAGTGTGTTTTAGCATCTCTTTCCTTCTCATCATTGTGAGCCTGGCAGGTTTTCCATTTTTGAGATAAGGAGAGCATTATTTACTGTCTCAAAATGCCATGAAGTTTGATTAACATAGATGCAATATCCCCAAACTACATAATTAGCAAACATTTGTATTAATTTATTTCTTGAATTTGAATTTGCCTCTTTAATTTTGCCTCCTAACATGGCCACTTAGATAGCCATTGCCAGTTTGAGATCATTTTCAGGGCTGAATGAGATGTGGGGTACTGTGCAGAGCTTGTATGGCTGTTCAACCATTCACCCATCACAATTTGGGAACCGCAGTCTTCATTAGACCACAGGAAGCCGGCGAAGAGCTTCTTTACCTCTGGCTGTCTTTGCCTCTGAGTTTAAAAAGTAAAATTGCCCTGTGACAGAGGCAGGACAAAAACAATAGATGAAGGAGTAGGTGTGCGACTGTACCATGCTTGAATCCTGACCCAGGGTGGTGACTCGGACCTCAGCCTACCTCCTGAATCCCCCAGGCACCACGGCTGTTGGCTCCCTGGCATGATTCTTAGTTTCTCCTGTGAGATCTTTACATTTTGCCTAATTGATTAAATAATCCTTGGGTCAGTCAGAGATTTCTCTGCCTTGGAAGTAGCCGGTTTCAAGATGGTTTGGACTCAGAGGTATGTTCCCCCAGCCCAAGAGGATATATTTAATACAAAGTTCTTGGCTATTCTGATGTTTTTTTTCCTCTACCTTTTCACAAATGAGCTTGCTGCACGGTGCAGAAAGCAAGCTGACAATAGACCCCAAATGTCGCATGATGGAAAAAATATTTCCTGGCCATCTGTGTTCAGGTTACTGCACTGGTGAACAAAGAAATAAATAACAGGGTAAATTTTTTATAGAGCTATTAGGACAATTATGGGATTTTTTTTTCTTGTGATAAGCATGAAATCTGATTATTATTAATTACAGCTATCTGAGGGCTAATGCTTCTCATAGGAGCTGAGAGTCTGGATCAGTATCGACATCCGTGTGGCTCAGCATCCTGCCCCCGGCGTGTCTGCACAGCTGCATCCGAAATCTCACACAAGCAGATGGGGAAGAAACCAACTCCAGCAGTGACCTCACCACGACTGACCTTCCCTGGGTTTTGACTGTGAATTTTGCTGTGAATGGATATCCCCAGTATCTGTGTAACTGCTGAACCTCTTCCCTAAGCGTCAGTGCTTGGATACCATGTGAGTTCTGTTTATTTCCAGGGGCTCTGTACACGGCAGTGGTTAAGGATGAGATATTATCTGTTACTGTTACAACTGCTTCCATAGATCCAAAGTGTCAAACCCGAGACCAGAACCCCCTTGTGTGACTCACCACACAAAGGAAAAATAAAAAGATGGGTTTGCTCCAAATGGTTTACAATCTGTTTATTAGAGAAGAGATGGCTGGTGGATGCGAATTGAGGAATGATTGAGGAATGCTACGAAACAGGGGGTTTGGGATCGGCAGCAATTTCGATCTCCCAGGCGCTTTTTCGTTGCTGGTTTGTTTGGAGGCACCACTCCTGTACATGCTAGGGACTGAGGAACTGCGGGGGTGGGGAAGAATTGTCTGCATTACTCACAGAATCAAGTGGGTTTTTTGTGGACCAAGCTTTTGTTTAGTCGTTTTGAAGCAAACCATGTTGTTAAAAAGCATGATTTGACCTTTGCTCTCACTTTATTAGCATCCACAGTTCCAGCCTGTTGTTTATGACCGTTACCTGGAATTCATATTTGTTGAGCCAGCTGCTGTTTGCTTTGGCTCTTGTTTGATCTTTTTCTGTTATAGTTGCAATGGAGGTTTTATCAACTTCCTCTTTCCACAGTGCTCGGAGAGAGGGGCAGAGAGAAAGAACTTTTCACTTATAAAGTGGATGTAAGCAAACAGTGACCATAACATACAGTATCCAGTGTGCTGAAAACAACTTTTGCTGGCATGTTTCTTGTTCTCCCTGTCAAGCCCTTTGCTCCTGGAGGGGTGAATGCTGTGCTGAGTATCACCTTCTGCTCAATGAGAGTTTATGAGTTAGAGGCCTCATGTGCCTGTTGTTAGCAGTATCATTTTGCATTCACACCTACTTTCAGCAGTGTCACAAAATCAGGTTTTAGCTACAAGGGTCCGTTGTTGCCTCAAACTAACTCACCTCTTGCATAGCACAAACCTCTGAATCCTACTTAGTAATTTCTGCGTGGAGTGGGAAATTCTGTTTCAGCTGTAGCAGACCTTTCAGAATAATATCTGGCCATGATTTAAAGATTTCTGGTAATATACAACCCACACAACCCTACACATGTTGTTCCATGACTCACCTTTCCTGTCACCTTTCTACGCCTTATCTTATTTTTAACGTGAAATTATTTAGCATCAGCTTCCATCTGGAGTAGATTCTCATTGTTTCTTTTTTTGGGGGAAGGAACCACCTAGAATCCCAAACACATTTCTCGTACAGGCTGTGAAGAAGGCACCTGTAAACAAAGCACCTTTTAACCTTCTTTGAGTAAATGGAGGAAAGGGGTATCTTTTCCCTCTTGCTGTGAGCCATGCTTTCCAGACTTACTTAGATTAATTACGTGTCTAATTTTTTTCAGTTGCAGATAGGATTGGGGGTCTTAGGTGCCTGCATTTTGGTTCCACCATTTCACAACCTCAGAAAATATTTGTCTATGGCTGAGCTGGCAGTCTCACCCTATAAATATTCTGTGGAAAGGTACAAACCATCAGACATACATCTTTTATAGCCATGAAGAATCAGGGACACCTAGCACTGCAGCTCCCATGTGTTGAACGAAATGGTTATCATCTTGATTAAGGAACTAATCTCCATGCTGAATGAGAATTAACTTGAAGAGCTGTGATTTCAGGAGCTGCAGAAAGCCACTCCCTTTTTATTAGAGTTCTGTTAATTGTATATGGAGAAATCAACCTCATCAGGAATATCCTTGCTAGAACGTAATTGCACATTTCTCTTTTCGTCAACAGATCTGAAGAGACCTGCAGGATCTCTTTTTGCTCCATGCAGCCCATGGTTTGACTTTGCTTCCTCCAAAATGCAGATTTTCTAGAACGTGTTAAGTTAATACATTTGTCAAGTGAATAAATAGTTAATAGCTAAACAGTTCAATGTGCTGTCAATGTAGGCTTTCAGAAAAGCATTAAATAGTCAAGGAAAAAAATGGGAAACAAGCAGTCGCAAAGCCTCTTTAGTGCTTTGTCTATACCCTGCTAATTTCTGCCCTGACAATCTTCCATGCACGGTTGCCTCTGTTTCCTTTACCAGTCACAGGCAATCCTGACCCGACCCCATCCTACCTGCTGGCTGAAGGACAGGGATTTGGTTTCCATTTCCAGGGCACATATCCAGCAAGGGATTTCTATTGAAAATACTAAGTCTTTTCTTGTGAATCTGGAGCAAAGATGGTCAGGAGCTCCTGCAAGCTGCCTTTGTGGAAATGCATCATCTTCCTTCAACTTTCAAATTTCGAGGCATTAAAAACCACTTGCCTAGCCAACAATACCTCTGCATGCTGATGAGAGTTAATGATATGATGCCCCCTTCTCTCTCCTCTCCTCTCCTCTCCTCTCCTCTCCTCTCCTCTCCTCTCCTCTCCTCTCCTCTCCTCTCCTCTCCTCTCCTCTCCTCTCCTCTCCTCTCCTCTCCTCTCCTCTCCTCTCCTCTCCTCTCCTCTCCTCTCCTCTCCTCTCCTCTCCTCTCCTCTCCTCTCCTCTCCTCTCTTGTTTCTCATCGATACTTGCTGAATCAATGCAATGTGGCCTGGGCTTAATTTGGCTGAGCCGCGCTGTGGCTGCAGGCTGGGTCAGGCAGGGCTGCGAGTGCAGCAGCGCTTGGTTCAGAGGGAGGGAGATGGGGTCAGTCTACAGCAGTGGTACAAATTTTTGCAAAAATGGCTGGATTGTCACTCTATTGCTAGGAGACAAAATAGCTTAATTCTCTGGCAAACCCTGATTATAGTCCAGGTGTTTATGTCCTATTTAGAGTATTAGCGGTTTAGAAGGAAATAAAGGGAGGAAGGAGAGGGAGGGAAAGAAAGGGAAAGAAAAAGGCAGGTTTGTGTTTGAACCTGACCTCTGAGTAGGAGCCATCTGGATCCTGCAAAAGCCCTGACACACCCAAAAGCACAATACTCGATAAATGGAAGAAAACTCCCTCACTACTTGTGTTTAAGCTTCATGGGTGTTTTAATGCCATTGGGATGTTTCAGGGGGTCAAAATATTAATAAAATCTCAGTATCTAGCTTTCAGAAAATCACAGAGAACCTGAGCTGACCTGAAAAGCCCTGTGATAGTTCAGCTCTGTAAAAGAGATCTAAGATTTAAAAATCAGCCCTGAATAAAAGCATGCATGCTTGTTTTACCATTGCATTATTTTAATTTTTAATGAGGAATTTTTTGATATAATAAATGTAATTACACTTAAATGAGACTACGTAAGAACAAGATGGGAAGGTTCTTCAGGACGGTTGCACCAGAGGGTCATTTTCAGTGTTGTGCATCTCGACTAACTTCGACAGGATTGCAGCAGGGCTGGCCTTGAGGAACCTGTAGGTTATCTATAGAGCCAGCACCCCACTGGAGACCTCATCTGCAAAGGACTGAATCACCCAACTCACATCATCAGTACTCCAATGAGTAGAGATGTGCAGAATCGCTTTTTGAACAGATGGTCCCTCTACACAAATTAGCTTTCATACCAAAGAGGAATTTCATGGCTGGTGTGCAGCTATTTCAAGCCTGGTGTTCAGCTTTGTGCTTTATTCCCAGGAGAAGATGGCTCAGGCTTTATCTTGCCAAATGGGAGAAAGCTTGCACAGCCGGGAGCGCCAGAATGACACACAAAAAGGCCAGAGATGACAATTCAGCTCTGCCTGCTTCCAAACTTCACTTGCATCGATTTTTGTGGACATCCAAAAGGAAAGATAAAAAGAAATGAGGAACTGAAGAGGGAGTTCCCCTCTAACCTTTTCTCTCTTCCCTATCAAAGCTTTCACCTGCGTCTTTCTTAGCAACACGCTCTGCATACTTTGATTTTCACCACTTGACGGTACTCTTTTGAATTCCTATAGGCAGTTTCAACAAGTGCCTTAAAGATGTGTGATAATTAAAGTTAAAAATGAACTGGTTATTTCTGTGCAAACTTTGCCAGAAATGTAGCATCCTACAAATTACAACTGCAAACCATCACCATGAATATTAATCTATTAATAAAAAAGGTGATGTGAGTGATTTATTAGATTCTAGGCAGATTTGGAAGCAATTCCGCAGCTGGCGCAAATGAAAAGAGTGAGTTTGTCTTCATGAGGCTACAGTCATTTACAGACTGAAATAACCTCAGCATTTTCTGTTTGTTCCCTGAGGCTTTTATAGGAAGGCATTCAGAGTATTGGGAAATCCAAAGGTATATTTCACAGGAATTAAAGATGACATTCTTAAAAATTTCCTCATGATTACGTCTGATCAGCTTATTTGTCTTGCAAGGGTACAGGCTTTTTCAATCCAGGCGCCTTGGTTCACTGATACGCACACCTCATGTAATTTTCCCTGTACAAGGTAGCTGCAAAGTGGGCAATACTGAGAGAGTGCCAAGTGTACAAATGAAATGGGGAAGACCAAAAGAATCGGAATAAACCTAGCCTGGTCTGACATGTGATATTTTGATATCTGAGTAATAAATGCTGTAGCAGCTGGATGGTTCAGAGAGCGTTTTTTTGGGCTTTTGCTAGCTTATTGAGGGTAGGAAGGCCCTACAGAGGGACCTGGCCAGGCTGGATCGATGGGCCGGGGCCAGCTGCATGAGATTCAACAAAGCTAAGTGCTGGGTCCTGCACTTGGGTCACAACAACCCCATGCAACGCTACAGGCTGGGGGAGGAGTGGCTGGAGAGCTGCCTGGCGGAAAAGGACCTGGGGGTGTTGGTTGACAGCCGCCTGAACATGAGCCAGCAGTGTGCTGAGGTGGCCAAGAGGGCCAATGGCATCCTGGCCTGTATCAGGAATAGTGTGGCCAGCAGGACCAGGGAGGTGATGGTGCCCCTGTACTCGGCACTGGTGAGGCTGCACCTCAAGTACTGTGTTCGGTTTTGGGCCCCTCACTACAAGAAGGACATCGAGGTGCTGGAGCGTGTCCAGAGGAGGGCAACGAAGCTGGTGACGGGTCTAGAGAACGAGTCTGATGAGGAGCGGCTGAGGGAGCTGGGGTTGTTTAGTTTGGAGAAGGGGAGGCTGAGGGGAGACCTTATTGCTCTCTACAACTCCCTGAAAGGAGGCTGTAGCGAGGTGGGGGTCGGTCTCTTCTCCCAAGTAACAAGCAACAGGACAAGAGGAAACAGCCTCAAGCTGCGCCAGGGGAAGTTTAGGTTGGATATTAGGAAAAACTTCTTCACCGAAAGGGTAGTCAGGCATTGGAACAGGCTGCCCAGGGAAGTGGCTGAGTCCCCATCCCTGGAGGTATTTAAAAGAAGGGTAGACGTGGTGCTCACAGACATGGTTTAGTGGTGGACTTGGCAGCGCTATGTTAATGGTTGGACTTCATGATCTTAAGGGTCTTTTCCAACCTTAATGATTCTATGATTCTATGATTCTATGATTCTATGATTCTATGATTATGAGCATCACATTAACGACTATGACTGAAATTGTCTGTATTTGGGGTGGAAATGGTACTGGAGATGAGATTCGAAGGTAGGAGCTAGACATCTCATATCCATTGTAATCTAAAGAAGTGATCATTTCTTCCTCATCCTGCACATCATGCATAGGGCAGGATTGCTAATATCTTACAAGATTTAAAATGTACTCGTATCCACATGCTTTTAAAATAACATAGGCTGAATAACCTAAAAGTAATCTGATTTCAATTATCACTTAATATAGGTTAAGAAATCCTAGGGTAAACCATAGGTCATTTGCTTTTCACTGTAACTCATCTAGAAAATGAATTTAATTTAGCTTTTCCTTAGCCGGGTAAAGGGAATAAATCATATTAAGTGCTCTTTTCCTTTAAAAGGTTTATTTGTCCCAGAGTTGGGTAGGGCACAAATGTTTGATTTTAACCCCTTATTTTCCAGAGTACTACAGAAAAATATATGAAATCTGAATATTAATGTTTTAGGAACCTGGGATTTTAGTAATTTAGAATATGTTTTCTGAAGTCTTTTTGAATTTCAGATAATAAAAACTGATATACCCAGAATTTACATAGTTTACTGAAGAAAAAAACTGTTTTCAACAACAATAGAGAGGAATTCATTGTTTTTACTGAAAGGGACAGGGATGTTGCCAGCTTCTACATTACAGTTTTGGATATCTTTTTATGTATACAGGGCAACACACGAACACATACAAATCTTGGAATTTTTAGTGGGTATTTTTAAGGGGACATGTGTATCTTACCAATAGATTTGAGATAAACAAGGTTACAAAGAATGTGTGCCATGACTTGCTCTGGAATACATTTTAGTGTTTTGTAATTTTGTTAGCTTTTTGGTCCATTGCTCTCTTCTTTTGGGGGTACAAGTAACGGATTTTGTCACTGTTCTCTCTCTCTTTTTCTTATAAATCCTGCAGAACAGCAAACATTTCTGCCATAATGTAGACACTAAGTCAAATCCATCCATAGTATCAGGAAAAAGCTAGAGAAACCAGCAGTCCCAAATGCAGTGGCCCCTCCAGGATCCCCCACGCTCTCAGAGTTTCTGATGCTGTCTCCTGGATCCCTCGCAGTCCCTGCCCAGGTAAGAACAGCCAGTGACCACTCTCACCTACCCAACCCAGTCCATGTTTTGCAAGCTTTGGAAAGCTTGCTGTGACCTCTCTGACAACCAGAGATGACTGTGAAGAACTGACCATGGGATATTTAAATACAAGAAAATCTGTGTTTTTCCTGTGAAAGGGCTATTCCTCCCCACCAAGGAGGTCAAGGAAATCTGCTTGTTTCAAAACCCCTCCTCTGCTCTGCTCTCATGAGACCCCACCCGGAGTACTGTGTTCGGCTCTGGGGCCTCCAACACAAGAAAGACATGGACTTGCTTGAGAGGGTCCAGAGGAGGGCCATGATCGGGAGGGCTAGAGCACCTCTGCTATGGGGACAGGCTGAGAGAGTTGGGGTTGTTCAGCCTAGAGAAGAGAAGGCTCCAGGGAGACCTTATAGCAGCCTTCCAGTACTTAAAGGGGGCCTACAGCAAAGATGGGGAGAGACTCTTTATCAGGGAGTGTAGTGATAGGATGAGGGGTAATGGTTTTAAACTGAAAGAGGGTAGATTTAGCTTAGCTATTAGGAAGAAATTCTTTACTGTGAGGGTGGTGAGACACTGGCACAGGTTGCCCAGAGAAGTTGTGGATGCCCCCTCCCTGGAAGTGTTCAAGGCCAGGCTGGATGGGACTTTGAGCAACCTGATCTAGCAGAAGATGTCCTTGCCCACAGCAGGGGGTTGGAACCAGATGATCTTTAAGGTCCCTTCCACCCCAAACCGTTCTATGGTTCTATATGCCTGCCTACCCTGTATAGAGACTTCCTGTCTTGAAGATCTGTAGAAGCCTGGACACCTCCAATAAGAGCACAATCCCTTTACAGAAGGGTAAGGTTGGCCCACAACACCAGCCCAAGGGCAACAGCATGTGCTGGTGATGCTCAAGAAGGAAGGCTTCACCCAAAATGAGGTCTTGCTGAGTCCTTGCCTAAGGACAATGTCTTCTTAAGGTGGTTCCTCTTCCCTGCCTTTGCCACAAACCAGTGTCAGCCCTGCCAGTGTGACCTTGCCTTGGCCCCTTGTTGCAGCTCTCTCAGCCCGTTGGTCTCTGAAGCTGCTTCACTCCTAATTCAGCTCCTTCCTGGCCCCCTGCCTCACCTTCCTGCCTCTGATCGAGTCCTGTTTCAGCTTTCTGAGTTAATCCTGAGCATGTCTAGTGTCTTGACCCAGCCTAAAGCAATACCAGATTTTGTTCTCCATTCCCCTGGCCATGTCCTACCACGGTTGAAGAAATCCCTGCAAGGTCACAGCGGTGCCTCTGCAGTCAGGCAGAGCCATTTATTTTGAAATGCATGAAATTGTATCTGACGTTCCTAATCTTTTTTTTGGTTAGAGAGGCATCTTTTTGCCACTTTAACTTTCTACTCAATCTTCATTTTGTGGGGCATTCATTTTGCAGTCTTACTATGTTGAGATATTAAATTCCCATTTACAGTCTATAGGAAGAGACTCTTAAATGCTCCTTAAGTAGATGATTCAGAGTAAGAGCCATTTAATTCGGTCTGACCCAAATCTGGTGTTTATAACTGCGTACACTCTGAGTACGTCAGGGTTTTCTTCTGTGCTTATAACAACTCATCAAATTTGTGGGGAATTCTTTTTTTTATTGTTCTCAGAGAATGAAATATTGTTTTTTCATGTTCAGTCGCCATGGGAAGGAGTTGAGAAGCAATTTTGGAGCTGACAACTTTTTGCGAGGCTGATCTGGAATACTAATTCAAAACTCTTAAAGTCACATTAAACATCTGATCAAAGTGTTTTGGGTTCCATTATCATGGATTTCTTAAATAGAAGCAGATGGTATTTTACTGTGTGAAAGCACTGAGATTTCTTTCCTTTCAGTTTTATCTAGGGGGAATACTATTCAGATGAATTCTTATGTAATTCCTAAAAAAAACTGCAAAAGAAATAAAAAACTAGCTTGATTCACAGAACTCTTCCTAATGAGATAACTTATCCATCTCTGTACCACTCTTTAGTGCACCTTCCAAAAGAGAACTTGGAAACCCCTGATCCCCCGTGATTAAAACACTAGCACCTAAACAGGTTTCATGTGATTTATATTGTTTGGTTCATCAATATTCCCCTTACAATAAAATTTGAGCAGGCAATCATGACTGTCCTTAAGCATCACTAGAGATAGGGCGTAGCTAGGAAGCAAATCCCAGTTAGCAGGGTCACAATGAAGTCCTTTCTCTTATAATTTTAATAATAACCTGAAATTATGTATAAGCTGAAGTGGCTGAATTCAAATGATGAATGAGCTGAATTATGTATAATTGAATTGTGAGGGGATCGAGTGCACCCTCAGTAAGTTTGCAGATGACACCAAGTTGGGTGGAAGTGTTGTTCTGCTGGAGGGTAGGAAGGCCCTACAGAGGGACCTGGACAGGCTGGATCGATGGGCCGGGGCCAACTGCATGAGATTCAACAAGGCTCAGTGCTGGGTCCTGCACTTGGGTCACAACAACCCCATGCAACGCTACAGGCTGGGGGAGGAGTGGCTGGAGAGCTGCCTGGCGGAAAAGGACCTGGGGGTGTTGGTTGACAGCTGCCTGAACATGAGCCAGCAGTGTGCTGAGGTGGCCAAGAGGGCCAATGGCATCCTGGCCTGTATCAGGAATAGTGTGGCCAGCAGGGCCAGGGAGGTGATAGTGCCCCTGTACTTGGCACTGGTGAGGCTGCACCTCAAGTACTGTGTTCAGTTTTGGGCCCCTCACTACAAGAAGGACATCGAGGTGCTGGAGCGTGTCCAGAGGAGGGCAACAAAGTAGTTGGTGAAGGGTCTAGAGCACAAGTCTTATGAGGAGCGGCTGAGGGAGCTGGGGTTGTTTAGTCTGGAGAAGAGGAGGCTGAGGGGAGACCTTATTGCTCTCTCCAACTCCCTGAAAGGAGGCTGTAGTGAGGTGGGGGTTGGTCTCTTCTCCTAAGTAACAAGCGATAGGACGAGAGGAAACGGCCTCAAGCTGCGCCAGGGGAAGTTTAGGTTGGATATTAGGAAAAACTTCTTCACCGAAAGGGTAGTCAGGCATTGGAACAGGCTGCCCAGGGAAGTGGCTGAGTCCCCATCCCTGGAGGTATTTAAAAGAAAGGTAGACGTGGTGCTCACAGACATGGTTTAGTGGTGGACTTGGCAGCGCTATGTTAATGGTTGGACTTCATGATCTTAAGGGTCTTTTCCAACCTAAACAATTCTGTGATTGTACCATGAAAATGATGGCAGGGCTCCACCAAAAAGTAAAGCTCTGCCCATGTAATCAGTTGGCTGTGAAGGGGTCTCAGATCAATGTTTCTGTATTTTTCTCCTGAAAAACACTCTATTTTATCAAACAAACACAGGAGGAACATTGCTCCTTCCCCATCAGCTTTGCTTCTGCCTTATTTATTCTTTGCCCCAGAATTACAGCTCAATAACTTTGTAAGTCTATGGGTTTGCCTCCACTTTCTTTTAGGAAGAAATGTTGTTATTATGCTCCAGGGTTACAATTAAGACTGAGAGCAGTTTGTGCTATTTTCTGTCCAAAGCTGCTCTCTGAGGCAATCCAGGGCAGTTCTGCATTACAGCAGATCTGAGAGGTGATTCTCCTAATGACATGATTAAAGGCAGAACTTCTTTGGGTGACAAAAGTGGATTCTCAGGGGACAATTTTATGAATTAGGCAGGCAGGACTTGTTCTGTAAGCCAGGATTTGTTCTGTCTGGTCTAAATCAAAATGAACACTGAATATATGTATTTTTCTTTGCTGTATGGAATAATAAGAACTTCAGGAGTGTCAGACTATTACCATGACTAATGTAAAGTGAATCCTGTCTCTCAGCGCTCTCCATTTCTATGAATTTTGCATAGAGGTTAAGAAAGATAATGATCTTCATAAAAGCAGCTCCCAGAATCACTGCACGAGGCCGGGAGTTTCAGTGCCTGGAATGTGGATGAGGTATCCACTGCCCTGGAGATTGCTTCCAGACCTGCCTTTCTAAGATTAGCAAGGGCTCTGCTTTTGGTTATCCTGCATAATGGTATCACATCAATGGGGCATGTTAGTTTAATATAAATTGTACACGATAGCTTTGCATTTCTGCTCGAGAAAATGGACCCTTTTTCCTGGCCAAAAATCAAAGCATTGTTAAAACTTGTAAAGCACTTAAAATTCAGTTTTATTGTGGGGAACCCTGCAGGTTTTTATGGTTTTGGAGAATGAGGAATTCCACCCAGAGCTGGACCCGGGGCAGTTCAGCTTCTCCAACATTACCCTGCTGTGACTTGTGAACCCTGGCTTGGAGAAATAACCTCGTCTTTGGACACAATCTTGGTGAAAGTAACAATCTTGATATGGGCTCAGTCATTTAAATACTTTGTAGGAGCTTTGTAGGGTCACATTTAATCCTTATTGTAACAAATGGAAGTATACTTAGCAATGTCAGTGATTTTTAATTATCTTCTGAAATTAGCGCTACTTTGGGATGCCCCTGAGCAAGTGTATGCCTACGGCACAGACACCTGCATTTCAACGAGCTGCCTAGACCATTCTAGCCAGTGGAGAGAAACAGGTATCTATTGGATGTCATTCATCCTATTTCAGTGCAGATGTCTGAAATAAGCCATGTGAATCCAAATATGCAGCAGATGGCTCTGAAATGTTTGATATTCTGGCTGCTCCACCTTAAAAATCAGAAAGAGCTTTAGTCTATTTTTAGCAAATCAGTGTAATGGGACAAAATCCTTCGATAACTCAATGCATAACAATCATCCCGCAATCTTTTTCAATCAAAGCTGCGGTTTGTACAAAACATTCATATTCTTAGCTCACTTACTAAATATGTGTTATGAACTCAATGCTACAATTGCATGGAGACCCCGCAATCTCTTCCCTCACAGCTTTGTTGAATACTACAGCAGCTTTGGTTAACACTTGCTGGTGGGAGTCCCTTCTCCATAAACTCAGTTGCCAGCTTTGCAGCAGCTCCACAGTTTCCAGCTTTGGGGACTCCTGACACCGCTTCAGGATCTTTGGCACGGCAAGCTGACTTTGTTTTAATATTGCTCTTCCCTGGGTGACACTCTGCCAAGAATTTTACAAATCTCTGAAACAAGGAATCTTTAAGGTAAGGGTAAAATGAGCATCACTTACTAAAATGTAAAATAAGACATCAGTTATTAGATTTAGAGTGACATATCAAAAGATAAATAATAACATGCCCTATAGTTACCTTTGCACTGGCAGTGGGATGAATGTATTCGCCACCACTGGCAGTAGTGGTGAATGTATTACAGATGGAGAAGGTCCTAGTGAGCTGGCCCAATCCCAGCTCACCATCCATTAGCACAAAACCCCAAGGGTGTTGGGTGGCAAAAAGTGGAATCGGACTTCACAGCAGCTGTGCTACTTCTAAAACCTTCAGGATTTGGGGGATTTTTGACCCCATTGTGCTTCCACTGCCTCCAGATGCCTTGATTTTGGTTGATACTTCATTTATGAAATCCTATTCACCTGTGCTTGCTGGAGACACGGAAAGGGGTACCAACAGAGAGCAGCCTTTTGTGAAGCTGGATTTTTGTGTAGGTGCTCACGTGGAGAGGACAACTGCAAGTGGAGCAGGATGAAGCACCCAATTCATCTTATACAAGTGCCAACAAAATGCCTGTATTTTGCCTCACTATCAGGGACACAAGCATGTGGTTGGTTCTCCTGGTTTTCTTCCAAATGGGGGTTGAATGTTTTCCTGAGATTTCCTGGGGAGAGGAAAAGGGAAGTACTTGGCAGTATAAGCCAGCTACATTGATCAGACAGGGAAGTGTGTTATTTGGAAAGAAATTATAATTTATTCATTTGATATTTTTGACATAGGACTTCTTTGCGGTTTGGCTTCATGAGTTTTTGTCTTCTGTGTTTGTATTGTGCTCAGCAAATTAAAGACCTATTGTCATCAGCCTCAGGCATTAATGGATTACCTGTATGACAGCAGCCTGCACATTCAGCCGGCCAGCTCATTGCCTGTGCCCGTGCGTGCGGGGGTGACGTCTGTCTCTGTTCAGCTGCTTGTGACACACTGGGAAGAGAGCTGAGTCACCTCTGGTATCCCTGCTGCTTAAAGCATCTTTGCCTGCCAGGTCATCTGGAGCATTTGGCGGTCAGCTGGGTTACCTCTGTTTGGCCACTTCAGTCTTCTAGAAATATGTATATATTTTATATATATATATATATATATACACACTTTAATTAAATATAAATACAAAATAAATATATGTATATTTAATTAATACTGAAGTTTAGGAGAAATATGATAAGAAATAAGAATAATCAATCTTCAAGATTTGCCCCTGCATGTGGGAAAGTGATAGAGAAGCGAATTGTCCAGCTACGGCAAAACCATCTGGTTATTACGATGGGTGAGCTGAGTACAACCTCTCATCAGCTTTTGAAAAGGCCTGTAGTATTTTCATTACCTTGATAAATATCAAGGGTCATTCTGAGTCTTAAAACAGAGATTGCTTTGACAAAGCTTTTAACTTCAGGCTGACATTTTACCTTACCTCCATGGTAAAGCACGTTTTTAGAGATTAATTCAAACACACTATTCACTTTGCAAGGTTAATTTCAAATTCACTTGGTTTGATGCCTCGCAGGTCTGTGGGTTTCTAATGACGTCGATGTTTGTATTTTTTAAAGCCAGAGGTGCTAAAGATTCACCTTGCCCTCACCTTCATTATTTCTTGGTAATATCTAGGGTTGAGTTAATACATAGCCTCACAAGGGGTTTAAAGAAATCTTTCCAGCCTTCAGCAGGTAATGAAATGCGGGTAAAACAGAGGCACAGCCCTGCCATCTTTTTGGTCTGGGATGGTGACATGTTGGCTGTTTTGGTCCCATCATGAGATGCCTGGTCTTCCTGTGGAGCCCTGTGGAGCTTATGCCAGGACCAGGCTCCTCGTGGGTCATCCTGTATCTCTCCTTGGGCAGGTCTAGGCTGGAATGAGCATCCATGTACCAAGGACAAGCAGACAAGTGCTCCAGCATGGGCATCTGTGGTCCTGTAGAAGCTTGGATCCAGGAGACTTGCACTCCAACTTCACTTGCTAGGTACTGTGCTTTTTTTGGCCAGAATCAGCTGGCAGATAAACCCCTCCTGTCCTGCCCTAAGTCCTTCTCATCCCAGCATCCCAAAGGCTGAGTAAATACTAATTTACAGAGAAAGAAATTGAAATAAGGAAGTATAAAGTGGCTTCCCTGAGAGAGCAGAAGTCACAGTTCAGTCGGGGAAGGAAGACCCATAAAAGCATCATTCATCTCTTGAGTCTATTGAAATCCCACCCTGAGCCTTTAACTAGAGCCTAAAAAAGGTGTAACTTTTGGGTTGATGTTCTACAAAAGAATACATTTTACCTGGAATGAGTTAGTGGCAGTGATGTGAGTAGAAAACACGTCCCTGGAGTGCTCGTTTTACCCACCAGACACAGCTCTCTTGCAGGGACTTGTCCTCGCCGCGATGCTCTACATCTTCATAACCAGTGGGGCTGGCACATGAGCTGAATCTCTATTCAGAAAGCGGGGTTTAAAATGAACTGAAGTGCCTCACAGACTTTTAATTCAAAATATTTTCTTTCAAGTGAGTTTGTAGGGAAAGGGGGCATTGGGAAAGATGTTGAGGAAAATGCATCTTTGGGTAAGGTAATAAGTTAAGCAGCCGTTTAAAGAGGGGGAAAAATCAGACACCAAGAAAAGTGGTAAAGAGGAAAGCAATTCCATGAGAGAACAATTAATGAAGCATCAAAATTACATTTACAAGTATTCTACTTAGCTTAGTGCCACTTGAGCACCAGTATGCTAATGCAGTAGGCTATTTATACTGCAAGAAATCACTTCACCCCTTAAATTGCAAATTTACATTTGTGTATTTTGAAGGCTGGGGTGTGTTACCAAATTTAAGGGTGCTGACAGAGCAGTTGGTATTTTGTGGAGCAAATCAAACTGAGGCTTTGAGTCAAAACAACATCATCCTTAGGGAGCTGGAGAAGTAAACATGTGCAGCCAAAGGTATATTCCCCGTTAAAGTACTGCCATATTCCCTGTGAGTGAAACAGCTTATACTCCTAAAGACGCCGTAATACTCTTTAATCTATAGGACTCAGAGCATCTGCTTAAGAGACAATTCACCCCGAAACCACGTGTGGAGCAGCTAAGGCTGAGTCTGAAGCATCTCCTGAAGGCGGGGAGAGGACTGCCATGTTACGTACACATCTGCTCCCTCCTCCTGCAGAAAACCACGCAAAGCCCCGCCATCCTCCAGATCTGTGCGTCCTTCCCCCCAGACAAGTTGTCCCTTGGAAAGGGGTGAAAGTCCCCAACCTGGGGGCCTGCTCCTCTGTTGGGTTGAGCCCCAAACCTCCCTCTTTCCTTGAAGATCAAGAGAGAGACGTGGGGTTTAATGAATGAAAAAGTGTGGGAGTTTCAGGAGAGGAAGGCTGGAAACTCAGCAAGACATGCAAAGAGTTTACGCAATCTTTATTTTTGAGCATGCAGGCATCTGCCTGCGGCACCTGAATGGCTGCAGAAATTGTTTTCAGAAATTAAACATAACCGAGCCCAATGTGCTGGGTAAATACTCTGTGACTCATACAGAGCTGAGCAACAGAAAACCCGAACGGCGACTGTCGCAGTGTTAGGACAAAATAACTTCTCAAATACATGATGCGTGTGACAGTTAGATGTGCTCATCTAATTGCAATAACCAACAGAGGGAAGAAGAAGTCGTTAAGAAGGTTTTGTGTTAGCGCACACGTTTGATGGTATTTATTGCTTCCAGGACTGCTGATGATGGAGGCAAAAGCCTCCCAGATGCTGAGAGAGCTGTTAACAGCACTGTGCATTTTAAGCTTTCCCTGTCATAGCTGCAAAACCATCTAACATCACATGCTCTGCTTTAACTTACGTAGATCCTTACCCACAGGAGCACGCTTTTGCAGCATTAGGAGTCAGGTGCAACGTGCATAGCTATAGCCTCCTTACAGCTAAAGCCCCACAAATATAGATGGGACTTCACATTGACTCGTGGGTCAGCCTGTCAGGGTGGACGCTCGGTCACAGCATCACCTTGGAGTCACCTTCAAAAGACTTATTTCAGCTGCATGCTCGCGTAGGGTCAGCGCAATTTCACACCCACATACGTGACATCAGAGTCAGCCTTCTCACATGATAAATTACATCTCCGCTTTCTACTAAAATGACTTCGTTACAATCTCTGACATTTAGTTGGGTGCTTTTTATTTGAAAAAACTGGGTTTGGAAAGTTTACAAAGGCTCTCCTGGGAGCAGAAAATCAATACTGTTGTTAATACTGAGTTACAGTCGTTTGCTGCCCTTGCGTGTGTAAACACTAATGGCAGTGTCAGCTCAATTAATTTTGCTGCCAACGATAGCAACAATATGGTAATAAAATACATCATATCTACAAAAGTTCCTGTTTATCAAACAGGTGGGACTTTCAAAGCATTTTATTGTTGGCTCAATATGGCTCCCACTGATTTCCCTGGGAGAGCTTGGCATTGCTTTATTTGAAGAATTTGAAGAGTGAGGAGATGTTGTCATTGATTCAGGGGAAGCAGAAAGACCTTTGAGAAGACCCTTGAAAATGCAGTCTTTTAACCACAAAAGCCTTCATCAAGATCAAGCTGGTCAATAGAAAATATAAGCCCCTTTTCCTTCCAGGGGACACTATCATAGAATCATAGAATGGTTTGGGTTGGAAGGGACCTTTAAAGGTCACCTAGTCCAACTATGTGAAAGCCTTGTGACATTTTGATTTTCGTTTTTCTGGAGAAGCAAGATGCTTCTGGTGGGGTGGATGGGAGAGGGAGTTCTCTCCACCACACCGTGGGACAGTGGCCCCTGCTCCACCACACCGTGGGACAGTGGCCCCTGACACTTTGGTGATGGTGCAAGGGACAAATGGTGGCTGGAGAAGTTGGGTAATGTAGGGACCCTTTGGGCAGGGACACAGCACTGCGTGGAGGCCGCTCTGCCTTCTGCTCTTTCCCAGAGCCAAGGATGTGCACCTGCAGAGCCCTTGCTAACCTACAGTGAAGATGAGCAGCCTCAATATGGCTGGCATCACTATAGAAATGAATACAGGACTAGCCCAAATAACCTTTCTTTACTGCAGTAAGCTATTTATTCAGTGTCATTCATCCTAACATAGTTCACACACCAAATCAACACAGCCAGAGCATATAGATTTTAGCTTTCAAATAGTTTGCACTTAGTGCTCTATAAATAGAGCTACGTTGCTTTTCAGGTTGCTCACCCAGCCCCCCCAGACGGCGTGTCATCTTCGGACGTAACCATGTCATGATGGGTCCCTGAGAGTCATCTAACGAGGCTCAGTTTTGCACGCAAAGTCAAGAGAATCATCATTACTCAACACATTCTTGCTACCCGATAGCAGATAAATAGGTCTGCTGGGAAAAGGCATCTGTGGATGAATGGGTAAGAAACTCTAATAGCAACAGTAAAAGGCTTCGGATGCTGATCCTGCTGTCTGTCATCAGTTATCTTGGAAATATTTATCACTGCTGTTCCTCCTTACTCAAAACAAACATGCTGGTTTTAATGCAGTGATTGCCGCTTTTTATTCTATATGCACAGAGGGGTGGGGAGGGGGCAGAAATCAGCTGGCCTATAGATTTCAAAACAGAAAATGAGTATTTTCCCCTTAGTCTGGAAAGCAAAGAAGGAGCTGTCAGATCATGTGGCTATCTCAAAAGCAGAGAAATTGTTCTCATATGGCTGAATGTCTTGTGATTCAGATTCAAGCAAGGCAGCTTAGCTCTCTAACCTTTCTTCTCCAGGTCTGTAGATTAAAATGATGCAGGAGTGGTTTGGGTCTTTTATGTCTAACCTTTGCAGAGCCAATATTAAATTGTATGTATTCAAGGAGCTTTTCTAGCGCCAAGCCATGAGCAAGATTTACAGGAAAATTCAACTAAAGCCACAGTGAGAGAAAGGTTGAAGAAAGAGATCACAACTGGAAGGCTCTCAGAGGCTTAAAGGGGATACGAAGGATGAAGTTTGCTAGAAAAGCAAAATACAGGCACTCTAAACATCTCCAGGGAGAAGCGGGGAAAATACAGCATTCAGAAACAAGGGTATTAAGAAAGGAGGGAAAGGGATAAATGCTGAGTGTTACATATAGGGGTGAGAATTATGAAAAGGCGGTATAAGCTGATCCTGACTTTTCTCTAGCCAGAAAGCCTTTTTCCAGGGTCTTTGCAGGTGTGAGTTTACATAAGGAGTCTCCAGCCACGTGATGAAGCCTGCACAACCCAGATCACGTAGCCCAGCAACCTCTGTCCCAGGTCCACTTCACTGTGCTGTCCTCTGGTTTGGATGCAAATGGGGCTGTGGAGTGTAATGTATAGACCCGTCAGACACGTACCACTGAATACACGCCTAAAGCTGGAGGGCATGAACTTCATCTATAAAGGATGCTAGGCAGCAGAAAATTATCTAGGGTGGGCTTCATTTGACCATGTGTAGGTGTCCATATCTGAGCTACCGATGCAGTTAATGGAGACGAAAGACATTCAGCTCCTCCTAAAACAGGTGATTAAAATATGTCTGATGAGTGCTACCATCACTTTCAGCTCTGGACACTTTTGGTTACCCTTTAAAACATGTGTCTGACATGTTTATAACTTTTTTAGGAGAGGGTGAATGGTACTCCCAAAGTACCCCAAGCTGTGGGTGACAAAGTTAAGTGAGATGGATCCCAGCATTGGGCTCTTCCATGGGCTGCAGGAGAACTTTAGAGAGAGAGCCCACAGCAAATGTTACCCATTTTATAGTGACTGTGACTGCTCAGCCTCTGTCCTGACATGTCAGCTTTCTCAGCGTGGTTCTCCAGACTATCCTAGGAAGGACTCACGATGGTCCTTGAATGACTTGAAAGTAGAAGTGATGTCTAAGTAGGTCAGAGTGGAACCAGAGGCGCAGGTATAAAACATGGCTTTACTCTTGCTATGTAACTTGAATTTCCGAAGAGCTTGAAGAGTTTGCGAATCTAAAAGTAAGAACATGTACATGAGCAAGATCATATTAAGGCTACCTTGAACTGCACTTAGCAAAGCGCCAGGATGACACGACGTCTTGAAAGAATGTTAATTTTTAGCTCAGATAAAGTATACCCTCATGGAGAGTGCACAGATGACCCGGTTATATGGGAAAATATATGGTCCACAAGAAAAAGGAGATGTGTGAGCAAAACACACTGTGGTAGAGCCCACGGATAGATGTGTTGGCAAATTAAAATAACATGTTTCCTTTCTGTGGGAAAAAATAGTTACCCTCATAGGGGGATCATGTCATTTAACCACGTGGAGAGTCACCGCTGTTGGAAAATGGGTCCCACCGAAGAAACTCCATTCAAACGCCTCATATTGATTGCCTTTTCCAAAAGCCGCCGTGAAATGCGAGTGCAGGCAAGGTCTTTAAAGAGTTTTCATCAGAAGCAGGCAGAGTGAAAAAGGGTTAATAGTTTCATTTACCCTGTGTATTCCCACGAAAGCCAATGTCAGCCTACAGGCCTGACTAATCCCGAGTGTAGTTACTAATTGCTGTCATCCAAACAGTAGCTGGCAGCCATTTAATTTTCCCTTTCACTTGGTGTCATTAACATTAGTGACATATGGCTGCTTCCCTGCCACGGCTAAATGGCTACTGGCGAAACCTATGGCTTGAGCTCTGCAAACATGAAAGTCCATGATTAAGCATCTCACTGATGTCAGGAAGAACCGGCTACAGACCTGGATCCTAAGTGCTTGAAAGCTGTTGGGTTTTTCTGGGGACAGCTTACAACAACAGTACAAAGGTACACTTTTAAGAGCATCTTTCACTTATACTAAACTAATGGAGAGGCAGAATAAAACACAGGAAATTCTGGAGATGTAGCTTGAAACACATCTCACAGTTGTTGCAGTATAAATTATTACTTACTACTTAGCTTTCTTCCTTTCCTTTTCTTTTGTACTTTAATGTAGTAGAGCAGGGCAATTGTTTTTAACTCCGCTTGCATGATTCTCCCGAATTACTTTTGTATCCTCTCACTTGAATCAAAACCCTAAGTCAAGATTTCAGATACAGATGTCAAACCTCCCAGGTTCACTGACTGCTATCTGCTTTTACTAGATTTAAAAATCCTTTAACTCTGCTGCCTCATATACAGGTGTTACTTTTTTTGTGGGTTACAGTTACATGATCCTTCTCAAATCGGGCACTGCTTTCCTCTGCCTCATTTGTTCACGTCCTAAGCTGATTAATTTTTTAAATAGTACACTTCTTTCTGCTGGCCTCATGCTTACTATGCGCTGCAGAATTTTTGCCATGCTGCCTTCAGGTAAGATTTGCAGGATTTCATATCGCAGGCATTTCAGATCCTGTTCAAATAGCACAGCAACCGAAGTGACAACATTGCTTTTAAAGCTCGAGAAATTTCTGGACTTTCTGTCATTTGGAAACATAAGGCAAGACAAAAAAAAGCCCAGATCTTAGTGATTTTTCTTGCTAGGAAGACAGCAAGTCCCACAGAGGACAGTAAATGATTTTTGGCCACATGCAGCAAGCAGTGAAGATGAGTATCTAGCTTTCTATTTGTAAATTGAGTTCTTCCCATTCTGAGTTTTAAAATTAAATAATTTAGCGAAACAAAAGGGTGACAGAGCAGCTGACAAAGCACACTCTGGTACTCGCTTTCCTCACCAATCCCTATGCCACGCGGGACGTCTCCTCACTTGAACTGACTCCTGCCGTCGCTGTATTAGTGGCCCCGTTGCCTTCTTGAGGGTCCCTGCAATCAGCAGTTCTTTGGGGGCAGTAACCCTCATATTGTGGAAAGCGATTCTGCAAGCAGACCCCACCAGGTCTGCTTCCCACCCTGAACTGTTATTCAAGGCCAACAACTGCAGCCAGAAGTGCACTTTTCTGCAGGTTGACCTTATACCCATTTTCCTTGGACCAAAGACATGCTGAATCCAACCAATATAGTTTTCTTCTCTGTACTTTCAGGGTGACTCCCTTGAGGCATGTCTAGGAGTGCCTGTAGCTTTGTGTGTTTTATTTTAGCAAATGCAAAGAGAATTGCTGCTCCAGCTGAAATCAGTGCTCCTCAAACATTGGATTTTATCCCACAGTCAAGGTGAGCAATGAATCCTTGGGACCAACTTTGTGAGCTGCCTGGTCCAGGGGCACAAAACATAAAGCAGCATCACAGTTTCTATCCTGTTCTCCATTTTTTATGGAAAGATAATTTGACTTTTTTGTGTACCAGTTTACACAAGCTGCTTCATTTGGCACCCCTCTGAGGGATGGGGACCATTGGTGGAAGAACCGATAACCCATTTTCCTTCCTCCAGCTAGAGCTAAAAGCAGAGCAAGGCTCGCTATGAGAACAAAGGGAAATTTCAAACTTGTCTCCGTTAACAGAGCCTCACAGAGCTCCCTCCAGACTGCTCCAGCAAGGTCCTCAAATGACATAAAATGAGCAAACGAATCCGTTTTTGTGTTAGCGTACAGCCGCAGCACTGACACCAGCCAGGGATGGCAAGAGGGGTTACTCGACACAGGCGAAGATCTGACTCTACCCTTACACTCCTCATCTCTTTTCAAGAGATGAATAAAGGCTGAGTCAAACCTGGATCACAGTGAGCAGGAATTGCAGTAAAATTGCCAAAAAAAAAAAAAGTCACTCAACAAATTAGAAGTAAAAAAAAAGGGCTATGCATTGGAGTTTGAAAAAGTAGATCAATAGGGACAGGAACATAATGTGCTAGCGATGAGGAGCGCTGTGTCTGCGCTGGGTTTTGCTGGTTAGATAAGAGGAGGCAGAAAAGAGGGAAGAGGCAGGAGGGAGCAGGAAGAGGAGGCAGAAAAGAGGGAAGAGGCAGGAGGGAGCAGGAAAGTGAGCAGGATTGGCAGAGATGCCAGGGAGGCAGAGGACCCTCGGTGCCTGAGGCAGTAAAACACTTCATTAGGAGGGAGTAGCTCGACATTGCTGGGGAAGGGGAGACAAAATCTGGACTGGAAGGCCACCACTGAGGGAGAATCTGCATAATTCTGGGGATAATAAAAATTTGGGTCAGGCCACAAGTAAGCTGCTCTCCCATCACATGGAGGAGGGTTGCTGTCATGGTCTGGCGAGGAGGTGAGCGGCCCAACACATGTCCCACCTGGTGGGATCCCACCTTAAGGGGGGATACGGCCATCCTTAGCACCAGAGGAGCAGGGAGATGGGTGCAAGCACCCTGCATCTCCTGGCGCTGCCATGCACAAGGATGGGGAGTGGAGGTGCCGGCAGCCAAGCGAGGGATGACGGGGCCCGCAGGCCAGCATCCCGCAGGAGGGCCAGGGCAGGGGGATTTCAACCCCCAGTGCCTCTCCCACCCCAGAGCCTTTGGGGGCCGGGGAGGTCCAACGGGGGGATGCTGCCGTGCCCCCCGGCAGGGCCGAGGCAGCCAGGCGGTGCCTGCGGGGTTTCACCCCCGGTGCCGCTCGCACCCCAGAGCCTTTGGGGCTGGGGAGATGTAACCGGGAGGCTGCCACCGCGCTCCCGCTTGCCACACCGGGGCTGGACGAGCCTCGGCAGCGTGCGCCTGCGCTGCCTTCCAGCCTGCCTGCCTTCCTCCTCCTCCTCCTCCTCCCGGCCCCTCCTCCCGGCTTTGGCCGTGCCGGCAGCCGGGAGCGGGCGGCCGGCGGGGCCGCTGCCGTCCGTGCCAGCCCCCGGGGTTATGCCCGGCTGCAGGCGGGGCGCAGGGCCAGGGGCTGCCCGACCCGCCGGCCGCGGCCGGGGCAGGGAGGTCTCCGGCAGGGGCAGGGGGCGGTGATCCCCCCCTGCCCGCCGCCCCCGGGGAAGGGGTGCGCGGGCGCTCCGCCGCGGAGGATGAGGATGAGGATGCGGCGGGCCGGAGCGGAGCGGGGGTACCCGGGCAGAGCCTGGCTGTGCTGCTGGCTGCTGGGCTGGCAGGCGGCCGCCCTGCAGCTGCCGCCCTGCGAAGAGGTGAGATTTTCCTCCTCCTCCGGGGTTTTCCCCATCCATAGGGGCGGGGGTGGGGGGGATGCAGAGTGGCACCCCAGGAGGGGGTGTTGCTGGTTGTTGCTGCTCCCCCAGGGCTGTTCGTGGGACGATAGAGGGGTCGGATCGGCGGAGAAGGACCCTCCGCCGCGGTGCTGCCGGAGGCTCTGCAGGGCGGCCGAGCCCCCCCGCATCACGCGTGGAGCGGCCCCCTTTAGCCGTCGGTCGCGAAGCCCCCCCACGGTTGTTGCTGCTTCCTCCGGTGCGTGGAAATAGAAGAGCCCCCCCTCCAAACGAGGGGGACTCGGCTGGCCTCGCTGCTTTTCTAAATACCGTGTTAAATCAGTGCAAAAGGGGGAGAGTAAGGAGGGGGGGTGAAGCAGTCCCGACCCCCCTGTGTCAGCCCGGGGTGTCCCAGGCTGAGCCGAGCGTGTGACATGGGGAGAGAAACTTTCTGCCTTTCTCCTACTGTAAAAACCCGAAACAGGAGGGACTCGGTGGCTTCGGAGCGGGGACCGCTCTGCAGGGCTGCGCAGGGTGCGGGAGCTGGGGCTGCCGGGCAGGGATGCCCAGCCCTGGGCCGGCTCCGGGGGGCCCAGAAGGAGCCCCGATGGAGGGGACCGAGGCTGAGCCTCTGCTCCAGGGTTTCCATCCTCCCTCCTACATGCAGGTAGAGCCTCTCTGCTACTTTTCAAGAGCAACTGGGTCTTTCCTGTGTTTTAAATGTAGGTGTAGGGGTGAGGAGGCTAGGTACCACCTTCCCAAACAGGTCTTGGTGGCTGGGGCACTGCTCTAGCAAGCAGAAACTTGCAGGTGTGTTGACAGCGGTCAGTCCCCTTTCTCCTACCCCTCCGAGGATGCTCTGGGAACAGAGCTTTCTCACCTCTCCTGCTGCAGTTGCACTGTTTAGCAAGAAATAACTTGTATATCCTCAGACTGGATTGGGGGTGGGTGACTGCAGCCAAGTCGGAGCACTCGGCTGGCGAAGGGCCCTGATCCATGCTTGGGGGCTATTGCAGTGTGGGACCTCCTCGGCTGGGGGTGCAGAAGCCACGTCTCCTCCCTGCGGTGAAAGAGGGCATCCCTGGCCCAGGGAATATTCCCTCTTTGCCTGTTGAACCTACTTTTTGTCTTCCAAGGAGCAGAGCCTCGGTGGGAGAGCTCAGCATTGGTCTGCCATGGGAAATCTTGCAGGATACTCAAATCGGTGGCTGTTTCTCCTAAATGTTGGTTATCCTCAGAGAGGGGGATTTATGTACCCACCTGCTTTGAATTACCTATCTCCCTTTTCAGGTGGTGAAGGGAAACAGGACCTTCTAAAGCTGATCTCATCCTAAAGTCTTTGCTTAAAAAAAATGAACCTCTGCAGATGGTTACCAGATGTAGAGCTGGTATTTTGAGCATTACATATCAGGCTTTAGGTGTGCAAATTCTTTCCTGAGCCCCACTTCTGTGCCTCTTTGGATCTGGACAGGAGTGCTTTTGCTTTCTTTTCAGAAGGATGGACAATGTTGTTTTACTTTAGTTTCACTTGAATACTCTTGGAGACAGAGACATCCCTCACTCACATGGTTAAAAAGCTGTATGTTACTTGTGGAGCCATGCAACCATATGTCCCAGGGAATATAATTACAAACATGTCTGGATGGAGGGGGAAAAAAAAAGCTTGCAAAGAACCAGGGCAGCAGATGATCTGGTTTACAAAAGGGAAGAAAAAAAGTTAATAGTTCATGTAAAACGTGGCTAATACCTGGCTATTATGTGTCAGTCTCAAAACTTTACCATTTGCCCTAATTCAGTCTAATTTGAGTGATCTGGGTGTATTGCCATTAAAATCACAACAGCTCCTGTTGTGATTGACTCTGGTTTGGGCAGACTCAGACAGGGATGAAGTCGTGCGATGAGAAAGCACAGCCTGTTAGAGGCTATTGCAGTCCTTTGAAGATTTGGTGAAGGTCTTATTGTTTTATACCCGAAAGGCTTGAGAAGCACAAGGCTTAATGCACTGGCAGGTAGTTCATTTTGAATCTATAGGGGATCTTTCCTTTATCTGCGCTTTTTTTCCTCCCTTCCTTGACAGCTTGTTTTTCTGTTTCCTCACTGTTATGAGAAATACAGATATCTGCCAGTTTGTAAGATTTCTGCGCTGGTACGGCATTTGGAGCAGTGGGATCTCTGGCTATGCCTGAGGCTCCATGGTGCTCTGATTACATAGATAGTAAAAATAATAATGTATAGCAATGTCACTTTCCAGAAACCTTTTTGTCATTGGCTTTTTTCATCGAGGACTGTAGTAGTTTAGCACTTAGGAAGGGCATGTTTGTGCTGCAACCCAAATGTACGAGCAGCTCAAATGAGTATTCCCATGAGTTTTTGGAGTAAATTGATACAGCCATAAGCTTCTGGCACAATAGCGTTCGGTCCAGGCTGTGATGTCCATTCACATCCTGAGCTTTCCCTGAGCTCTGTGATGCCAGCAGCTAGTTTGAAGGTGAGTTAGGTGCATCTTCAGGAGATGGAGGCAGGCTCTGGGCTTGGATGGCTGGGGTACCTCTGGGGTGCAGAAGCTGGGGAGACCCATTGCTGTGTCCTGTGCTTTTGGTGACTCAGTATCTCGGATTAGGACAGTAGTAGAAGAATAACTGCTTGGTGAAGTCTTTCTGCCTATGCCAGTGATGAACGGGATACTAATGCAAATGTTTCATGTGTTGCATAAATTATGACTTCGAGTGGAGTTGATGACACCCATGCTTTTCACTGATATTAAAGGCACATTCAGCTATTACGATGGAAATGACGAGATATTACATCTTATTTTCCAGTGTTTGGTGCTTTTTCTAAACTTTTCAACTGAATGAGTCTTCTTCAGCTTCCCCTTAGAGGCTTGCCCAAATCTGAACAGATTTTGCATTTAGGACATTTTAACTGATACGCAGCCTAACTGGAACTTTTCTTCATTTAATCATTCCTTTCCCTCTGTTATTTGAGCAACCATAAAAAAAAAAAAAAAATCACTGAATGACTCTTCTCTTACTTCCCATTCAACCAAATTGTTTGCAAAGAGAGATGCGGAGCATCCAAGCTGCTGGCAAAAATGTTTTCTTTCATATACCCTGTTTGACTCTCAGTTACTATGCAGATTGAGAGCAAACACATATGTTTTTGATACAGATAATGAATGTGATTCCGCTACATTGGATGGTTTACCTGCCGTTTCAGTAGGCAGGTAAATCAAATATAGAATTAGAAAGTAACTAAGTGAATGGTAAAGCTAATGCTAAATGCCTTCTATGAGGGAAAGTATTTTTGTACTAGTCTGCTGCAATACTTCTGGAGAAGATAGAAATGATAGAAGAAATTTATTTGGACAATGAAAAAATCTTTTATACAATCAATTGCAAGACAAAGCCAAAGAAGTCTTAAGGAGGGAGAGGAAGCATGAACTTGAAACTGGGTCAAGTACAGTGGATTAAGTATGTTGAAATAATGTTAATTTTCATGATGAGAAAAGGTTAAAAAAATGGGGTGGATCTAAGTTAAGTGTGAAGTGTTTTAATTATATTAGTATATCAAATCAAGATGCTAGGTACTAAGCTAAGCAGCCTGGGAAGTAATGTGAAGCTCTGTCTTTCCATGTAAAGGATGGAGAGGAGATATGTGTTAGTCTTGGAAGGACGTTGTGTAACAAAGCTAGATAAAAGTCAGCATGCTTGTCACCAAATATACATGGCAGGAATAACAGGGATGTCTGCCAGAAGGAATCTGAGTGTCTCATAGACTCTTATGTTGTAAGGGAACTGGACCTGCTGGGGAAAAGGGTTGGGGTCATTGTGGGTGTCTCTGTAGAGACAGACCATGTGCTCATGGTGAAATAAGTTGGACAGATGATAAAAAAAAAAAGGAATAAAACATGTAAGAGTGCTTTTGTGCCTTGTCATTAGCACTCAGGAACTGTGAATGTTGTGTTTGTTCTTTAACTGGTTAATAAGCATACAGTGATCACAGCAGAGGGTGATGCTGTCTAAGTGAGGAGAGAATAACTTGAGGGAGGAGGAGAAAGAAGAACATGCGTTAATGCATGGGGTAGAGAAAATTAATGAGATGCAAATCTTTAGGACAAAGTAGAAATAAAAAGGCTTTCTGTGCACTTGAAAGGCTAAATGCTATTACTCTTAAAAGGTAATACTTTTTTCTTTTCATGTAACTGTAAGCAGCCTCTGGACATCTTGACCTCTGGGATTCATTTAGTCTCTGTTGGCCTTAAAATCTCTGAAGAGATTAGCTCATCACTAAACATTTAGGAAGGAATTCTCCTAAGTAGGTTCCCTCGCTGTCCCTTATTTGTACCCTTGCCTCTTTTCTCTGAAGCATCTTCACTGGCTATTTTGGCAACAAAGCACGAGCTATCTATACCAGCTGCTGGGGTGATCCAGTCTTGTATTCCCTGATTTCTAAACACCCTGAAAGATCTTAGACTCTTAATTTATGAGCAATTCATAGTCAGCAGAAGAGGCTGTGGAAAGATTCCTAGACAGATCATATTATTTTTATCACCTCTTGCTACGCAGACTTGTGTCTTTGAGGTGAAAAGAGAAATGTACAGCTTCCATTTGCCATGGTCATGGAGGGTCATAAAAATGAGGAAAGAAGAGCAAAAGCCCATGCTATAAAACTGCTGACAATAAAGTTGATGGAGCGGAAACGTGCACAAAAGGTGAGAAGACAGATGCTGAGACACAGGTACCGCAGCAGCAAGCATCGCCACCACAGCATGTAGGCAGACCAACGTGGGAGGTGGGGGGAAGCACAGGAGCAACCAGTGGGATGTCAGAATTTGAAACCTGAGAAGGACAGATGCTGGTATAAAAAATAGAAAGTGAGCCATGGTCGTAATGATTCAAGAATAAGAAAATTAGGCATGGTGGAAACTGCTATAACAGACCATAAACTCAAAAGACTTGTAGACATTAAACCAACACAAGATTGCATTTCTTCTGCCATCAAACACCAGTTGATCATTCAGGATGAGTACTTATCATCTATAAAAAAGCCTGTGATTTTCTTTTCTCCCCTCCCCCCCTTTATTACTCATAGCTTGTGTAGATTTAGAGAGGGCAAGTGAGGACAGGAGCTCTGCTGGGGTTCCTGACACATCCATGCATGGTGCCAGTGGGGACCATCGGCAAGCTGGGTGCCGGGAAGGGTGTATGCAAAGATTTGGGTTGTCAGCTGCCTCTTCTGGGCCACGTTTTCCACCAGGTGTTGGTTGGGAAAGATTTAGGAGTACTGTGCATTGCTTTATGCCAGCTGATGACCTGGGTCAGAAGTGCTGGAATCGCTTGAAGGGAAACTCTTGCCTGCAAGTCTGACCCTGTGCTCAGCGAAGACGTTGGCAGGACTCCCACCAACTGCAATGACCGCGGTGCAGAGCCAGGGTTATCAGGACTTGCAGAGATCACTCTGTGGTCAACTGGGAGATGACAACAGAGCAGGCTTCCCCCATGCCCTACCTGTAAGTCAGTGTTGACAGTTGCTGAAGAAAGCAGTAAGCCCCAGTTAAGTAGAAAAAAAATAAAAAAAGTGGAGAATAGATAAGGTTGGTAACAAGAAAGGGAGCCTTGAACCCCTCATGCTTGAGATAGGAAAGAAACAGTGTTTGAGATCAGGTCAGGGAACAGGTCCTGTGTGTCTCCAGGACATTGAAAAGGTTTTTCTAGGGGCTGCTACTGTGAAGGTCCTGTGCTGGTACTCAGCATGGCTGTGTCTTTCCTAACTCGTACACCTACTTGGAAAAGAGTGTCCCTCCCACTCCCCCTTGGTAATATTTTAGCTCTTATCCTGGACCTGAAAATCTCTTTAGGTTTCGGCTGCTGGCAGTGGAAACATTTTGGTTTTCAGTCTTTTGAAAAAGAAAATCTCTGGTTTTGAAGAAGAGGAATAGTTAAAAAGCCTTTTTTTTATCAACTTCCTTTTTAAAAAAAACAAACCCAAACCTTTCAATTACGAAACATTAGCCAAATCTAATAATGACCTTGTTTCACAAGCATTGTGATACTCACTTTTATAAATAGTGCCAGACAGTAATCGCTGTGCACTTGGGACATGGGCTCACAGCTGATTTAAGATGATCTAAGATGACGTGTGCAGCCAAGCTGCCGGCTCCTCTGCGTTGGTGCTGGCGATCCTGTCACTGTGTGCTGTCAGAGCAAACTCTGATTCGGCCGAAAACTAACCTGCCAAAAAAAAAAAAAGATAAAAAAAAAGAAAAGGGTGAATGTTTGGCTGGGTGCGTGGCAGAAATGACTCAGTGTTTAGTCTCTGGGGGGCTAGAAGTAGTGCAGGAGGCTTTGGGACCCACCAGGCACAAAGCTGGTCCCCTTTTATTTTATTTCTGGAACATAAAATTTTGGTCAGATAGAGCTAGCCTGGATTTACACTGAGATAATGCTGGACATGCTAGAGCATGTCCAAAGAAGGGCAACAAAGCTGGTGAAGGGTCTGGAGCACAAGTCCTATGAGGAGCAGCTGAGGGAGCTGGGGTTGTTTAGCCTGGAGAAGAGGAGGCTGAGGGGAGACCTTATTGCTCTCTACAGCTCCCTGACAGGAGGCTGTAGCGAGGTGAGGGTCCGTCTCTTCTCCCAAGTAACAAGTGATAGGACGAGAGGAAATGGGCTCAAGTTGTGCCAGGGGAGGTTTAGATTGGATATTAGGAAAAATTTCTTCATGGAGAGAGTAGTCAGGCACTGGCACAGGCTGCCCAGGGAAGTGGTGCAATCACAGTCCCTGGAAGTGTTCAAAAATCCTGTGGATGCGGTGCTTAGGGACATGGTTTAGAGGTGGTCCAGGCAGTTAGGTTAACGTTGGACTCGATGATCTCAGAGGTCCTTTCCAACCTTAACGATTCTATGATTCTATAACAGCAAGGGGATTGTATTTCCTGACGTAGGAAGAAGAAAATGAGAGGTGTGTGTTAAAGGTGTGAAAGAACTGGACTGTTGCTCTCTGTTGTGGAGGTCTGTGCTCTGGCTTCAGAGATGCAAGTGCCATCTCTGCAAGGAAAGGTATTTGCTGGCTGTAAGGTATGTTTTCAATGAAAAAAAGAAAATTCAGATGATGGGCTATTCCCAATGAGAAAATTTCTTTGACAGAGAATTTTTACTGCTACAAAAAGAGGGCAAATCACTCATCCTATTTTCCCTTGCAGATATGACATTAACCTCTCTTATCTGTTAGTGTTTTATGGTCAAGAAATACCACACATAGCAGAGATGGTTTATGGTGATACTTGAAGATTATTGGAAAGTACCTACAAAAAAAAGATAGGAACTGTATTATTCGGTGGTGAAAATGCTGGGAAGCTCAATTTTCATTTGTTTAGATTTTGTTCCACCTTTGAGGTGCAAATATTTTCCAGGGATAATCCACGGGAAAGTGGCTCAGGGTGTTTGGGACTGGTTAAAAGGATAGGCCCATCCTGCCAAGTACAGGAGCATCAGGAGAATAGATTCACATAAACAAGGTGAGCTGGTCCATGACACTGGACAAACCCCTGGCCCTCCTCTAGTTCCCAGGGTAGACATAGCCAAAAGAGCTATTTTGTATGTAATAGTTACCAATGTGGGTCACTGATGCTAATCTTATAATCCAATTTGATGAACAAACCCTGCTTTGAGGAAACAGTGAACTTTCCCTCTGAGGTTAGAACTGACCTGAGCATGCTTAGAGGTATTTTTGATGTAGTGAATATGGTTAGAAAATTGAAATGCATCAGATAACCAGGCCAGAGGAAAAAGTGATGGAGAGTGCAAAACCTGAAGATGCCATTAACATAATTGCTGCTGGCTTGATAAAGTACAGTGCATATTTCATAGTAGAGAAATCACTGTCTAAATTGATCGTACTGTCCCAGAAAACTAAAATACACTGAGGTGGTGACTTTTAGCAGCAAACTCAAGGGTGATTTAGACCTCAGCTGTTGACTCTTAAAGTGTTAATTTCCCATCGCGTTTCTTGTGGCCTGTGAAATCCTTCTGGTTTTGTACTTACTCTCTGAAGTTTCTCAAAGGAAGATCTGCACACAGGCCCACCATATTTTATACATGCGGAGGGGTGGTGCCGTGTCTTTTGAGAGACAAACGTCAGAAATGGATGACTTCTGATTTTTCCCAGGCTTTTATATCCATGGCTCCCTCCTGCTGGCAGGTCAACAGTACTGATCAAATGCTGCTTGTTTCTGGTTAGCTGCTTTTTATCTCCGGCTCTGTGGTTCCTTAAAGCAAATGAAGAAAAAGAAAGATTTCCCAAGACAGTTCTTTTCTTCTCTCTTTGTTTGGTCTTACTTCATCCAATTTTTAAAAAATTCAGACTTGTCTTGAAAGAAACAGAGGCCCTGACCAGACTCCTTTACAGCAGGTTTTATGCTTGCACAGAGGGAATATGAGCTGATGTGCATCTCAGGGATGCTGGGGGGAGGCTGCTCAGTAGAATTGGGGTAGAGAAATGATTCAGCTCTCCACACCGCACCTTTCTTGGCAAGCACCTGCCCTGCAGACCTGCTGATGAGCAGCTTGTCTTGCCTTGTGATGAATGTCAAGTGCCCTGATTAGTGAGGTAATGGCTGTCTCCCCGAGAACTGCTCAAGTAACAGCTGAACCCAAGCCAACTGTCTCCTCTTCCAGAAGACCAGACAGGGTGACTCTGTCGATTAACGCTTGGTTTTGATGCTGAATATAGGATTTACCAGGACTCTGAATTCTCCTTTTTTTGGCTGGAAGCTCACTGTGCTCTCTGTTAGCCTCTGCATGGCAAGAAGCAGGGATCCAGAGGCACTGCTCAATCCTGCACTGGAGCAGCATGTCCTGTTAGTGTCAAGGCAGCCTTTTAGGGATGCACAGACCAGGTATCACAAATAGTTCAGCACTGAGCCCTGCACTGCTACTGAAATAGCTGTGATCAATAATCGGATTCCCATTCACCCTAGCTAAGAGGAGCCATAATGTAAAAAAGAATCAATTCCTGTATCTTTTTGTTTTGCAGTATTTTTAACTGCACTTAAAGCCAACCCTACTTAAATGTTTGCTGGCTTCTCTAAAGAGTCATCGCTTTTTAGTTCCAGCTTTTAAATTAAAAAAAAGAAGCTGGTTTGCAGCATTTCCCATTGCAATACTGACCTGCTAATCTCTTGAACTGCTTTGCTAAACAAGGAAAAAGATTTCCTTAAAGCCTCATCATGTGGTTATGCAGGAATCACAGCTTTCATTGAAAAAGTGGGGAAAAGAAAAGGTAAGTCAGTCAGCTTCTCAGTATTGCAGAGAAGAGTTGGAAAATGTGAACCTTGAAAAGTGAAAATCTGGAAAGTTAAAGGAACTGGAGCTAAGTTGCATAGTGTTTCAAGGTCCTGTGGCACTTAAATAAGTCGTATGAATATGATGGGGTGGAAGCAACAATGCTTGACTCAAAGGTTTGGGAGGCTTTATGTGACTGTTACTGCAAGTACAATTTGCTTAACAAACTTTGCCATTATTCAACAGCATTTACACTGTAGATAGATAGTCTGATGGGGAGTCCCAGTGGCACCTCATTGAGCACCACAGTAAATTATTTGGGCTGCTTTCTCTAGCCTGCTAAACATGACAGGCCCAAAGAACTCGAACTGTCCAGACCACCCCAAGGTTTGTTAGCGTGCTCCCTGGCATGGATTTGCCCATGAAAGTTGGCACGGGATGGGATGTTGCAGTAGAAGCTGTGGATGAACTCCCACAGTAGTCCTCCAGTTAGACAATAAAGATGAAGGGAGGCAGTTTTGTCATGGGATGACTATAACTGGGTACAACTACTTGAATACCTACCATGTTAGGAGGGCACGTAGCACCCTTGTAGTTCTTCAGGACAGCAGAAAAACAGTGTGAACAGAAAACTTGCTCCAGTGATCCATACATAGTCCAAGCATGAGATCCTGGTGTTGTGGAAGTAGCTGAGCATTGGGCAGAACCAGCATTTCATACCATGAAAAGGACTTATCTGGCTTTTAACTATACAAGCTAGGCACCTAGTCTGACCTAGATATCTAGTTGTTAAGACAGAGACAATCACCCTTCGAGACTAAGTTTTCCCATCCTGAAAGGGTGGTGTGATTTTTCTGCTGAACGCGCCCATCTTTTTCCACTGACTACAGAGGGAATCTGGCTTATGTCAGGTAGATGTTCAACTTTTAGTTATCTAAAGTAAAATAAAATGAATCTGGACCCATTAGCGGAATTAATCTCTACTGTAACTGAATTACATTAGCTGTTACACAAGCTATGAGGTTGCTCTGTAAACCACAGGGGTGAAGGTGTGTTGATAAGGCTGGGACATGGCGGTGGTGGAGCTAGGTCTCTGCAATGACCTAATTACACTGGAGAAGGGACCCAAATCTTTGCCTCTGGACTGCTGAATTAAAGTGAAAACGCAGCAGGAGCACAGGCTTGGTCCTTAGTTCTGGAGAGTTATTTGTGAGTAAAGAGTTATTTGTGAGTAAAGAGTTATATTGTTTTGCTTTGTAGAAGCTTCCTACCAAAGGTGCGTTATCACACAGCTGAGTCCCTTCCTATACAGCGAATAATTAACACCAAGCTCATACCAGTGTAGATTTTTGTCTATGATATATGCAGGATTAAACCTAATACGTAAGCTTGCATGTAATGATCAGCTTGTAATTTATTGCAACTGTTTGTCAAATGGGCTAGACCTTGTATTTGGATTTAATTTCCTAGTGCAAAAAGGCAGGTGTTCAATTTATGATTGCTTACAATGTGCATGATTACAGGCTGACTGCATTACCTGGGCAGGAAAACCAGCTATGAATGCAGTTTGTTCTTCTTCTTGTAGACTGGATCATGTCTCGCAGGTGCAATCGATAGCAAGGGACAGCTCAGGAACCGTGCCTGAGCAAAACTCTGATCTCTTCCTTGTCCTGCCTTTCCCCCCAGTCCGTGGGCTGGTGAGTCACTGCTGATTTGACTGATAGAGCCGTACGGATAACACATTACCCTGCCCCTTGAAGGGGGATTAATGGTGCTGCAGCCAAAGCTCTGCCTGCTGCTGTCACCCCCCAACTCACGCCTCAACCCAGCCTTGGTTCTACACGAGAGGGAAGCTTGTAGCTCCAGGCACCATCTGGCTGCTAGAAATGCTAACAAATTTGGATTTATATCTGCCTAAAAAGCTGCCTTAGCCCTATGGGTAAATCTGAACTTCAGAAGAAGTGTGCACTGAGCAGGGCTTGGCTAAACCCTGCTACTGGAGATCATTTTGACTGGGGTTAGCAGTGTGCGTACAGAGAAGAGTCTAGGGCCTGAACGCAGCTGTTGGCCGATTTAAATCTAAGATGCATTTTCTCCATCATTTGCTTAGCTCAGACTGCCTTGGGCTGCTAGCTTGTCCTTGGTTTTGTTTGCTAGTTATTCTTGCAGTGGAAACGGACTCTGTGGGCTTGGAGGCAACCCTAGAGGACAATATTGGGTGAGGCTTCCTCATAAGAATATACGGTTACATATTTTTCTTGTCAGGCTGTGATTTAAGATCTTGCTTTGTTCACTGAACAGGGTTATTTCAGACACATAATATAGTTAAGCACTCACAAAGGGCATGGTCCTATCCTGAGACAAGTGGTTGCAAGTCAGGCAGAAGCTCCTGAGCTAAACCTGCCAAATGTGACCTCCCTGTGGTGTTACAGGTGTCATCAGTCTCTTTTTTTTGTCTTTTTTTTTTCCCCCAAAATGGAATATTCATAAAAACATGTAGCATTCCCAAAGTTGAATATCGATGAAGATTCAGCTAAAAATTGTAAAAAATGCCTTGTTTGCCATGGGTTGCTTTTTTTTTTTCCTGTTTGAAAATATTCAGCCATCTGGTCAGCAAACAAATAAAATGCTGCATGATATTGGCAGCAAAGCATACACTGAAAAACAACTAATGGGAGAAGGAAACAGTTCACAGTCCTTCTGTAGTCTGGTGGGTTTTGGTTTTGCAATTTTTTACCCACACAGAAGACTACTGAGTTAAATTTGTATTTGTAAAAAGCAGAATCTGGTCATGATCCTCATATAAGTAAATGCAGCTTTGGCAAAGCCTGAAGTCAATAAAAATATTTCTATTTTTACTTCCCCCCAAGGATTAATTAGGCTCAGTGAAAGAAGCACACCTTTTCTTCATTATCAGAATCCTTACTTTGCAGTAGTATATGTAAGTGTAACAAATAAAGTCCTGGTTATAAACACATTTTCTGTCAATGTGGCCACTTTGGTTAAAATCCTGTCTTGAAGAAATTATGCGAGTTCAAATTCTAGTACAAATAATTTGTATTGATACAGAAGTGACTAATACCTGTAGCTCTTGTCTCTCTTCTTTTGGGGACTATATATCTTGGTAGAGGAGCCTTTGTATTGGGGTAATATTGGGTAATGCCTTCCACATGGAAGGTTTATTTCACTATATCTTTCCCTGGCTGTACCTAAAAGTCAGCCTCTGAGGAAATCAAGGTCTGAAAGGGAAAAGCTGAGCTCAGAATTGAGCCAGACTCATCCATGGCTTGAGTGAGGAACACGCCAAGAGCACACAGACCTGGGTCAATAGTGATGGGGAAATGAGGGATGGGCTTTTCACAGCTCCTGCCCTGTGCAAGCCAAATAGCTAGCGGATATTTTTTCATATAGTAACATCTCTCACAAGAGAAAAGGAAATGTGGAGCAAATGCATTTGGTAGGAAATTGTAGAGGAGGTGACAGGGCAGAAAAATGATAGAAGATCAGATGCGCGAGCATCACCCAGACTTCCCTCTAATAACAGTGATGTTCATTGTCTAATCTTTTTCTGCTGCCTAGTGCCGTATGAAAAACTTGCACACCTAATGGAAACTGATAACTGACAGCAGAGAGGCAGGAGCGGAAGCTTTGCAAAACATTCATGCATGTTCCTGGTTTTAAGCACGTGAATAATTCCACTAAAGTTTGAAAACCAATGCCTTATTTAAGATGAAGTTCATGCTTAAATACCATGCTGGATTAAGGTCGGGGATTTCTGCGAATTGCAGAGAGTCAATACTCTGACATAACTGAGATGATATATTATTGAATTTAAACCTTTTACTTCCAGTAAGCCAAAGATTTTCCTTTAGGTGCAGTGTTGAAAAAAATGTATTGACTGGTGTTCTTTAAAAATATTTAAATGTTAAGTCAGTTTGGTGCTCATTTGATGCTGTGTCTTGTGGGTTTTCATAAAAATACTTCTTTTGTTCTGTATACATTCAGCAGACTTTTTAGGACTAACTGATGATGTCCTTTTCTGTGCTTTTTAAAATTTAATTGGTATAGCAGATTGGACAGGATGCTGCTGTGGGACTCTGCTACGGGAGAGGAAATGCAATGAAATGGGCCACATTGATTCCTCAGATGATTAAATCTGGCCATAGTTCAGGCCCTCACTGGATTAAAGTGGACAACTTGTAAAATTGTATTACCTTTATACTGCTCCACATGAACCTGCTGGGAGCCCTGCAAGGATGAGACAGGTGGTTTGGTGGTAGTTTGTGAACTGAATCCTTGAAGATGTATTTTCCCCGTGGATACTGTAACTGCAGAAGTTAAACTTGGTTCAGAGTGGTGGCTCAGTGAGGTAATGGCCATATGGAAGGAGATGCCCGGGCTCTAGGATGCACTTGCACAGGCCCAAAAATGTTTATATTGCGCTAAATGGTTCACTCAGATTGGAGGAGCCTTGTAGATAAATATGCTATAATATTTACCTTAATGTTTGCTCCATCTGTCTCATTTTTCTCAAGTACCTAGATTTTCCCACTGAAATTATCAGCTCAGGTCCTCATCTGAGGTAAATTATTTTACTCTACTCAGCTGTTTTATGTCTAATGTAGTTCTAGTTTGTTGACTCTACATGCCTCAGGATCACCCGAAGTGAGGTTTTTGCTGTGTCCTTTATTTTGAGAATATAAAGAAGGACCCAGATTTGTCATCTTGTCTTGCATCTGATAAAGAAAGGACGTGACAAGGCATGACAAGAAGTGGGTTGACTTGGCTGGTGCTTGAGGAACTGCTGAAATTGGGCACAGCATTGGTGTAGGGGTTCAAAAGGAGGGCAAAGGGCAGAAATAAAAAGGAAAAAGTTGTCTTGGGGGATGGAAAGCTGAGTGCCCAAGGGAAGCCTGGGGAAAGCTTGTACATCTGTTGAGCAGAGGCTGCCTGGGGCTAAGATCTGCTCACTTGCCTTGAAGCAGTTGACTCATCTGGTTGCTGTCCATCTCAGGTCTGGAACCTCCTGATGGCCTTGACTCCTTCACAAACAAAAGCTCAGCAATTTTCCCTGTGGCTTTAATACATCTGTTGGGATGCTGCAGGTACCTTAGGTGATTGTCTTCTTGGGATTTGCTTCTGGGCTATTAAAGAGTTATACCCTGCACTCTTTTTGTGCAGGTTGCCTTCTGAATAGGCAACACTCAGCAACATCTATACTCAAAAAAAAAAATAGAAGCTTCTCTTTTCATTTACGAGTCTTAAGCCTTGAATAGCTGGGAATAAAACATCAAGGTTGAAAAGGAGGAGGAATGAATAAAATCCAGCATATTAAAAGTTATAATTAGAACTGTGATCAACTTTGATACTGTCAGGCCTTCTCAAATGTAATAACTGCGTAGCTTTGAATAAAAAGCCTAACCATATTTGCAGTGAAACATGAATCTTGTTCTTGGAGAACGTTTTGGCTTATTACACAGTGCCAGCGTGTGTGAATTAGAGTATGCTGTACTGAGATCCTGTGGGTGGCTTTATCTGGTGTCCATATGCACACAATGTTTGCATAAGACTTACTGTATAGTTGATGTTTGTGAATAATAGGCACTAAAATTTACTTTCCTGAAGATGAAAGCTGGTTTGTGTGCATGGAAGTGACCTTGTGCAAACAGTTCTCTGCCGATGTGTCTGGATGCTGCTCTGTTAGTGTGGTAGAGTAGGCGAGGGGCACCCAGCCAGCTGGGGACAGTCCATCCTGATGGCGCCGTGGCACACAGGCTGTGCCTGAGCACCTGGCGTCTTGGACCACTTTGGGGAATATCTTCCACTGCTACCCAAAGCTTTCCTTGCCATAGGGAAGAGAGGTTAGTGTCATCATGTGGGTGGTCTTAGAAGACCCTTCAGTAGTGATCATGGACATTACCTGCAGCTCTTGGCTAAAGTGGGATGTGGGAATTCCTCACAAAGTGGTGCGTGGAGTCAACGTGTCATTGTTCCCTCTGCAAGGCTGCTTATTTGCTTTGTGCTCTGACTGTTGAATACCAAACAACAAAACAGGAGGATTTGGTGAGTTTTCTCCTTTATAGTTTTGTAGGTAGAAATTTATGACAGTGGTGGAGGGAAAATACTATCAAATCAAAAGCATGAGGCACTACACCTCTTTTTACCTTCTTTTATTGATATAAAAGAGTCGATAAGGGATAGATTCCCAGCAGTTAACAAAGCAAGTACTTAAGCTATGGATAGGAAGCTTAAATATTGATAGTTAAAAAGCTGTAGCCCATTAATTCTACTTTTGATGGCCTGCATGGGATCATGAATACAGGCATTAAACCTGACATTTTTTCCTTAAGCCTAACATCTCTCTTAATGCTTGATGTTTCAAGCTAGTTGGCTTCAATATTGCAGGTTTAAGCCTTGAGAGCCTACTTCAGCAAGGTGTTTAAGGGACTGGTCTTTTTGGGGTGAGGTGAAGATGTGCCCAGTACCACTGTGACCCTGTTCTCCGCCACAAACTTGCACATGCAGTGACCTGAAAACCTCTTGTCACAAACAAGAACAAGTGGAAAAAAATGTTATTTTAAAATACTTTTATTGAGTATTGAAATAGGGCTTCCTGCTTTGGAAGAGAGAACCTCAGGAAAAGGCATCATTGAAAAGGCTGGAAACAGTGGGATCTCATAACTCCAGCGTCTCGTAACAGCTGATTGTTGCTGTGCAGAAGCAAAGTGCTGTGAGGCAGTAGGGTGAATATTGTAGGGTAGTGTAAAATAATCCCAGATGTGCTGCCACAGATAGTGCAAGTATCACTTAAGAAGTTTAGCCAAGTAGCAAGTTGTGTGTGTGTTTATTAAACTTAAAATATTATTATATGTGCATTTAAATGCTTGTAGTGAGTAAGACTTAGAAAACAAAAAAAAACAACCCCAAAACAATCCTTCATGGATAACCCTTAAACTGTAAGATTTTCTTGTCATGAATAGTAAAGAACAGTTGTCGTGTATAGATTGGTAGTAATAAAAGTCATTCTCAGTTTGACAAACTATATTTATTTGGGTGTAAATATAAGAAAAAATATAAAAACTCATAGAAAGCTCATTGCAGTTAATGGAAAAATATTCACTTTATGAAACTGGATTAAACCTGTCCTAATATTACTTCTGGGTGACTAAAAGACTGGATGACTCAGTAACATTGGGACAACGAAGATAAATGTATTTATAAACATCCTTTACCACCATGTTCTTCACTTCAATTTTCTCTTTAATCTGACTTTTTTTTCCAGAAGATTTAGGAGCTCACTGAAAAAAATATATTTCCTGATCACCCTTGTCTAAAATCTTTTTGAGAAACAGTAGAGATTTGCAGGTGAATTTGTTAGGTTTTGAGACTGAACGGTTAAAAACCCCACAACCCAAACCCTGAATTTCTGGGTTCATCAGAAATGTCCTCCTGATTGCTGGGAGAGCCTGGCAGTCTGGAGGGACACCTGGGTCAAAGAGGGGTTCTCCAACTTTCTGCTGACACTTGCCTTGATTTAAATCTTAATTTCTGTATTAGACCTTTAAATTTCTGCTACAGGCTGTGTAGGAAATTTGGGTGTCATAGGAGGGAAACAGTGAGGAGCAGGGAAAGTCTTAGAATCATAAAATCATAGAATCATTAAGGTTGGAAAAGACCCTTAAGATCATTGACTCCAACCATTAACCCAGCACTGCCAAGTCCACCACTAAACCATATCCTTGAGTACCACGTCTACCCTTCTTTTAAATACCTCCAGGGATGGAGACTCAACCACTTCCCTGGGCAGCCTGTTCCAATGCCTGACTACCCTTAAGTAGGTAGTCCTCCTTGAGTCCTCCTTCCAAGCTGTGGACCCCGACTGGGTGGATGTGCCTCACCACAGCCCATTCTTCTGTAGGCTGGACCAGGGTGTGAACACGGATGTAATGTCATGTTCAAACTCGCTCGCTTTCTGGGCTCTGTTGTAACTTGTTAGAGACGACTGTGAAGCTTTATAGAGAGTTAGGACAGTCCTGTGTTTCATTACCCTTTTCAGCAGTCTCACACCCCTCCTCCTCTTGTGAGAAAGGAACTTGATGGCTATGGTGAAGAAAGGGGAGTGATGCGATAATGGAAATCATTAGGATTTTTGCTTTGGTTGTGGAGTTAACTTCGGCCTGTGTAAATGACACTGAAAAACTCCCTGAGAAGAAAGGCTGGACAACTGAGTTGAAACCAAACGTTACAGGCTAATGAAGGTCTGAAGCAAGCGTTTGAAAAGGTCAATGACTTCTGCCTGTTAAGAATGTAATGATCAGGTTTTCTGTTAAAGAAAACCCCAATCTGAATTAACATGTGCAAACACCACGCTTTTCTTAGAATCTGAGTTGATGGGCTTCTTTTAGTGTGTAAAATGGAGTGGGATTCATCTCTCTAAGTGGTGCTTCCCAGTGGGCAACGCTGCTGTCTCCAACCTGTATCCCACCCTATTCCATACTAAGTGCACCCTCCTGGTGTGCTTGTTGACCACACAAGAAGTTCCACTGTGTAGATGGCTGGAATGGGATGAGATGGATCCATCCCTCTTCTGTTGGTGGTCGTCCAGCAACTATGGTGGACAGTGGCAGAGTTAGAGAGCTGGAGAAGTGTCTTGGAAGCGTATAAAGGGTGTGAGGTGAGAATGGATTCAAGGGCATGCTTTAACCCCTGGAAAGCTGAAACTGAAACTTGATGCAGTGTGAATGGACATGAGTCTTGCCCTTTGGCTCTGTGCTCTCACTGGGTGGTGGAGTTGCCAACCCATGTTGTGGGATTTAACATTTGCTTTCCAAGAGCCCTCATGCTGGGGACTTTGACTGACACACTCCTGGGAAGAAAATGGAGACACGAAAGGGACTTAGGCACAGTGACTTCATTTTCATAGAGGCTAATTTTCAAGAAGGAAGTTTCTGAACCATCCTTTGGGCTCTTAATATTTGTAGAGCTTTATGAGGATGAAAGTCTGTGTAAGTGCTCGGTGTTACAGTTCACAGAGACAGAAGATGACATGCCGCTACCCTGCAGTAAGCCAATGTGCCACTGACAAGTCTATTATGAGTAAGGTCTGTCTGTGGCTTATTGCATTCAGCATCTTTTTACATAGGGTAAAGTGTTTTAAAGAATTATGTGGAAGACCTGTGACAAAATGATTGCACGAATTTCTTTGCTCCGCACCAAAGACAATGCTGGTGTCAAAGCAGCTGACCTCCTCCAAAGCAGTTGTTATTTAAGGCCAGAAATGGTAAAATCTGGCCTTACAATCAAATCCAATGTGGTATTTAGACTGCAAAACCCTTTGAGAAAGGTCCTATGGATCAGAAGAGCAAGACCGCAAGTGGTTTAACCATTATAACTGGATCAGTGTGGATTAGAAACACATGGGGTTGGTGCTGGGAATCCTGAAAGGCAAATTGACACATAGCAATGTTAGCAAAGGTTAACAAAATATTACATGTGGTCCAGGGATTGGAAAGAACAATAATTAAATGCATGATGAAACACTGACAGGTGAGAACTGGGTACATCGTGTCCTGGCAGGAGCAGGGGCTGTAGAGAAGGGGGAGGTGGGGTTGGGTAATGCAGCCCATTGCAGCATTTGAACTTCTCCCTCATCCTGGAGACTGGCTGGCCAGAGGTTGGCTGGGTTGTTTTTTGCACCAAAATTATATAAATTTATATTATAAACTAAATAATATTATATAATATTATATATTCTCCTAACTAGGCAGCTCCTTGTGTTTTCCTGCTTGTAAACTTTCTCTATTAATCCAATGAATACTGCTGGATTTCAAGGCACTAGTTATTGTAGAAAGGGTTGTGACAAGCTTCAGGCTTGCTGGATGCAGCTGTACTGGGTGGAAAGGGCATCTCCATCTCTCTGCCAGCCCCTCTCTGGGCTGAGCTTAAAAATTGCGAGGGGTGTGGTGGCTCATCTTCAGAGATGCGGGTGAAGGAGGGATTACGTGAGCCGGTCATCCTGTGGGTGGGAGAGGGGTGGAAGGAGATGAGCTGGGGTGAGTAGCAGGTGGGGAGAGTATAACCCTGTTCATTTACCACAGTGGCATCCGAAACACAGTGTATGATCAGAGTGTTTAAGAGCAGAAAGTCTTTGTCATTTATGCAAAAGGAGGATCCATTTTATTGCTGCTGACCATTATTCATTGAGTTGAATTCAAAATTCATTAAAAAACATCAATGAATTTTGGTGAAAAACCTTAAATAATTGTAGACTGTGTAGGAAAACAGGTCTTGACTGTCTGTGGTACGTACATGGGAAGCCCATCCTGCAATACTCCAGTGCCTCACAGTAAGCTATACATATTCTTTTGCAGTGGCTCTGTAGCAGAGCAGATATCTTGTAGCCTTATTTTACAGTTGAAAAATAATGGCAGATGTGACTGGTTTATGTGTATCCAGTTGCAGTTCAGAGAGGATTGTTCTCATTTAGTTCTGAAAAATGGCCATTCGAGCCCTCTGTGTAATGATATTCCCATGCTCCTGGGCTGAGCTGGTGCTACATGGTACTACAGGGTTTCTGTTCTCACAGCTGAGATCCCTGCCTATGCGATGGAGAGCGGTACCAGCCCGGACCCCTCTCCTACTCCAGCCTGCAAAGCTGTGTCTTCTCGGCATGTTGTCAGAACAAGGTTTGGAGTTTCCTCAGGACCTTTTTATTTGGCTTGATTATGGTGGATTTTTTTAATGATGGAAAAAAATTACATCTTGAGTCCTGGGCAGATGGGAAGGAAGGGTTTTACAAAGGATTTGATGTTGGTCTGGTTTAGTTTCCATTGAAATGGGTGGAATTTCTGCCACTGATTGAAATGGGAGTGGACTTAGACTAGTCTCTGAAAGCCTTATCATTGTTTTTTCACATGGTGTTATGGTGTGACCTTAAGGTTTCCAAAACTGTAGTGTGAAAGTCTGCACCCAGATGAAAGCCTGGGTTGGAGCTATAAAACTGGTCCTTGGAGATGGGGTTCTCTGGTGGTGATGTGAGTGAGCACTGCGTTCCCCAATGTGCTGGAGCTGCCTGCAGTCAATAGACAGGTATAAGCCAAGAGGTACAGGCAAAGATGGTCAATTTTTGACTTGTAGGTCTAAACCGAGCATCTTAGGGCAAATTTGCATTTTCACAAGAAGCTTGACTCCTGTTAAGATATTACCATGTTATTTTTCATTTGGCCAAAACCCTGAACTACTACTGTCCTGATTCTGTCCATTTTTAGGACAAATTCTGAATTCTGTCAGGGTTTATCTATTTTCAGTTCAAATAGATTTTCATTTTCACCTTCAGAGTGAGGAAAATAAACCCAAATGGAGTAGCTAGGAAAATCCTGAATGACTGAAGCTTCTTCAAAGCTTTGGTTTTAGTTACATTTCCCTGCATGGCTGATTTTTAGCTTCAGCCATGCAAGTGTCCCCATGATTAACAACGTTGACTCCAGTCCTGGGCCTTGATGGCTGGTGGCTCTTCACCACTCTCCTCACCATCCTGGATGCTGTGCCGTGGTTGTTGCCTGTCCAGAGATGTACTGTGCCCCAGGTACCATCAGCAGCTCTGAGCCATGGAGGAACAGTTTTGTGCCAATCCCCCTCGGTCCTTGAGGTTTGGGCAACCCCATCACCGCATGGGAGTCATTAAGCAAAGCACACGAGGGTTTGTGTGCTTGGGAGCTACCTAAACACCTCACTTGGATGGGAGGATACTTGGAATATTTACGATAAAATAATCCTAGTGTTCCCTGAGCCCTCCAGCTAAGGGGAGAGGTAGTAACTTTGTACCTCACACCTCCTCAGTAGAGGACTAATTAGCTGTGCTTTTAAAGATATGTTGACAGTCTTGAGGCCTTCGTCTGTAATTATCACCACCTCACTGTTTTATCTCAAATGTTTTACCTCTAGAACTGGGCAGCATTTTCCCGCCTTTGGGCAATTTCAGTGTCAAAGCTGTTATTTTCACTCAATGTTATGGCCTGATATAATTTCTTCCTCTAATTCTACAAAAGAGGAAAACTGACATCTCAGTTTCTCAGCCTCCTACGAAGGGTAGCACAGTATTTGCCTTTTATTCCCAGAGTAGCAGAGTTAGTTAGCAGTGGTAAAATCTGGTCCAGTTCTCTGTTACTGGGGAAGTAATAAAAATAAAATGATAGAGGAAATAGTTTGCTTGTTTGTTATTTTGCCTTTAGGATTAAGTGATGTGCTACTGAAACTGGAGACTTAACGATGGCTCATTCTCTCTCCATTTTTGGATGTTGCCTTTTGAATCAGTCTCTAGGTCTTTGAGCTAATTATTTTGAGGAGATATGATGATGCATAAGTGTTCCCTCCCTTCCCCCATGCTAGCATGGCCTAGGAGGAGAGAAAGGACTTACACAAAGTCTGATATAAATGTGGACCCTGTCTAAGTAAGTTAAGAAGGAACTGGAATTACTGATAGGAGCGTTGGACTCCATAATCCAAACAAGAATGAACATTCAGGTAAGAAGTGCTTTAGATACTTAGGTGAATCCATAGTGAAATTTTAATTATGCCCATTTGTGACTAAGCCTAAATTGCTGCCTTAACAACTTCCCAATCAGTAAGGCTAGATGAAATGGTGTTAAATAATGTTAGCATTTTATCACTAATAGTTCTTAGGAGCAATGCTACTCTGTGTTAATTTTCCAGTAGAAGCACAGTGTGTCATTTTCCACTTTGCTCCAGCTCCCTCTGATGCTGTCAGGAAGGTGCTCGCCCACCGGAGCGGGAGCTGACTGTGCCGTGGGCAGGTGGCTGCAGCCACGGCGGGCACATGAGCTGCCGTCGTGATTTCGAGAGCAGCAGAGTCAATTCAGACCCTCGGATGTCCAGAGGAAGCCAAGCTCCCAACGCAATCAGGAGAGTTGGGGTCTGCAGCTGAGTTTTCTTAGTATAGATGCATGGTTTAGGTTTTGCAGCTATTTGTCTTCTCTGACTGTATAGGGTAACGGATGGGGATGAAACCTGCATACTGCCTGAAAGTTAAGCAGCCTGTAAATAATTGTGCCTTGCTTCTGAGTTTTCCATGTTTCCAACAGTGAGGCAACACAAGATGCTGCAGCCCTTAACCATTGGCATATTAGGACATTAACAAGCCTATGTGTGCACATATACTTGTATCTTGTAATAGCTGTGTCCTGTGAAAAAGGGCTTTAAAAGAGTATGCTTTTAAGGTATTAGAGAAGCAGAGATTTAAGTGGGAGGCCCAGTGGTTCTCTGAAATCCGCACAACAGCTCAAGCTGGTGGCAGAAGGAGGATCAGGAGCTGTAAGCCCTATTCGCAGTGCTTGCTCTAAACACTAATGAACATGCCTTTTCCTAATGCAAAGCCGAAGCCTAAAGTCTGTATTGTGAAATATCCAAGAGAGTGAAACTCAGGATGTTTATAAGCCAGTTATCTTCAGCCCTCCCAGACATTTAATACAGAGTCACAGTCCTGACTCACTCTTCTATACCATTTTGAGTAATCAAGCTGGTGAAATGATGGAAATATCTCTGATTACTTATAGCAGTTTCTCATGTTCAGGGAAAAACATACAACTAATGTACAACTTAAGGTGACTACCAAAACTACCTACAGCCCAAAGAGCAGCAGCATTCATTCTTAGATGTACATTTTCATTGTACTTACTCATCACAGGACTCCTCAGGAAGAAAAAGAAAACCATACAATTGATGAGATGGGATATTGGAGAAAAGTGGGTGGAAAATGAGTCAGTGACTCTCTAGTTGTTATGGTACCCAGATGTGCATGTTGTGGACAGGTCTGGTAGTTTCATTTGGATACATGCTCATGAGTAATTCCCTGTTCCCTTCTGACATACAGAAAAGAGCATCTGCACTCTCATTTATTATTTATCTATGAGCAACATTTTTAATTTAATTAGAAATGTCAATGTAAAACGATCTTTTCTGGGAATAGAAATGGCTCTTGTACGTAAAGGGTAATGTGTGCTTGGAAAACATTAATACATTTTAATTAGTGAATATCATGTTAAAACTAGTGTACTGCACCAAACTTTGTAGAAATAATGTTTTGGAGAAGATGATAAAATTTGATTAAAAAACCTGTTATTTTTGGTTGACCTAAGCAGTCATTTATTGGTAATTAAAGCGCGTTCTTTTTATGTGATATAATATCATCCCTGTATGTTATAAAGCTCTTTGATTGTGGATGCACATGAAGTGTAATGTGTAGGAAGAGATGCACTCCGATATCATGCCTATGCTTTGCACTTACCCCGTTTCACATTTGGTCGCTTCTTATTTTGCTGCGTTGATTGCTATCCATAATTAAATTCTCAGCAGCAAATTCAATTTGTGAATGGGTGTGCGGTTGAACATGTTCCTCCTGCATTTTCTTGGATCGTATTGCAGAGAAAAGCAAGGCAGCATGCAAACAATGTCAAATGTCTTTAGTAGGAGGAGTCGAGGAGGGAAGCACGGAGCAGGTAAGGATTGGTCCTGCCAGTCCCACAGACCTTAAGAAAAACACTCCTGAATCCATTGAAAAGGCATCTGTCTTTTTGGGATATGGTCTCCATTCCCTTTCTTCAGGCAGCATGGCTCTGCCAGGGTGGATGCTGCGGATGCCAGATCTTTAGTTCCATGACAGAAGTACTGGAGCAGGGCACTAAGGGATATCACTTAAGGAAGGATCTGCTCATTCATATTAACTTGGGGATGCTCAGACTCGGTTGGGCTATAGACAGACCTTACGACACGGCTTCCCATTCTTTTACACAGCCAAATGGGAGTCCACAACCTTTAGGTTGTCAATCTTTGCTAGCAAACCCAGTTGTACCATCAGTAGATCTTTTAACAATTTTTTAAAAGGAGCAGCTGTAGTAAGATTAATGTTTGAAAGCATCAGTTGATGAGAAATGGTGTTTTTTGGCAACTCTGGCTCGCATGGGTAATTTCTCTGAAGTCAGTGGGATGACTTGCTTGAGTAGAAGCCATTAGTCATTGCTTCTGGCTCTGTACATCCTTAATGAAGCGCATGTCGCTAAAGGAAGGTTGCTGCTTCTGAGAGGAAGGCACAGATTCAGACTTACTGAGTAGACGGTGGTGTGGGCAATCATTGCTTCTCAGTAGTTTCATCATTTTAGGAAACATGACTCAAGAAGTTGTTCCTGCCAAAAATTCCCATTACATTTTTATTAGGATTAGGTTAGATGCTATTGGGTCAGTGGGAAGGGAGTCTCCATTAGCCTAGAAGCTATGTACATTCTTGCCATGAATAATAATCTCTGCCATATTCATTTGTAAGCCAGTGACCAGGTCTTTGATGGATTTGATAGTCTACCTCCACTGGTTTCAGTAGTCATAATTTCTTCGGCAGGTTAAAATAATGCAGACCGCAATATAGTGAAACTGTTACCTACAGGTGTCTAAAAGGAAAACCAGGGCTAAGAAAGCCACCCAGTTCAAGTAATATTAATGTTTCCAAATTTTCCCAGACAGCTGCACATTAATATTCTTCAAGTTGCAATGCATTTTCCATGGTGAGGTATAAGGTAGGAATGGCTGGAAACGAGTCTGCAGCCTGAGTTGTGCTGCTTTTATCATTTAATGTTTTTTCACTGGTGATCTAATTCAATGGACTTTTTGATACGGGGTGTTGCAACATGCAGTTGATAGTGCTGAAAGGATGCTTTCCTATGAGCTGTGTATGCAGCAAGACTTGGAAATTCTTAAAAAAAAAAAAAAAAAAAAAGATTGACCAGAGCAAAACGGGACTGCAGAACCTGATCCACTGATGATCCTGGTCATGATTTTGGTGGTAGCTGAGCACGGCCGGAGTCCTCTGCTGGGCTGGTAACAGTGCTCCGCGGGCAGCGGTGCCGAGGGCAGAGCATCCGCAATTTCTTTACAACATGCCTGTGCTCTTATTGGGACTGGGACTACTGGGGAGTACCTGAAAAATTCTAGTGGTAGTAAAGGATGTAAGGTTTTTCTTAATGTATTATGGACCAGCTAACCAGAGCTCTTCAGAAAAAGAAATAAAAGCAATGATATTATCAAAACAGTGGGGATAAAAATATCTGCACTGAGAAAGGTAAACAACCAGATGAAGATATAAAGAGGCATCTCTGACTAATACAGGAAAAATAGCAAACAAAAATGAGGAATTATATATATTATATAAAATAGGTGATGTTGGCTGGTGATGTTGGCCAAAATATATCAAGGAAATGGAGAGAGCTTTTAGACTCCTACAGAAGAGAGAATAATGTTTACTTTACACTAACTCCATTACTGATAATGTCTTAAGTATTTTATGAGGAAGGGATACTCACCTGTGAAATACCTTTCTGGAAAATAATTAGAAAGTGGCAAAGAGCTTGTACAATAATTGGAAGGATGATTTGAATCTAGAAAATGAATGTTCAATTAATGTATATAAAGAGTTTGGTATGATAACAAGTAATGGAAAATTCTGAGAAACGGAAAAAATAATGCTGTACTGTTTTTCAAAAAAGAGGCAGTCTTGGCTATCACTGGCCCATAAACCTGACTAAAACAGTGTAACAAATAACAGAGGAGAGAAAATCATTATCTAGCAAATAGCAAAATCATGGATTTTACTGGAACAAATGATGTCAGACAAATTTCATTGCTTTTTGTGATAGAGACAAATGAGTAGATGAGGGTGACTACGGCTCATGTTATTTATGTCTGTCCTGTGATAAAGCACTTGCTATCGTATTGCATTGAAACCTGCTCATAAAACAAATTCAGCCTGTGCTTTGAATCCTATCGCATGGATTGGTAAGGGGCTGAGGAGCTATAAACAAATCAATGACACATCCAGACAGAGATTCATAGCAGGGTAACTAGTTCGCAGAGCAAAAAGCATTTCTATTTAGCGTTTCCTTTGATAAGGTCAAGTTTCATCTACCCTCAGAAACTGTAGATGGTACTAAACTGGTAGGTATAGGAAACACTGAGGAAAAAGGAATAATTCATGGCACGGAGATATTTGATTGCTAAATGTGTAACTTAGTGACAGAGCATCCAATAAATTATTTTTACATCCACAGTGTTTGGTTTATTTTTTGTTTAGGATTTAGGTGTACACAAAGAAAAATGACATGAAACTCTTCCTTGTTTCTATGCAAAAGAAAGAGTTGGCCATATGCAGTGAATTGACTGGATGTGTCTTAGCAGCAGAATTGCATTGCTTTACTGACAAGCAGACTGAGCCAATATTGGCCAAATTTGCAATGGAAATGCAGTTGTTTCTGACAAAAAAGGTTTCAAAAGCTGTGCCTGGACACTCAGACAGCTTTTTGTCCACATGCATATTTGCTAATTTTAATTTTAAAAGTTCCATCTCTCCTGTAAAGGATCCGATACAACACGTACCAGGGCACGCAACTGGTAAGAGAGTGTACAGATCCTAGCCGCCGATCCATCAGCCCCCTACAGATACATGCTTAGTTCTGAGGCTGGGCTGGATACTAGAAGAATAGTCTATATTTTGAGTTTAAATGGAGGATGTAGAAGTGTCGACACATGTTAGAGTGCTGTACCATGTAACTACAAGTGAGAACGCTCTCCCAAATGACTCAGTTGCTGCACACTAGCTAATATCTACCAATAATAAAAAAAATTACTTTCTAATGACTTCTTAGAGAAGGGAGGATTATATTAACCAGAAAAAATGACTTCCAGTGAATAATTCAAGTATCTGTAGTAAAAATAGTCTGAAAGATGTGTTCAGTGGAAAGCAGAAACCTGGAAATAAGGAAGGTCTAAAGAGATCCAGGGATACAGGGTGACAACATAGCAAACTAAATTCATCAAGTAGTGTAGTGAAAAAGATCCGTTTGATGACAGAAAGTGCCAGTCTGTCTCCTGGTGGCTTTTCCTGAAGAAATAATAGAAGATACCAGTGATGAAGGGTGTAAATAAATAGCTTAGGGAAAAAATTCAATTCAAATTCAAATTTCATTCAAACTCAATTCAAATGAAATTCAAAAATTCAATTTAAATTCAAATAGATTGTAAGTGGTTGTAATGGAGAGGGAAAATGCGACATCAGTTTTATTCTGCTGTTTATGGCTCCCTGAGCGCTGAGTTGAAGCTGAACTGCCTGAAATACCAACAGCATGAGATAAGGACATCTCACTTCTAACAGGGTGACCAATTTGAGATGACCAGGGTGACCGGGACTGGTTCCTGGACTGCTGGGTCCATCTCTGCATCCTGTGGTGGGAAAGATGGAGGCTTTCCAAGACTTTTCTTCTCCCCTGGGGAGCAAAGGTGTGGCATAAAAATATTTTCCTGGGAAGCCTGGGTGGATTTAGACTTTCTAAATCAAATACAGGTGTCCTGAGGGACACTGCTGATGGAACTGCTGTCTTTTAAAAACCCTTGCAAATGCAGGTAAAATAATTACAGAAACAATCTTGACACAGCTGCTAACTCTTTTTCATGTTGCCTTATCAAAGCACCTGTATGTGCTGTGGTGGATCCAGGGAGCCAGCAGCCTGTCGTGGCCAGCATGAAGTGTGCATTCAATTAGGTCCAGCTCTGACGGCACCCCATGTTGCTAAGGCTGCTTGAGGGCTGAAAGCTTTGTCCCCTCCTGACATACAGCTCCCGCCCGTGTCTGAAGCCAGAAAGACTTTAATGAGTCTGCCTCTCACAATAGTGGAGATTAAGGGCCAATTATAGGTGGTGTTTAAGTTTCAGGATCATTAAATTCATCAGGAAAATGCATCCTAGTTCCTGTGAGGATGTTGTGTTTTCCAGCTGAAGAGACTGTTCTACTTACTGCCTTTGTCCACTGCCCAGAAACAGCGAGAAAAGCTGAAAAAAGAAAAGAATCCTGTTGGAGGAAAAGCAGCTCAATGTAAAATCCAGTATTGTAAGATGAGGCCAGGCATGAATGTGGTCTGTTCTGTTGACTTCATATAACCATGCTGCAATATTATCTGTCTGTGCCTAGTTTACTCTCTGAATGTATAACATGATAGCTAATATATTTCTTTTTAATGTATTCCTTACAGTTAAAAGGACCTCCTCTTTGGCAGTAATGACCTTGCCTTCTGCCTCCATCTTAGTTCTTATGTCTTCCTTCTCCTTATAATCCTTCCATTTATCTCCTTTCTCTGCTAGCCTTGTGCTTCCTCCCCTGCTATAGTACAGTCGGGTTTAGAAATTATTTTATGAACTGAACTTTACAGAGATAAAAAGCCAGCTCCTGCAAGTCATCTGTACATAAAAGACCAATTAACCTTGGGAATCAATCCTGAAGGAAGCCGGGGAAGATTTCTGCTATTCATAAGCCTATGGGGTTTTTTTCTCCTCTTTTCTTTGAAATGTGCCATTGGATCAAGCTGTAAGGAAATTCCATTGACTTCAGTGGTGCAAATGAAATTGCATTTTGATACTGAGTTTGACTCAGTAGCTTCCTTTGAATGCATGTTCTAGGAAAAGAAGCATTACGGCAAGTTGTAGCTTCAGTGAAGATGTAGCAGGGTGACTTTGGACCAAAGAAATTTCTTTTAATCAAGAGAGTTGTAGAAATCTTTGTGATTTAACATTTTTCACTGCTTGCTCTTTGGAGCAGAAATTTAGTTTTGTGAAGTTGGATGTAAATGCACCAGGGGTTACTGTAGATAGGAGCTATCAAAATAGAGCAAGTCATTTGTTTAAAGAACAAGAACACAGGCAACAAAGATAGAGAAAGACAAATATTGGCAACCAAATTCTGTTCTGTTGGAAGAATTAACTTGGTGATAATACCAAAGATGTAAATAAGTGGTTTCTAGATGTGGGGTGAAACCTTTACATTTATACTCGAGCTATGAAATACATTGGAAGCTCTCGTTGCTTTCTTAGAGCATTACATTTATAGAGCATTTACATTTTTTCAAATGTACAAATGTGCTACATATAGATACCCTTGATTTCAGTAAACAATTGACTCTTGTTTTAGAGACCACTTTCACCAGTCTAAATAAGATCTCAAATCTGACATGCTACAAGTTGGGAATAGTATTGAATTTATAATTTTCTCTGTCTTTAACTTTTAGAAGACTTTATTAAAGTCATGCTAAAGGAACAGAATTATCATTTGCTTATTGAATCATACTTTGGAGTTAAAAAAAATCACATTAGGGAAATCCAAAGAAGGAAACTCTTACTACTAACAGGAAACTGATAAGAAACCGCAAGCGAAGCCAAGTTGGACTAGGAGCCTGGAAATTCATAGATATTTGCAAATTGCAGTGTGGCAATCCTGAAAAGCATTGAAGTTGTCCTTGAAGTCAATAGGAAATGAGAAAGCTTCTCTCCTCAGCTGAACTCCAGGACAGTTTTGGGCTCTGAAGCAAATATTTTTAAGTTAAAAAAAGTCTGAAATGTAAATCATCCTAAACTTATACCGAAGGAGGATGGATTCAAAGTGTGCTGAAGACAGGGGAAGTTTTTCCGCTGGATTCAGGGGTTTCTGGAGCTGCTCCGTGTCCTCCCCTCGTGCCATCTCTCACTTACAGCCCGTGCTCTCATTCCTGTAGCTGTGTTGTAGCTTCTTCACGATGAAAACATAGAGCTGCTCTTTTTATAACTGGCTTTGCAACAGTGTCATAAGATGCTGTAAGACTAAAATACATTAAATTTATGAGGATGTATGAGCAGTGCCAGGCTATAATAAACCTCATCTTCAGTCTGTCCTTTTATGTCTAGTCATACTGTGTATTCCCAGCTAGACAAAGGAGTAAGGGTGGCTGGTAGACCACCTTTTTTAATTGGTAATTTTTAATTGACTTTTATAATTTGTATAACATAAAAATACCGTGATATCATCAAAGATCATGTTGCTATTAAACCTTTTCACCAGGGCGTTTCAGGAACGGTGAATGGGGATCGATTTTTCTCTCCTCCTCTTCACCTCTCTTGCCCCAGTTGTGTGATTCCCCTGCCCCAGAGGGATCTGTTTTAGTGGGGTGAGGTGGGGAGAAATGGGTCCCACTGGTCCCTTTTCTCCTGCCCTCCGGGGATGTGGACACCCCTGTCCGAGACACCATAATAATGACCTCTTACGGGACATACTCCTCGTGTCCCTTACTAATGCCACGTACACAAAGTCTTTGCTCTGTTTCAGTGGCAAGGAGGTTGCTGCAGACTGTGGGAAGGGAAGGAGGCTGTGGTGTGGCAGGACTTCTGCTTCCTTGGTGGGTGCTGGGCACGCTCAGCATCACACAGAGTTACAGATGATCTGTCCCTTTCCCTTTTGCACCTGAAGCCGATTCCCTGTGGATGCTAGTGCTGGGGGGGTTGCTATAAGTGTTTGGACAACCTTCCCCATACTTTACAGCGGATGATCGTTGCAGCTACATCGTATGTTCCTCATATGTTCACATAAACTTCTGTTGACAGTAATAGCAATATATGCCGACCGAGGGGCTTGTAAGGAATGACATCGTCATGGTGTGTGAGTGGGCACAGTAGGTACAAGCCCCTCCGATGGTGTGATGCTGTAAGCTTTGTCTCCACTCTAGGTTGCTGAGCACCAAAGTGACAGATACAGGCGGCTATTAATTACTGATTTCCCTTTCAGCAGACTACGACTGCCAATTTTCAGTACAATCCGCTCTGCTTTTCTTTGTGGCTCCAGCTCTGTCGAAAGCCCAGCTGAAATCTGGGCTGAGTGGCTTTTCCTGTTCAGATCTACTTTTAAAATATTTTTGCTGTGTGGAGAACCTTCCTTTTAAAAGAGATTTTTCCTTCTTTCATTTAATTTGTTTGTCCACACTAGATTTATAGGTTGACAGACCAGAGGTACTGCTGTCAGCTTTCCTCTGCTCACTTTGGCTTACTTACAACTCCAGAAAAATGGCAAATGCAGTCAGACAGAAAATAGCAAAGCGTGAGCTGCCTCTCCAGCAAAGCACAGGACTCTTCCAGCCACTGGAGAAACAGATAACACAGGCTTTACCAAACACTGTTTTTCTGTTGAGAGATCATATTACATTTTTTTCTTACTAATTGATGGGAGCGCCAAATCCCCATTGGCAGGAGGACTTGTGAATCAAATCCTAGGCGCCCTTTCAGAGCTTCATCCTTTAAAGGGTGAAGCTTTCTTACACCACGGAAGTGAAGAGAGTTTGATCCTGAGTGAGATTTTTTTTTTTTGGTTGGCTTCCTTAAAATTGGTTGAAAGATAGTTACTGACTTAGTGGATTTGGATGGTGGCCCTTTTCTGAGTCAGTTAAAAGCCGAACTTTTCTGGAGCCAGCTGTTTCCCTGCTCAGCAAAAGCACTGGAAGCTCAGAAGAAGCGTGCTCCAGTTCATTATGGAAGTTGAGCTTAATTTTTTAACTAAAAAGTGAAAAAGAAATCTGGAAAAGGCAAGACTTTAAGATGTTAAGAGTTTGTCTACTTGTAAAGTATTCTGTACCATATGAGTGAAAAAGTGGATAATCTCTATATAAAATGATTAATGAGGACATGTGGACAATACAGATTTTCTAAAATTATTCAGTTTGAGAAGTTTACCAAAATGTGGTCATTTCCCACAAAATATCTCAGGGAACTGATGCTTTTCCAAACAGCAATTTTTCATCTGGAAACTCCCAGCCTGTTCCTGTCCATATGTACTGACCTTTCCGAGCCAGAGCTTCTGCTGTGGTGTAAGGCCAGACAAGGCCCTCCTGGATAAGAAACTTGCCCCGCTGTGGTCTGGAGCATCTCAGCAGGAGCAGGAGCCCTGGGGGGATGCATCGCCCTGTGCCCTGCCATCTCTGTATTCCTCATTTTGGTACGAGGACAGGAGAGGGTTTGTGTATCCTAGATGTATTTATGGAGTAAGATGATGTTCCTTGAGGGGTGATCATTGTCTCTGGTAAATACTAAGCACCTCCTTTCCTGAGTTTAAAAACATTTTTTTTCCTCCTACAATTCTCCTCCTGCTCCTATTCCCAGACCAATTTATTTTCTGCCTTTTCCTGTGTAGCCTCTTAGCATTAAGCTTACAAATGTGCTGTGTTTGTGCTGAATATAATCTATTTAATAGAAAATGTTTGCCTGAGGCTACAGATCTTAACCAAGCATTAGGCAGACCTAATTCAGCCACGGTGCCTGTTGGCCTGCAAAAGCCAGTTGTTTTTTTTTTTTTCATTCCTCCTTTCCTGGCTGCATAAATCATCAGAGGATCCTTAGTCATGTATTAAAGCTTGTCTGGCCTGAGGAGTTAATCCTTTCTAAGACAAGTCTTTTCTCTCTCACATGCATGGGTATTCATGAAAGCACGGTCTAAGTCCAGGAGGGTTTTCTTTAGAAACTCATGGCCTTCTGCTAAGGAAAGTACATTATTCACCTGAAGAAGAGACCACCAAAGCTGCTGTCATTAACATTTTCCTCGTATGTCATAACCTTAATTTAGACTCGTCTCTGTCTTTGCTTTGGAAAATTAAATTGTTTAATTGCTGGAAATTTGATTCTCTCTCTAAAACAGGCAGCACAGGCTCCCCTGCCTAATCTTGCTGCATCTACCCCCTGACCTGAGCTCCAGTGGTTAAGAACTATTATTCATTCCCTGACTTTTAGTAGGGTTTCATAAGCCAATAAATCTGTGCCTCTCTCTCTTTCCTGCCTAAATTTCTGCTCATGGAAAATAATTATTCAGCTTACATTCATTTCCATGAATTCACCCTGGTTCGTCAGGACTTCATGGGGGAGGCTGTTTAAATGTGACTGAACGTGCTTATAAAAGAGCACTTTTTTTTCTTGGGATGAAAGGATTACGGTTATGTGAACTGCAATATTGAATAATGAGACCATTTGTAGCAGGAAGAATTATATGTGAAATCCTTCTAGGTAAAAGGATGAACTTTGCTTGCATGCAAGTACTAGAAAACCTTTGTACTTTTAAGATTACCCAATTAGATCCGAATTTTTCCTCTCTGAGCCACCCAGTTAGGGTTGTATTAAATCCATGAGCTCCAGACACAAATAATTACATGGCAAACACCCCAACTGTGTGAGCAAATGCATGAGCACCCGTCCCCTAGAGAGTCTGTGTAGCCCTACAGTCCTTTTCGTTACCCCAAATACAGCTCTGTGGGCAATTTCTTCCCCTTCGGTTCTGCGTACAGCTTCATGGTTCACCTTCCCCAGCCCCAGGTGTGTCTGCCTCCAAGCCTTCAAACCATCCTACCCCCTACACTGAGGCACAACCCACAATAATAGGTTTTGTCTGGTGTTCCCAAGCATGTTGCTCTCTGCTTGTTGCAGAGATTTAGGTGTTCAACTGCTAAAAGTGAAGTGTTCAAGGCCAGGTTGGATGAGGCTTTGACCAATCTGATCTAGAGGAAGGTGTCCCTGCCTGTGGCAAGGGGGTTGTAACTGGGTGGTCTTTAAGGTCCCTTCCGACCCAAACCATTCTGTGATTCTATGATTCTATGATAATTCTCATTCTGCACTACACGGGGTGTCTTTGGATGGTTTACCCCTGTGGGAGCCCTGTTACAGGTACAGCCCAGGACCCAGGTGGGTGAAGCATCTGTGAGTGGAAATGTCCTAAATCAGCCAGCTGGTCAGCTGTCCTCACAGGCTGCGGGTTTCTCACCACTAACCCAAAGGTGGGACCTTGCTTGGTGATGAGTTTCCCATGGGCAAGGAAAGACACCAAAAAGCTGCTTTCTGCTTCTGTCTACCATCATCTAACATGATATAGCTTATAATTTGGGTAGCATGTGGTTGGAGAAGAAAAAATAGTCAGAACTTGATTATATGCCTGGTGGCATTATTCGCACCATTTTTCCTTCCTTACAAACCATGCTGAGCGTGTACATGATATGGCCCTGTGCAAACAGCTGTTAGTCAGCTATATTATTACAATTTCAAAATACAGAGTCCTGTTCTGTGTGCAGGATGCAGGAATGGCATTTAATGGTCCAGTTACACCCACCTCTGTCTACAAAATTTAGGTTTTCTGAGTTTTTCCCCGTTTGGGACTGCTTATGGTGGGAGCTGGCCTGTGGCTCTGTGGCTCCTGGCAGCTGAGGGGCCATGGGCAGGACCAAGATGCTGACACTTAGAAATTGCTTCTGGGCAGGGGATTATAAAGATGGGAATTGGCTGTCTGTGCGCGGCATGACGGGTCTTGCTGCACAGCAGCAATGACTGAGGGAGAAGGAGGGGGGTCAGGGAATGCACTGTTACACTCCAGCGTGTCCTTATCTCCAACCTCAGCTAATGATGGACGTTTTCTGTGTCCCGTCTGTGAGCGGGACAAGGGCGTCTCCCACTCTGTTGCAATGATAAGGTTTGGTGAGGCACCTTCCAAACCCATAAGCGCGGTGGTTTTGGTTGTGCCTACATGATGTGCGCTGTCAGGATGTGACTCTTCACCAGGTACCTTCTTCAAAACAATTCCCTGCTTTAAACCCAAACATAATCCTGGGATTACGCCTTCTTCCTCCACTGTACAGGACACCGTCACCCACCATTGCTATCACACAGCCCTGTGGTCTCCAGGAGGAGGAGGTGGCCCTTGAGGTGGGCAGGACCAGACCATCCCCAAGGGATGCTCATACCTCTCCATGCGTAAACCCAGCTGCATCTCACAGTGACTCTGCTGCCTGGCCATGCTTTCACACCAAGCAAACAGCGGTGTTGGTTTTCCGGCACAGGGAAAACCTCTTAGCTCCTCTGCTACTTTCCGCTGCCATGACTTCTGTGTGTGCTGCTGCTTGCTGATGGCCCTGCCATTCCTCATATGCGTTTTTATCCGTAAGGGTCAATTAAATCAGTAATGCCATCATCTGTCTGCCTGGGATGACTCCTGAGCACCTAACATTTTGCTGTGTAATAACACAGGGGCACTTATTTCTTTGAGGCTGTCTCCATGAATCACTGTAATATATTTGCACAGCGAAAGGGATTTGGAATTAATGCAGCCCAAATCATGGCTATTGATTTCGCCCTCCTTTCTGTTTGACACTCTTTATGTTTTTTAACGAGGACATGTTGGCCGTGCAGTTCATATTGTGCTGAATCATTGTCCATAAATCACCAGGTTGGGTTGTTTTTTTATTTTAACCTCCCCGTCCGGCAGGGTGGGGATAGTAGCGCTCTGGGGGCAGCTCAGCCCCAAAGGGATTGGTCACTCTTGGGTTTAATTTTGTCATGATTTACTGCAGCATCACACAATAAAAAAAAAGCAAAGCAAACCCCCAAGCTCAGGCAGATGGCCTGTGCTGGTAATCCTTCATCGTAATAGCTCCTGACAGAGCAGCTGTGATTCTCTGGTAGTCAGAGTTTTCCATCAGAGACAACAGTTTTCCTGGGATATTAAACTTGGCTGTAGGAGTTTGCTTCACTCGAGCATCTCTCATACAAAAGAACAACACAGAAGAGGAATTACTTTTTTGGAAAGGGGTGCAGCCTCACTCCCATCAAGATAATTTGCTGGCCCATGACTTTTGCTTTCCCCTATGTTTATGTATTTTTAAAAAAATGTCTCAGCCTTTAAATTGTGGTGTTCGAAAACTTCTATAGAGGCTGGAGGTGAAAGCCTACAAAAGCAAAACAGCTTCAAATGGTCACAGATCTTCCTAAGAGACCAAGGTGGAGGCAATGGTGAATTAGGGAGTGCTGAAGCCAGGGCTGCTGAGGGAGGATTTGATTTAGCACTTTATTCCTTCTCTTTGTGAATCCCATGGATGTAAAGCTATTTTTTCTACAGGAAACCCCCAGGAGCTTTGTGGACTTTGTCATCTCTTGTGTTGGATTTTCCAGTCCTGCCCAAGGTGTCAGGCGGTTAACAGATCTGCTGTATTCGTTTCTGTGCCTGCCTGTATGTGTGCAAAATACTCAGCCAGTGCCGGAGGATTCATAATTATTTCTCTATCTGTGTGCCTAGTGGTGCATGGTTGTATATTGATTTGCTGTAGTGAAGATGAGCAGACTAATTACGCTGATTCGTTATGAACACTGAGTTATGGCATTAGGCAGACAGTTGTTTGGTGTGTGACAAATTGTGAATAAATAGGACAGCACGTTGCACAGAGAAAGGCACAGGGAAGGTGGCAGGTTGGAAAGGCATGGGGTGGCTTATGGCTGACTTGGCAGGGCTGCTCCGTCCCTGGAGTCTCCCTGAATGCTGCAGGAGACACTTAGGGCGTGTTGATTGGGGTTATCTCTGCATTGGGTGCTACAACAAATTAGTACTGATAGTGTCTCCATCTGACACAATAAAGCTTTGGCTAGGGTCTCTCTGGCTTGCGTGGAACTGCCATACAGGTTATGCTGTGGTTATATTCTGAGTCCTGATAAAATTTCAAGTCTGCAGTATTTAAATGAGTGAAATGAGAGACAAATGTCCACTGGGTTGGTTTTCTGTTTTGTTTTTTTTTTTTCTTAGAAGAAAATGTTTTGGTGGGTGGGATTTGAAGTCTTCCACATTAAAAGGGATGTTTTCTAATGCATTTTGACAAGCGTGCTTTTAGCTGGAAAGCCATCCATCTCCTGTTGAACTGATATTTCAGAATTAAATATTCTTTGCTTTTCAACTAAGAAAACCCCACAACTCAAACAATCCTCCCTCATCCCCTCCCTCCTTCCAGCCTTTAGAGTGACTGACTTTGACATCCCGAGTGGTTTCACCTTAAAGACCCTCAGGTGGCAGAGACTCTGAGGTGACATGTCCATCCTCTGGAGGCCCTACCTCTCTCCTTGGACAGTGAAGGGAGACGTTTAGACTCATTTAAATGAGGACAGCAAACTTCCAGACTCCCAACTCAGGGCAGATTTGATACTGTTGAAATAGGTACAGGTTGTGGAGAAAAATGGAAACATAATCATGCTATGCTTGTGCTTAATTCTGATTTTCAGAGCCAATTAAGAATGCATTCGGTTGCCCACTGCAAGGTACAAACGTGTCATGCCCATATGACATCTCTTAATTTCCACTTGTCCCTCCTTAAATATTGAGTCTTGCTTAAAACTTCAATGCTTGCGAAGTACACTGTGGTCAGTGGTGGGAAGATGCTGTGGAAACCCATGCCAACGTTAGCCTGAGAAATGCAGAGTTAACAGTATTTGGAAGTCAGCTGCTGTATATGCACGTTGCCTTCCACTGTATTATTTTTATTTTTTAATTGTTTTTTTAAACATCTAGACTACATTAACCTTGTGCTGGCCCCATCATGCTGGCTGACATAAGATAGATGATGTCGGTGGCCTGGCATAACGGCCCATATGCCAAATGCCTTTGAATGGCACCTGCTGCCTTTAAAGGGGGAAGCCTGTTTGCTCAATAAAAGCACGTTTAGCAGTGCTATCTGCCTAATTGGCTGGAGAAGCCCATGCCCCTGATTTTGTGTGATGAGCTTTCCTTCGCAAGAAAACAGATGGATTATCAGGAAAGCTTTGCAGAATGACAAAAATGGGGCAAATGTTCCTATTTTGCTGCCTTTTGGAGCTCCGCTGAGGTGCTGGTTGGGATTGCCATGGTGGGGGCTGCTGCAAGGAGATTTCCTCCTGCAGTGAAAGCACCTTGCTTCCACCAGTCCCTCAGGCAGAGTCGACACTACAGATTTAGGATGCTCTTAAGGAGGAGATTGATCCAGTCTTTAGACCATCAGGAGACCTGCATTCGATTTTCTTGTGTGCCAGCTTGACATAGCACTTGGGGCATGACTAAGCCAGTCAAGAGCTCAGCTGCTGTAGTAATAGGTGCCTGGATAGGAGGAAGGCTCTTAAGTACCATTTGCAAATTGGGCCTAAATACCCTGGGTCTGAGCTCTTGTGCAGGATTAAATTGGGGATAACAACACTTGTCTTCCATAGAAAGGTGCTGTGAGGTTTAAGACACCAGATCGCCCAAGGTGTGCTTTGGTATTCTGTGTCGTAAGGAAGCAGATGTAAGCTAAACACTAAATTATAACATTTTTCGTAGGGTCTCATTTCACGTCTCAGATCTAGAAGCTGAGGAGTACAGGGCAGGTATTGACATCGGGGCTGTTCTCACCTATTTCAAATATTTGGGCACGGTGCAACCACTACTTCAGAATTTCACATTTTCCAGTTAGAGGGGGAACACAAACCCCTGCAGACAGATCCTGCTTCAGACAGGAACTTGCAGCAAGGTAGGTGAATGTCAGTGTGTGTGTCATGAGCTGATCAAGAGCTCGTGTGCTTAACTTTTGCTTAACGGAGATTGACTGAAGCATGTACTGTGGTCTTTCCTCGTACCTATGCTTCAGGTGGTGCGCCAGTTATGGGGAGAGCAGTAGGTTTGCTCTTTTCCTGTAATTTCAGACTTGCTTTGAATTTTGCCTTTGGTGCTTTTTTGGGTTGATTCCTGTATGCTTAATGTTAGAGCGTTAGCTGCAACTCCTTCCCCAGCTGCGTGGCAAAGACACGGAGCCTGACTATCTGTCGCTGGTGACTGTGGAGCAGCGCAGCAAGCCTGAGCCTTCAGTTCTATAAATTCCTGTAAAATGAGGAGTTTCTTCTGCTTTTGGCTCGGAATTAATAATACCTATTTACTTCCTTACACAGCGAAAATGCCTGATAAACTCAGAGGGAGTCGTATGCAAATTCTGCAGCCCCAGGAACAAATATTATGCCTCCTTTAGCTCTGCATGCAATCAAGCCTGTGCAACTCTTTCTACGCTTTGTTGTGACAGTCAGCATGGTCTTGTTTCTATTTTGAGCCTCGACTGATTGAACTTTTGTTTGTTGGGTTTTGGCTCCGTTGCTTCAAGCTACCTGAAGAGGAACTGAGGGAGCAAACAGCTTTCCTGAGCTATTGTTACTGACCGGGGCAGATCTGAGCAGCTTGGCCATCCCATGCGGGCGTGAGCAGCGATCCTGACGGGTGGCCAAGGGGACAGGGACAAGATGGGGACTCTGGCATCTGCTCTTTGCTGGAGGGATGAGGCTGGTCTGGCTTGGCAAGGACACAAGGCTAGGAAAATTCTCATTTACATCTCCAGTGTCAAGAGGGAGGGAAGAGAGTTGTCACGGCCCCAGGAAAAGGGTTGTAAATTGTTTTTTCTGCTCCGCTTGCTGAACACTATCTCTGTCCAAATCTTCTGCGACCTTTTCCCATGGGAGTTTTCCATAGAAATAGGAAACAGAAATAATGAAAAGGGGAAAAGCGATTATGTGGAGCTTGTGGGGAAGTATTACTGCAGCTGTTTTAGCTGGAGCTTTAGATCCCAGTCCTTAAAGGAAAAGGAAGAGCCTTTTGTTGCTCCTGGTTTACCATGTGGGTCTGAATGCCTTTCTGCTTTGTCCCACGTTATATTTCTGCCCTCCTGTATTTCTGGGGCACCTGTATCCCTTTCAGCTCTCCGAAGACCTGCACTTGTCTCGAGACAGGTTAAGGTGGTCTGCTGGCAACCGCCTGAATTCAGAGCAGCATGTGCTTCACTTGAAATGTGATTTTTATCTTACTGGAGTCACAGGTTCATCTCCATGTAGCTGAGGTGAAGCAGACACTGAAGCACTGAGGGTGCTATGAATGGGCAGTTGCATTGCCCCCATGATGTGTTTCCCTCTCAATGTCCATCGTGATATTTTCTATCCAGCTCTACAGACCTTAGGAGCTCAGATACTTGTTTCCCTGCTATTGGCAATCCCTCATCAGGCTGATCTGAATCCCTGTGTAGAGGTAATTGGAGTCAAATTTGTGTATGTGCATATTTGTTGGGGTGCCACAGGGACAGGCTGCAGGAGAAGTACAAGGCTGGAGTAGCACAGGGTGAGGAGAATAGATTTGTAATCGACAGAAAGGAACAGATGGCTTTGGCTGTAATGCCTATATTTATATTTAATGTTAATATTCCTCCCAGAGCACCAGCACTTCAGTGATATGTAACACAACACGAAAGCATCTGGGGAGAGAGGGGATAAGGGAAATGGGTTTGTCAGATCCTGGGAAGAAATCCAGCCATGGACTTTGCTGCGGTGTTTCAGTGGGTGTGAGAAGGCAGAGAAGGCAGAAGTTAGCTACAACCCTCCTTCGGAGCACTGCGGGCATTGCCTTGACATGCCCATGCCATAGACCCTGAGGAGCCATGATGGGACCCTGGAAGGGAGCAGTGTTTGTGCCCAGTGTCCTGGCTGCAGTGAGATGTTGCATCGTGAAAGGAGCACTTGCTCAGAACATTTTTTTTATTCCAAGATAGGGAAAGACATCGAGCTCCTGCTCTGTTGTCCTTGCCATCCACGTCCTGGCGAGGTCAATCCCATCCTGTCTGCCTTCTTATAGAGTCTCCTCATGCTGGTCCATGGTGGGATTTACTGGCGTGCTTGGAATTGCTTTCTGACTCGTTCTGTGAATGCAATTAGTCACCACCAGCACACAGGTGGAAGATGAAAGTTAATTCTGCGGCACCTAATTAGCTGTCATTGCTGGAAGGGTTTGAAAGCAGAGACAAAAAGCAACAGTTCTGGCTGCACAATTGGGGGGGGTGTCTCATGGAGCAGCGGTGAGATAGATACACCAGATTTCACCTGAGACTGATGTGTTACCTTTAACGACCTTTTGTCCTTCTCTTAAAAGATAAACAAAAAGCTTGAGTCTCCGTGGGTGTAAATCAGTGTGGCTCTGCTGAAGACAGTGGAGCTCTACCAAATTTTATCAGCTGAGGAGAGATGGAGCCTGTGGGTTACATGATGACAGAATCATCCTTGTGTGAGTTTTTGTGTGTGCGTATGAAAATGCGCTTGCAGGTGCATATGTGCCTGCACACTAGTTTAAGGTGACTGCTTTTTCATTTGTTTGTATTTAGTGCACTTTGGAGGCCCTACCTAGGCAACAGTCATAAATGAAATATCATCAGATCGTTAACACGTCCCTGACTTGTTAACAAAATTATCACATGATTTGTAGTTAAAAAAGCCAATTGAAAGACTCACTGAGTAATATTCCTTTCAGTCCCCTGACATGTGCATATATTAGAAATCCATCTGATACAAAGCACAGGACAAAAATGATCGATAGCAGGTTCCAGTGCTCTTTATTACAATGAATTAATTGATCACATCTAGCAGATTTTCCTCCCAGCGGAAGCTCTGGGTGTTGAACGTGTCTCTCTCATTTCTCTTCTATCCTTGCTGTTGGAAACACGCCAGACAGTTTCATACCATCATTTAAATTTATTTGTGGCCTAAGAAAGTTGTGTCACCCTTGAGACAGTTACCTTTCAGCTAAAAAGTTTGCTGACCTTGTAGGAGGTACAGGGATGGATATTATAAAAAGTTTTCTGATGAGAAGGTGGAACTCCTCAATCTAGTCCTCCGTCAGCAGGTCCCACTTGAGAGCAGTGTTGAAATGTTTTCCTGATCCTTGAACTACTCTTATTTGACTGGCATCCTATTCTAAAACCAACATACTCCAAAGGTATTAGCCAGCACTGCTTTTCATAGTCCTGGGCAGTGGAGCCCAAAAGCGAATGATTGCAAGAATATCCTTTCAGCCTAGAGAGGAGACTTCTTGTATCAGATGATGACAGGGATGTGTTGGTGGAGGAACGGGGGGAAAATTCTGCTGCTTTCTGTGCTATACTATTTGACAACTTATGCCCTCTTTCTGCCGTGTCTTTGGTGGCTCTCATATGTGGAATGACCCGTCAGAGACACAGTGACAGGCTATTAACCTGCTGTTTTTACAAGCTCTGTCCTGACAGAAGCATCCTATTCGAGGCTCCTGTAACTGGCCTAATACAGGGTCTTAAATGTAAAGAAAATAAGTGCTCCAAGCCTTTCATTATTCTGAAGCTATGCAGACAGTGGGTAAAATGCTGTGGAATTACATTAGTTAATTTAGATCTGTTTTGTGGCTTTGCCCTTTGCCTGTAGAGTAAGAAGTGTTATCTGTCTAAGGACACAGCTTCTGGATTCCACTCCTGACTTGTCTCATAATTTGGCTTTAGGTAAGACACTCAAAAATGGACTGGTTCCTAAAATAATCTGCAGAGAACTGTATTATCTGCAGGTGTGCAAAATGAGATTATACTTGTAGGGCAGGTGAGTGAAGACTTCTTTGAGACTCCACAGCAAGCCAGCAGTTGACCAAGGAGGAGGACTTATGCGTCTGGTCCAAACTAACCTGCCTATGCATTATAAATGAGTCCTAATCCTCCTGTTTGCTAAGGGATTTGAGATCTCCCGTCATTTTTACAAGGTGCCATTTACTGCTTCCATCTCACATACTTTATCTGAGATGTGTCTACAGCCCTCACTTCCACATCTCCAAATTACCCAAGTCAAGCTATGGGGAGGCAATGGAGCAGGATGGGAGGGTTTAACTCCTACTTTCTCCTTTAGGAAAAAAGTATTTTAGGGCTTAAGATACCATTCAAGCATGTATCATGATGTCTGAATTTCTTGCAGATGGCTTTCCTGCAAGTTGCTTTATGTAAAGCAGGGGGGAAGTATTAAAAGAGGAGTCAGCATTTTACCAACAATGCAGTTAGAGCACAAAGTTTATTCTTTAACTCTATTTTCATGGCCTGATTGGCATTAAAAAAATCTCTCTTTGATGAAGATTTGTAAGGTTTTGTTGCTACGAACCAGAATACGCATTTGGAAATTCTGTTGAGTGGCTGTGGAGATGTGTATCCCTAGAGACTGTTTTAATTTCTGTATTCATTAAACTGTTCTGTGGTGCCTGAGAGAGACCCAAACCCTTGAACAACACAGCTATGAAAGCTGGGAGAGGAGCCGTCGGGATCAAGGCGCACTTTCACCATCAGTTTAACACAGTTTAAGTCTGCGTGGCCATTAGGTCAGTCGCGTTCCCTGCTCCTCTTCTGCTCTCCATCTTTCCACCTTGCGCACTCATTGCCGTTTCCTCCTGTGTCCACAGCAGTGCTCGCACAAATAACTGGATCACACAAAACTGGATCAAGGAATTGTTCTGGCTGAAAAGTAGTGAAAAAAAAAAGAGTTTACGATGCATCAGGTTCTTCTAAGCTGTAGTGCTGACACAAGGGAAGAGGAAAAATGTGGGTCAGGGCAGGCAAACTGCCCTATACACCTTATAAACTTATTAAGCCACCACTGGAGATGCCTCCACAGACAGTTTTTGTCTGGCTGAAAATAATCTTTTTGAGGGCCATTTTACACCATCCTGTAGAATTCTGTATTTGGTATTTCCACCCATAAAATTCAATTGAATGATCTTAAAAGGTAAAAAAGTCTTTACTTTCTCTAGGGTTTTACTTGCAAGGATGGCAATGCCCATTGCCTGTTATTTAATACTTAGGGTGATGAGTAAATGAGCTGGTTGACTGTGGCTCATCCTGTTGCCCTTTGAAGTCAATGGATATCTTTTATTGACTTAGCTGGGCAACAGATGAGGCCCTGGATGAAAGAGCCACTGTTTTACTAAGAACTACTTTTCTCTCTAGGTTGCAAAAATAAATAATCCCAGACACTTTCAAAGGTGGCTGTGCTAGTGCTGCATATAGCTTGTTTGTGAAGTTTTATTTAAAAGAAAAATAAATTTCTTACAGTCAAAGGGCTGCTGGCTGACCTGACCTTTTCAGACTGAAAGTGGTCACTGAAAGGATAAATAAGATAATGATAATAAAAACTCTCGTAGTCGTTACTGGACTGCTGCTGAAAGGGATTTGGCAAAGGCTGAAGAAATGTCAGAGTGAAAAAGCACACCGTCCCTGCTGAAAGATGATTGTGTCTGACCCCGTCCGGTGCCCAGCGAGGCTGATGAAATCTCCACTGATTTCAGCCAGAGTGAGGGTGGCTGAAGGCCAAGAGAAGACACTGCTCAGAGCACAGCCCTGAAGTTTCATGCAGGTGATGCTGTGTTACATGGGAATGCACTGTCCTTAGCAAGCCATATAGCGAATGTATAGTATAGTAAATGCAGTTTCTTGGAAGGACAAGGCTGCCTTTGGTGCCAGCCTGCTCTCTGAATCTGTCTATGTGTTGAAATGGGCTGCGCTTTTCAACAAATAAACCCTTCACCCCCACGTATTTCTCCTAGCTCTTGTGATCAGCTTCCTTGATGATGATAACTGCTTCATTAGCTGCCTGGTGAATGGTCCATGCACATTAGCATCATTTTACCCTTGGCAGCTACGTAACATCCATCACTGGGGATTTTCTAAGAGGTTAGGCAAACTTCTTTCAGGAATGATTTAGGTATGGGGGACAAGAAGATGGACTAAACGGCTTCTGAGGGGCCCTTCTAGCCCTGTTATCTCTTATTTTAAAACTCTGCCATAGTAAGAACATGTTATTTCTATGACAAGCATCTCTGGAAGGCTTAGCTAAGAGGTGGGTGCCTTTTGGACTAGGAGCTGTTCAGAGGCTGCACCAATGCATTCAAAATTGAAATGGCAGCCCAGCATGTCACAGCTGGGTGAAGAGGTACAGAGGGAAGGACTTGTCCCACCTAACCTCAGATGCTTGTGCAGAAATGTGTGTGTCCAGGCTAGGCTAGCTACCTCCTCCAGCTCTGGAGGGAGAAATGAGTACAGTTCACATGCCCTGCTCTGGACGTCTGAGATGTGCTGGAAGCACGTCCTCTCATCATCCCATGCTGCAGTATGCTGACCAAGGGCAAAGGAAGTCCTTTGACCTGGTTGGTATGAGAGCTCAGTACCTTTCTCATTTCCACTGGGACACAATATTCATCCAAACACTTTTCTATCAATCAGCTGTTTGTTTCTAAACATTGATAAGGGTTGTCTCTGTCACGCTCCTGCTGACGGAGCTGTTCATGGCTCTCTGAACTTACCCCATCATTCTGCAGAGATCTGTCCACTGCAGGCCACTCTGCTCACTGGCCTAGGACTAGACATTTATTTTAATACATTTGGGTTAGAATCCTGGAAATTATGTTTGAACAGGTTGTATAAAAATTTACCTAAAATGTAATTTATTCTGATTCCTCACAAATATTGATGATATATTTTTGCTGAATTTTGGCTTACATTCAGTAAACCTCTTCAGTTCATCTTTAATTTGCAGATGGCTTTGGCAGTGGTTCAACCTCAGCTTCTGGTGGTTGAAACTTGGTGCTTGAATTAGGCTCAAGATGCAAATAGCCTGATTTTCAGAAAGTCTGAATATATGCAGCTGCTTTGTGGGGTTCTAAGTAATGCAATTAAGGCTGGGTTTCTCACTGCCAGAAAAGCCGCAAATGAATTAGGAGTCCGGAAAGAGAAATACAACAGAATACACATAAATGTCTTCAGGAATTTGGGGATTTAGGAATAAAGACAGAAAAAATTGAAAGCCCAACTCAGGTTTTCAGTTGAAAAGCACTGATATAAGTAATTTCAAAGGAGATTAAAGAAGAACGTGTTCACATTCAGGAGAAGCATAGAGCTGGGCATTAGGTCTGAATGAGTGATGTGAGAGAGCTCTGCTGACGGACGGGTCTGCTGCTCACTCATGGGCTGGGGAAGATAGGAGAACAGAGGGGAAGCAGGAATATTTACTGATGCCAGAGGATATAATTAGAAATAATGAGTGCAGTAAAAGAGGAGGATGGGCTAGAAGCCCAAAACTAATAAGAAATGGGAACTTGCATCTCCTCTTTCAAAGCCTGAATTAGAAGTGACTGATAGGCAGCCCTTGAAAGCACTGGAGTAGTCTCAAAGTGTTGAAAGCGTAGTGCCTGAGCGTGCTAATGCTACAGAGGCCAGACATGGGGAAACACAGCCACGCGGAGAGACTGCCGTGTTTCTACATCTGCCGTCTTTTGGGATATCACATCGCGGTGCACCAGGGAAGTGAAAGCGTTGTCTCCTTTGCAGTGTGATTAATCTGGGGGGATCACAAGAGTGCTCAGTGAGGTTGGACTCCCTTCTTATCTCCTCCTGAATTCATTCTTTCCTTAAAGGGGCTTTTATTTGTGTGGGGGCCTTTTTTTTTTTTTTAATAAATACACAGCTAATCCCTATTGCACATGTAAATATAGATAGCACATGGGTCTGTAAAGATTATGGATGCCCCTTTTGGCAAACAATATCTTTTAATAGCATTGTGTGCAGTTAATCGGGTTAAGCAAAAGTATCACTGGAACAAGCAGTGCTAGTTCAGGGAAAGAATAAGTGACAGAGCTCCAACCTCCTGAGAGTTGTTTTTTTAGTAATATTGTGGCAGGTAGGGTAGAAGCTTTTTTTTTTTTTTTTTTGGCTTAATGATGTCTGTGGTTGGAAAACAACATGAGCAGATCAAGCTGTTAAACTGCAAGAGATTTGCTATTATATTTCATAACAGATACTGTAAATGTATATTGCTCCTGGGCTTCACCCACTGCTTCTGCCTGGATCAAGTGTTCAGTGCATTGGGAACTGGTTGTAAGGGCTTGTGCCCTCCCTGCCCTTCAGTTCTAGTTAAGTGGGAAGGGCTACAGGGCATCTCCCATCTAGGTGAAAGGAGGGAATGAAAAGATTAGTGCAGAAAAATAGGAAAGGCATTGAAGTGGGTGTTGCTCTTTGTTATGGAGAAAGCTCAGTTTTACAGGGGGTCATCTGGGAGAAAGCTCTCCAGTCAATGGAGAGGAAACCGATACTTCTGGAGTCTCAGAAATGCCCTGAAATAAGCATATACTTTAAGACGAGAGAAGCTGTGCCCTGGAAATGCCTGTGTCTGTCAACTGTTGTAAAGGACTGTGAGATAACTAGTTCAGATGTAGAATTCTGCACTGGAGGCATCCAACACTAAATGCACTGAGTCCGGGGGACCTGGGCAAGGAGGAGCATTCAGTGCCATTTAAAGTCAAGACAAGGATTGTGTGAGAAGAGGGAGAGCGGAATTCGAGGACACGTGGGGAGGACATGCCTCGCTGAAGTGTCACTCGGCCAGCTGATGGTGGGCTCGGAGCCAGAGAAGGGCTGCAGAGCAGGCGGTGTGGGTGCCCCCACAGAGCCAGGAGATGTCTGCGGGAGTTTTGCACAGGGCACATGTGAGGGTGGCAGACCCACACCATCGATCCTGTATTGATGCTTTTTGAACATAGCATGCTGGACATATTCTGTCATTTTTTTTTCTCCCCCTGGCCAGAGCTGTGACCAGTGCACCGTCTCTTTGACGTCATGTGCATGCATGAGGGCATCTTTTTTGTACATGGCATTCTTCAAAGAGAGTGTATGTACGTCAGAGAGTTTCTTACAACAGCTTCGCATGGTAGCGCAGATGTGATTTTACTAATTCTCCAAGAACAATAAAGCAAAATCCATAACAGGCTAAAACAAACACACTTGCCTATTTTTGGCGGCATTTTTCAGGTTACTATTGACCTTTCATTTAAAATTTAATGCTGAGGACTACACATTGATTCTGAGCAGCTTCTTGGAACAGCATCAATTTTCCGTTTAAAAAATGGCTTTTTTTTTTTAGCTTAACCCTATATCGGGTGTTGTTCATGTTTTTTCTGAGAGACACTTCCCTATGGAAACCTACTCTTTGGGTCTGAAATTCAAACTAGTTTTGCCAAAACCTAGGAATTATGAGCAATAAAGTAGGAAATGTTATAGGAAGTAACAGCTGAACTGCGGGAGGGACATGTTTAGAACATTAAGGCCAAACCCAGAGAAGTAATAAAACAGGGTCAGACTTACAGTTAAAATTGAAACAGGCCCATGGCCAAATTTGAAGATACTATATGTCTGGATGATAGTAGGGAAAAAACATTGAAAGCAAAACCAGAGTAATAGCTGGGAATCGATAACATCTGGCAATGGATTTGCCATGAAATTCATTTCAGAGAACTGGTGGGTGAAGAAATTTCTCCATCAGGGAGGAGAAGAAATCCCAGCACAAAGGCACGGCATTTTTCAGTGAGATGCAAAGGTGTTGTAAGTGTCCCACGGTGCTGAAGAGGCTCCTCTGTCAGCCTTCTGTATTTGCAAGTTCAAATTGCTGAGGCAGATTAGAAGCGCTGAGCCTGGTAAGCCAGTGTTAATGGGTGATTTCCAGTGCTTGGATACATCACGTGTGCTCTGAGGGTGTCAGTGCTGCAGTCAAGGCATGCTTCCAGCTCATAGGGATGGACCTGAGCTATGCTGGGTGCTGAGGACAGCATCACCATGGCTGCTAAATCAGCTTGAGATGCTGGATCATTTAGCTGAACCAGAGCTCCGTGCAGTTATATTCACCCACTGTCAGTAGGCAAGCTGGTTAATTTAAAGCTGGCCAGTGGTACAGCCAAAGTTGTGAGCTGCTGTCATGCCTGTAGTGCAGCGCAAATATAGTCTGGTTTTAAAAGAGTGATACAACTTGACCCTCAGTGGTTGTTTCTAGGTAAAACAATAGTATAGGGGAAAAGATGGTAGTGCTGGTAGCTGGAAGAGATTTTGGAGCTATGCGTGTGTGACCAAGGGCAGAAATTAATTTGCAGAGTCTTCATTACAGTCAATTACCAGAGGAACAACCAAGTCTGTGGTTTTCAGACATAAAGTTGAGTTGAAAGTGAGATGATAGAAAACAAAGAAAAATGCCCCTCTTCCATAAGGGAACTGATCACAGCAGAGGAAAAAGTAGCAGAAAGAGATCATGTAAGAACTTAGTTCTGCTGTACAACCTTCCTAGTGAGTTGTGAGACTCCTCGGTGGACACAGGTAGCTGCACACAGGGATGGGGTGGTCAGAAGGAAGGACATCTCTTGGGTCCATCTCCCCTGGAAACTTCATCTGACTGGTTAAAGCTGGAGAGATTTCCCTGGAGGGATGGAAGAGGAGAGATGGAGACCTGACTCTTCTGCCTGAATTTGGAAGGAGAGCAGAAATGCTTTTTTCTTTGTAATTTTAGTTGCTGTCCTGAGCTTTGAATCTCCGGTGATAGTTGCCAGTCAGACACCATTAGAGGAGATGTTTCTGCACTGCATGGTGTGTCCCTCCCAGCTGCACAACTTCTGAGACCCCCTCTGGCTCCTTCTTGGCTGCAGAGGGATTGCTGGCTAGACATCCCTGCAGTGTATTTTGAGAGGGTAGCTATGAGAGCAACCTGGATTGTTGACACCAAACTGCTCTCTATAATTTTTTTGACCTGATATGAAATAGAAAAGAGATCTGAATATGAGTCAGATTCAGAGGCTTTCAATATCCTTTTCTTTGCTTCACTCCAGTCTTGCATATTTAATTTAATAGATAATTTTTTTCTTATGTGATATGACCTATGAGATGGATCTATTACAGATATGTTATTTATGTATTCTGGTTGCCTTATAGGCAGATTTCATACCAAGATGATTAAGGACTGTTTTTTTTCTGTTCCTTGAAGATTGTATAATGAGATGAAACGGGGAAAATGCATATTTTAATTGAGTATATTCATGAAGTTGAGAGTGTAGTGTATCATATTTCATGTGTAGCTCTGGGTTTGATAGTATCTTCTTATGCTTTGATTTATTTTTGAGACAAATAGTTTTCCTTTCTGCTATGCTGTTAGTTAGGTTTCTAAACCGTAGGCTGAGTCACAAAGACATTTGTTGAACCAGGAAAATATTAATTCCAGAGAAATCAGAATATTATTTGCATTTGGATGCGAAATACCAAAGGCTTTAATGATGTTTAGGTAGCACTTTATTAACATCTGAATATCTCTGGAGAGCTGTGGTAACAGTAGGAAAAGTATTAAACTCAGTATTGTTTGTTTTTCTATGAGTAAATGAAGAGAATTGCAAGTCTTCTCCTTGTGAGTCAGCTGAATATTTGAAGGGATTAACTAATCTTTACCAGAGTGAGCATGGACTCACCCTTATCCACCTGATTCCCCCTGTTCTGCTCCATTCATGTGGGATGTCGGCACTTCAAGGGGTCATAGAAGGAGCAGGAAAAGTTTGCCCCCAAAATAATCCTTGTGTGCACAGAGTACGTCCTCCTAGGGTAGCATAGCTTAGGGACTGATGTCTGCAGTCATGGTGGCACAGATCTTTAGGAAGGCAGACCTATGCTACCTCATGGGTGGGTTTCACCGTAGTGAGAGTCAGCTATGCCAGCTAAGGAGCTCTGCTTGTGCCTTAGGCTGTGGACATGACCGTTGCCTTCCCCCTCTTTGGTTTGTTGCCAGTCCTGCCAGGAGAAGCCAGCTGAATTGAAAGGAACCAACAAATTTTATGGATCCACCACATCAGCCTACCCTAAAGCTGTGTAAACCTCGAGCCTGTGGCTAAAGCTCTGATCCTGTTTTCCTCAGTCCCATGATTTCGCGTGTTATTTTTATGGGCCACGCAGGGCCGTGCAGTGTTGGAGGTGGGGTTCCCCTGAGGATATGGAGAAGTCTCCATCCAAAGCAAGTGGCTGGTCTCCCTCTGTAGCCAGTTGAGAGAGAGGCATTTCTAGGATTTCTTATCTCCTCATCCCCTCTGTAGCAGGTGCCTAAAAGAGGCATGTGGCCAACGCTTTCCCTCTATTGACTGCAAAAGGAGTTGGAGGTGGCCTTGCCCATGTGGAGACATCTCATGAAGCTTGCCAGTATGTGTCATTTTAACATAGGCCTGTTCCCCCTGAAGACCAATTCTGCCAGCTTCACCCAAACTCTCTCTTGATATCAAAGCAATTCAAGAATGAGATGTTGTTGAGGTTTATTTTAATAGTAAAATTCTGGGCTATGAATTTGGAAACAAAGCTACAAAGACAAAACTAAAAATGTAACTAGATGTGAGTCTAGATTGTATCTAGGATCTGAATCAATATTATTAATAAGATAAATAGCTAATATTCTTTCCTAGCTAACACTAGGAAGTTTCTTACTGCTTTTCACTTAGACTGCTCAGGGCTTATCTCAGTCACAGAGACCATGGGGATGATCTTACTTCACATCATCATTCTGCCTTGAGGTACTCCTCAGAGCTGACCCTGGATGGCATTTTCAGAGGTATCCCAATACTGGGTTTATCTCCGCTAATTTGTCTGGGCTTCCTCTGAAATTGATGAAGAGGGAAAGGCACTCGCAGAAGGTGAGTCATCGCACCCATCTTAGACATCCAGACTAATATGGAATGACGTGTGCTCTGGGTATGGCTTGCTCCATTGACCAAAGAGGAAGCCTGTTGGCTACTGTAGATCAGATACCATGATGGCCAGAAGTTTGGGATCAATCCTGCTCTAAGAGACTGGGAAAAAAGTTCTAGTGGAATCTGTGTCTTGTCTCTCAAGTGCTTTTGCTAATCCCACCCTCTGCCTTAACATTTGTGCTGTGCAGCATCTGATGTGCTTTGTGCTTGCTCTGTGATGATACACAGTGATGATCAAAGCAGTGAGAGTGCTGCACAGTATGTTCCACACCAGCTACTTCCTTTCTGGTTTAATTATAACTGAGTTTGCTAATCCCAGTCTTGATTAATGAGTTTAATATGCAAATGTTATGATGAAACTGAAACTCTTTGTAATTGCTTGCAGACAGATTACCACTTCGAGTACACAGAATGCGACAGCAGTGGCTCCAGATGGAGGGTGGCCGTCCCAAATCCATTGGTGGAATGCTCTGGACTACCCGACCCGGTGAAAGGGAAGGAATGCAGTATGTCGGCACTTTTCATTTCACAGACCATTACTAGCTGTTTGTGCTATTTACCCTTGTGTGGCTTCTTAGCTCTGTCACTGATGTCCTGAGTGTCCCTGAATTAGTCCTTCCCCTCCAATCCTTCTTCTTGTCTCTTGGAGCTGTGGAGCAGGGATTGTCTTTGCAGTGTAGTTGTACAACTCAATATCTGCTACAGGTACCCTTGTATGCTAAGTCACAGACAAGCCACATCTGTTACAACACCCCTTGAAGAGATGTGGTTGCTTGTCTTAAGCTGCCATACTCTCAAGTTCTGCAGCTTTCCGGTTCATTTGTAGCTGTATTGGCCAAAATGGTGACCAGGAGTGGCCAAATTATATTTACCTAGTGTCCACTTTCTCATTACCTGCATTATTTAGCTAATTAATAAGCTGAATGCATAAGTAATGGCAAATGTCTTATTTGCGTGAGCTATTTTCATGATGAAGTTTTTGCATTTTATTTCTATATTTATTTTTAACAACTTGGAGTGTTCTCATATTACTTGCTCCTGCATTTTTTTTAATGTTAAAGCACCTTGCAGCTGAGGACATAAGTGAACTGCTGCTCTGCAAATACATTTGAACTATTCCCTCACTGTTCTGTAGCTTCCCAAGCTGAATGCTCTTTCTCATCACACTTCCTTGCTCTAGCAATTCTCTGCACAAAAGACCTAGCAGTGCTTTACTTTCTCAGTTATTTGTACCACAGGATATAAATTATTGTGTCCAACAAGCAGATGAACAAGGGATGAACAATGGCAATGTCCTTTCAGTTCTAGCGTAGGAGAGGTGAGGTTTTATTCACTTCTGACTCTTCTCCTGTAAAGGTTTATTGTTCATTTCTTTATGGCGTATGTTCCAGCGTAAAACACATAAATGTTTTCTGTAGCAGTGTTGACCACTGGAAGGTGTCTGACTGCTTGCGAGCATCATTTGAGAAGCTGCCTGTGTCATTCCTGGTATTTGGGTTTAGTTTCTGACATTTTAAATGTGGAATCTCTGTATATCCTTAGGATGTGTTTTTCAATTACAGAAATACAGAGCTGGGAAGCACCTCAGGTGACCCCATAAGTCATCCCCCAGCCCAAATAGCTATAGTAGCAATGACTTTTTCATTCATGGCTGATGTTTGGCTGGACTGTTTTCAGGGACCTCGGTGATGAAGAGCCCACAAGCTCCCCAGATATTTGCTCATCTATTTTGTTCTATTCATTTTCCCTCCTGTTACAGATTTTTCTGCTGTTGAATGTCTGTTCTTGTACTTCAAGCCTGTTACTTTTTGCTGTCTGCACTATAAAGGAGCAGATAGTGTTATCCCTTCTGCTGCAGAACCACTTTTGGTGTACTCTGGAGTACATAGGTATAACTCATTTTTTCTGCTATACACTATTTCTTCTTAAACCTTGTGATAAATAGTTTAAGGTCCAGCAACATTATACTCTCCTTGACTTTCTGCTACAGATTTCGACAAATGGTGCGCTTGCCTCTTCATCTCCTCTTATTTGTGTGTCTTTCTGGTCTTAAATCAGTTCCAATGAAAATTCAACTGTTTTATAACAACAGATGAATCTCTGCCTTCTCCATATTTGCCCCCCTGCTAGACAACGGGAAAACTTTGCCCAGTAGATTGGATGTGATATTACACAACAAAATACAGCATTCTGTTAAATACACTGGAAAACTCATCTCAGTTGTTGCCTCACCTCCTCGTTGTGTTGCTGTTAAGTCCCATGGCAGTTCAGCTGGTTTGAGAAGCAATTGGATATTTGACTTTTTTGACTGAGCCCTTCAGATCTCTCTGGGCCATCTCTCTGGGCTCTTGGGAGTGCAGTGGGGTTAATGTAGTTCTTTTTTTTGTGTCTGTAGTAGATTATCTGGCTTCAGGAGATGTCTGGCTATATTCTGATGGCAAAAGTAATTTTAGGTTTCTCATCTCTTAGTCTTCCACCTTTTTCTTTAAGAACAACCAATCTTTCAAGCTGAAAACATGAATCTGTCAACAGCAGTCAATCACTGCAGGAATGTGTAGGGAACACCCCTCCCATTCGGCTTGGCTAACATGGTGGTTTTTACTGCAAAATATTTGAACCAGTATAGAGTTTGGCTGACAGTCCGTTCTTCAATGGGGGATATACTGGAAGACACAGCTTTTGAAAATGATGTGCCCTTCAGCTCTTCAGAGTTTTCACATGGGGGTCTGTTGTTGATGATGAGTTGTACTGGAAATGCTGACAGATAGATACCTCCTCACTGACTTGTCGTATTCTCTGAGCTGGTGGCTTCTGTCTCATCTGACAACACAGGAGTTGAACCAAGGATGTCTTATACTAAAAGCATAAATTGCTATAGCCTCAGGAAGGTGAAAGGTTCTGTATTTGGGGCTGCTACAACACACGTTCTCAGTGGATCATGTACAGAGTGAGATTTGTGCTACAAACTTGGCCAGGGCTTGCATATACATCTCACCAAGTAATTGATGACTCCATGGGATGCCTTCCTTTTCTTGTAGGTCTAGAGTTATTTTATCCTGAAGTCTATCAAGAAATACTATAAGTATGGCATATCCTTTGAGATGAGTCTTTCTGGTCATTCTACAAACTTGTTCAGATTCTGCTACATCTTGTAGATCCTACCCTGCACCAGAGCATCCTGACACTGGGGCTCATCCTGACGTTTGGTAGAGTCTTGGACTCCCTTAGGTATCTCTTTCAGTCCTTCAGGCTGTAGAGCTGGGGACCACAGTACAATCACCACGGGCAGGAGAATTTCCAGCTGTGGAGATCTGTTATCTTCAGAAGTTTTGGTTGGTATCTACTAGTCCTGAGATATAGCTGAGCCAACTATGTCTCTGCTCTTAAAAAAGGGTTTCATTTGTATAGTAGCATGAGCTCTTAGGGCTTTTTTTGTCTCCTTGAGGTTGGCAGAGCCCTCAGTGGTCCTTGGTGGCAGATAGGACACTGGATATGAAGGTATCTGTGTAAGAACTTGGGTTTTTTTGGAACACATCTGCCATCACTGCTGACTTCATGATGTACTGTTTGCAGTTGTTTTCATCTATTCAGAAATGCCTGCTGCTTAAGAATACCTGCTATTGATCTTTACTGCTCCCTGAAACCAGAAGTTACTTGCAGGCTGTCATTAATTTTGGATCCTGAGAATACTGCGCCAACCTCTCCCACTTCCAAATGCTCAGCAGTCGTTCCCTTTAAATTGTCCCTGAACTACAAATTCAAAAGAAGGTATAACAATATGTTAAATGTCTCCAGCCATCTCTGTAAATATGTCTAGACTGTGGTCTCCAGTGGAGTGGAAAGACACTTGAGACTGCTAAAAATATATTAGCTCAGGTGCTTCACATATCTGGAGCAATCTAACTGTGGCACTGGAGCTCAGTCGGTGTCTCGAGATGTGCTCATTTTCAGGATGTTGTGTTTTACATCTTTTCATTCGAATGAGCCCATTTAAAATTAGGTTGGGTATCTCTGTGCTCTGCTGCATTTTGAAGTGCACGCTGACCTGCAAAGCACAGCTGACTGTGACCTGCTGAGAGTGACTCCAAAACACATCAGGACTCATCCCTTTTGGGTCTACAGAAACTTAATTGGCAAAGTTTACCTGCAGAGGAGACAGGGTCCTCTGAGAATTAGTCATGGGGTTCAGTGTAGAAAGGACTGTCATATTTTGACTGCTCTATGACCTGGGTATTAGATTAAGGTTTTTTTTACTTTATCTTGCCCTGAGCACAGAGCAGCGTGATGAGACCACCTTCCCCTCCTGCCACTCTCCCCACAACATCTTTACCATCCAGGTGGGACGTAGGAAGAACGAAGGAATCTCACATGACAGATGTTTGTGATGCTGTAGGAGATCCTGCTATGCAGTGACGCCAGATGTGGGAGGGAAGGTGCAGGAGCAGCTCTGTAGCATGATAACTTGCTTGCAATGCACTGGAACAACATGGCCCTTTCTATATTTCACTCCCCTCTTTTTTTCTGATCTCCTTGCCCCGAGGGGCTGTGGCCATTGCTACTTTCAGACCCCACATCAGGGCGTCAGCCTGCGTTTTGCCGTTCAGCACGGTGTGGTACTTCAAGGCTCACCCGGTGGGGTCTGGCTGACTCCGGACAAGCCACAGCATGGCCACACCAGACAGCTCTGCCACTTCTCTCATGCTGGTATTTGGTCAGAGATGAGTCATGTTTTTGACACCAGCACATCACGGTTGCAAGGGATCCTGCAAAGAGACACATTAAAAGTGCAGCAAGAATCTTGGCTAGGAAAAAGGCAATATTTATTACACCTAAAGCTACTCTGTGCGGCTCTCCTCTGCTTCACGTTTAAGACGTCCCCTCCAGGCACCTTTCCAGTACCATTTTGGAGGTAAGGTACATACATGGAGGCAGGGAGCATTGCGCTGGGGGTTGTGGAGGGCAGAAAGCCTCCCTCAGTGAAATCCAGACTCTCTGAATCACTCCATTACTTCTTGACGGTTGGGAATGTGCTTAACTAATTTGGTCTCGTTCATTTTTAATTACCACAGATCTCACTCTGATCTCCTCATGAGTCTGACAGAAGGAAGGGAATTTACCAGATAAGGATCCCTGCCATTAGGGCAGTGTGCTTGGTTTTTTAAATGGAAAATATGTATGGCAGTCAACGGGAGCAGTTTGCTTTTGGGGCTAAGCTCTTGCCTGCACCCCCGGTATGGCTGGTATCTCTGAAAACCCTTTGCTTTGGTGTGGTGGCTGTATGTAGTGCCTAATGGGGACCTTTCAGGGTCTGGCAGTGGGAGCAGGACTTGGCATTGCACTCCCACTGACACTATGCTGCAGTCTGTTTCAGTGGCCACAGTCAGGCTTTTCTGCCAGCCTGACCATATGCTGCATGTTTTGCACTCAAATTAAAAGTCTGAATTTGGAGCCTGCCTTCCTTCCATGTCTCCTTTCCTTCCTCTCTTCTTCATTTCCCTTCACTCAAGTACAACCCAAATATCTGGTTCTGAGTGTGCCCTTACTGTGCCCAGGTGCACTGACTGATATGCTCCTCTGAGCAGTTTGTGACCAAAAAGGGCTTAAAGGGTTCACATTTTGACCTCAAATTATTTTTTAATATTAACTCTCTTATTCCACAGAATATGAGTTATTTTTTGCCAACCTAAACAAGAATAGGTTGCACCTTATCTCATAAATATCTGTTAATTTTAGTGGTGCTATGTACATAATAAAGAAACTGTAGTGAGAATAATAGAGCAACTTCAAAAGGAGTTGAATTTGCCATGTTCAAGGGGAAAAAGTTCTGATAGGGTCCCTGTTATAGTCAGCATCCAAATGCCAGTTATAATTATAATCAGCAAGATTTCTTAAGAAAGAAGACACAAAAAATATTGATAATAATGAAGAACTTGATCAAGTATGGTGCCATGGAGTTATTAACGACTCTGCTTGGCAAACTCCACTTCTACCTGGTGCCACTAAGGCGGGAGCAACTTCTTTGAAATCACGAATGTGCTTCAGTTTTTAGGTGAGGCGTGTGAGCATGTGCCAAAAGGTAAGCATGTGAAAAGCTCCACTGACTTCAGAAAACAGACTGTCCTTAATTACAATGGGCTTTTCTGGGACCTGAAACCAAAATTTGTCCTGATTTATTGCTACTGAGCTGTGTTTGTTGAGTTTGTTCTAACTTGTGTAATCTGCTCCTAGGATACCACAGGAGGAGATATGGATCTTCCTGCTAATTGCAGTGCGCTTTAGACACAATTAAGGCAAATGGCCTTTTTAAGGCTTGTAGGTTTTATAACACTTTAAGGCAATTTAGGTGATCTGCAGGAGTTTTACCATTCTGCTCTTGTAACAGAAAACTTAAATAAAAGGTTTTGAGTTTGATTTCTCTGGGTCTCTGGTAAGACTGAGTATCCTAAGCAGGTAAGAAGTGGCTCTGCTCCTAATTCCCTTGAAATCAGTGGGCATCTGCAAATTTTATAACATATGGTGTATGCACGTACATATCTGTGTAGATGGATCATATAAAATGAATGTTATACATCTGGCAAAACCTGTGTGCTTGTGTTACAGCCTTCTGACATAAAGTTTACATCTGTTCATTGTCAACTAGATTTGTATTCAGGCAAATTCAGTGCAGTCTTTGTGCTAAAGAATTGATTCTTCTGGAGTTTTACTTAGAACTTTGAAATTTGGCTGGTGAAGACTTGAGAATGGCAATGATAAGTTTTAGTAGCTTCTTTAATGTTTACATTATTGCACATGTGGATGTGAATATACATACAAATACTCCCATGAGAGTGGTTCTATTAATAAACACAGTCACATTTATTTATGTTGTCTCAAAATAGTTTGTTATGTAATCAAAAAATTTATTATCACCACAGTGTCTTTGTCTTCATATATGAATGCACGTAAGAACTACTTGTCATAGGGCTTAAATAAGTCCAGAGTTACGGCCTCTTGAAGCAAACATGTGAATCCTAAGAAATCATCAGAAAGGTTTTTTTGCTTTTTTATTTGACATTCACTGGGGATTATTTTCTGGTCTCATTAATGAGCTTTGAAATGATTGGGATTTCTTTGTTTCAACTGAAGAGAGGAAATATGGTGACATCAACATAGCTCTGAGGACTAAGCGTGTATCCATTCCCATTTTTAATCATGGCTTGAAAGCACTGGATCTTCTCTTCATCAACCTTGACATGCTAATATTTTTTTCATTTTCAATGTCATTCAGACGTTGCTTCTCTGGGTATTCACCTTGGAAGAAACAATGAGGTCAAGCTATTAATGGCTGCTGGTGTTTAACCTTGTCATTTAGATCTGACATATGCACATAGATATACTTACATAAGGTGACAGATGCTGTTGGGTATCCTGAGCTGTAGGAAAGTACTATTTTGAGACAATGTTCAAAAAATATATTCAGAAGGTCTCCCTTTTCATTCCTCCATCCTTGAGATTGCTGACTCGAATGGTATACGCTAATCTGCTCCTTCATTTTGACTAACATCTTCCCTTCTCCCTTCTCCTTTGAACAGTCGTATGGCTCCCATGAGGCTGCCTGTCAACATATGAGAGTCACATATGGAAGGCTGCTCTCTCAAATCTAAGTACCAAAAAACTCGATTCTTAGTGGACATGAAATCCAGGGAATCAGAGAATTTCTTGATATGCTATAGATTTGGCCCTTGGCCTGTCATGTATTACCTAGCAACTAAGAATGTTTGACAGAGAAAAAAATGATATAACTCTGTCTCTGGAGCCACCTATGACATGAACAGCAAGATGTGCGAGAAGTAGATTTCAAAGTCATGATCTTTATAGAGGCACTTTTGTGTGTATGGCCTGCAGGACTGGGCAACTCAATTTTACCTGAGTCTCTTTTGTATCTCTAGGAAAGTTTTTATGCCTTTTCTGAAAAGACTAGAGCACACTGGGGAGGGGACTAGCACACAGCAGCAGAGGCTGCTCTGAGGAACACTGTGAAGCTGAGGAATTAATGCAAGTCTGTCATGTCGCAAAGGTGTTTAGCTAGAAGTGGTGTGCATGGCACAGTTTGACAGTCATTACTAAAAGGCTGTGATTTAGCAAAGCACTCAAGCAGGTGTTTATTCCTATTCCTCTTGGAGCATCCCTGCTAATGCACGTTCCTAACTCAAGTCAGGTGGGTGAGTCCTGTTGATGGCATTAGGTTTCTCACCTGGACTGAGGCTTGAGGCTACATTTTGCCATGGCATTTCCATCTGGATGTTTTCCTAATGCGTATTGTTACCCTGAGAGATACTCCAGTTTTACAAGTAATTTTTCCCGATTTTTTCCTCCGTGCATGAGCAATACACTGTCTGCAAAAAAAGTCCCACTGTTGGCTTTTTGAAGCACAGATTCTTTTAAGTAAATAGTCAAAAAAGCAGAATAGTTTGGACTGAACACGCAGAGTTTAATTCCTGGAGAAGAGTTACTGGGAACTGCATGCTGATATGTGTATTGAGACTTCCAAGAGAAAGGTTGGCCTTAATGTCTTTTGATGATTTCTTCACCCTCTTTGTGTACATGATGTAATTAAGTCAGTTAAACACGGCTTCCTCTGAGTCACTGATTTCTCTTTCAACAGGAAAGCAGCTGGCAAGACCTTGAGATTTGCTATGGCTTGGTAGAGGGATGCGAGGCAAGCAGTGTGTGTGTGTGTGTGTGCAGAGGACATCTCAGATGGCACTAGAAGCCATTTGCACCAATCACTTTGGTTGGTAAGCAATGAAAATAAGCCTGATGGAGTCAGTGGGGCCTGGAAAGCTACTCATTCACCTCGAGGTATGTTTTCTGCCATCTCCAGTGCTGAGCCATTAGGATGGTGGCTGTAACTTTGGCAGCAAATGTGCTTCCTAGCCTCTTGGTGATGACTGCCTTCCTCCACTCTACACCGCACTTTCATGAATTTATTGAGTATTCCCATTCCAAAACCCCACCTTTCAGTGTCCAAATGATGAAATAAAAGTGATAATAAAACTGTCCTATGTGCCAGGCCAGCTGGGGAAAATGGTACTATTCCTGCCAAGGAGGTGAACTGGAAAAAGTGTTGCTTTATTTTGTAGTTTCTTGGATAAAAGGAAAAATTATTTACTCTTAACAAAAGGAATGGTCTCCTCCACAGAAGGTACTCTTCCTCAAGTTACGTCAGCTTTCAGTGTGATCACATTTCAAGCCTAAACATCCTTGACAGACTTTTTTCTTAAATTAAGATTCAGTCTGGTTCCTGATAACACATTGTGATATAATGACTGAAGAAAACGAACATCAATTATTCACAGTCTATTGGAGAAGCCTCATATAAATTATTCATGGAAGACATTCTGAAGCTGGCTGAGATTATAGTAAACATTAATAATGAAGCAATGATTTCCTCTCGTCCCTTGGCTTTCTTTTTTTCTCTGCATCCCATATTTTGTTTGGTCCGTGGTTCCATGTTGTGTGGACCCCAATGGCCCAGGGTATCACCGAACAGATGCCTCTGTGTACTTGTCCTTGGCCACATCTTCCCCTCCAGGCTTGTGGCATGTGTCTGCTGAACCCAGCAGCTGTTCAGAGGGGCAACTGCAGGATGCTGCCAACCTCATATTTCCTTTCTGAGCTGCAGTTTTCACCTCTGCCCACAGAAGGCTGAGATAGCGCAGTCCAGGTTCTGCCTGCAGGACATGGCAGCATCTCACCTGAATCCCAGGCAGTGGGGCTTTGGATGAACAACACAGGAATGGAGGGGGGAGAGATGGAAAGCCAGTATTTGAGATTATTTTTCCTGTGTATTTTCACTGGTCTAGGTAGAATTGCTCCATTGCTACCCCCTTCTAATGTTGTTATAATCTAGCAAAATCCAGTCCCGTGTCTTTTTTAAATTGTAATGTATTCAGAGCCAGGAGGACACAGAAAGATACACATGAATGTGCACATGCTCAGTGGCAACAGAATAAACAGAACTGAAATAGTTTTAGGTATCATAAATGAGAAATGTCTGGAGAAAAACATCTGCTGAGAAGAGTGAGAGGTAGAAGTAGTGGGTCCAAGTGGTGTGGGATGGGAAGCTAGCTGAGGGAAGGTGTAAGACTGCGTGGCCAGAGCTGCGTAAAGGAAAGGAGCAACTGAATATATTATCAGTTTGGTGTTGGAGGATGCAGAGCATTGAGGCAGCTTTGATCAATCTTCTGGTGAAATAACAAATATTCTGATCTCTCTTACAGCATGGCAATATCTGGGAGATACTTGACATGAGAAAACACTCTAGAGGCAGGTTTCAAATTTCAGAAGTAGTTGAGTAGTAATATACATGTGAGGATCTACTCTGTCAGTCTAGTTGTGTTCACGATAAGCCTGTCCTGACTCCCAGCATCAGAAAGTTAAGCAACATGTGATTGTTAGGATCAGTTACCAGAAGAGAAATGTGCCAACTAACATTGAGTCCATCAAAAGCACTGAGAGGGCCACAGCTGTGCTAAAAGGCAGAATGTGACCCTGGAGCCTTGCAGTCAAAGGGCAAATGAGGCAAGCCTGTATGGTCTGTTTTGCCCTCTAGGGAGCCGTTTCCATTTCTGCAAAGTGATTGTAAAGTGCTATCAGATCTGCAGAGTAATCTATTGCAAGCACTCCTTGGAAGTGGTTACACAGTGGGCAGGGCTCCTGCTTCAGGATGCCCCACATCCGTGGTATGTCCCAGGGGGGAGGTAAGATACCATCGCTCTCGACTCACAGAGTTTAAGAGGAGGGGTATTAATCAGATTTCCTAGTTTGACCTCGCAGGCCATTAAAATGCATCCAGTTAGGCTGATGCTGAGGCTGATAATTTGTATTTGGCTTGAGCTTTTCTTCCATATGGTGTCCAGTTATGGTATGAAGCACTTGAGAGACAAAGGGTCCATCACATGCCATGACAGGTTGTTCCAGCTATCAGTCATTCTTCCTATTAAAAATGTGTGCGTTAGTTCCAGTTTGAATTTGTCTGGGTTCAGCTTCCAGAAGGTAGTTCTTCTTATGCAGTTCTCTGCTTCATTAAAGAGTCCAGTGGGATCCTGTGTTTTCTCTCCCTGGAGATGCTTATATATTAATCAAGTTGACTCAATCTTCGTTTGATAAACTAAATAGACTAAGCACTTCAGATCTCTCGCTGCAAGACATTGCCCCTATTTTTAAAAGCATTTAAAGTCCTTTTGTTTTACATTGACCTCTTAAAAATGCTGAATCACAACTATATTCATTATTAGAACGATCTTCTTGCCTGTAATACACACATTTCATCCTATACATCTCCGCCTCCACCTCTAAATATATCCACAGATCTCACTAGGACCTTTTTGCACGTCTTGACAGTGGAAGCTCTTGATGAATGGCGAGTCCACTCCAACCCTCAGACTTGCTGCTCTCCGGGATAATTTTCAGCCTTCTGCAGGCAGGGCTGGCACTTCTTGCCTTCAGTGGCTTGTCTTTACATTTGACTCTGTTAACAAAGACACTGACTTCGAGTGGGCGCAGGCTTGACAACAGTCTCTTACCTGCCAATTTTAATCCTGTTCCAGCAGATCATTGATAAAAATGTGGACAGCCATCAGACTCGGTCCTGGGGCAGGCAGAACTGCCCCCTTCCTTCCTGCTCAGTGCTGGTTTCCCACCAACAGCCCTGTCTGAGATCTGTTACTCAGGCAGTTTTTAATCCATTTAAGATGTGCCTTACTGGTATTGTGTGGTACTACCTTCTTCATCAGAATGACATGCAAAACTAAGTTAACTGTATTAGAAACCCTAAGTCTATTACATCCACTCAGTCACCTTTATCAAGTGACTTGTAATCCTGTTAAAGAATGAAATGAGGTCTGTTTGACATACAATTGTTTCGGTGGGTATTAGTACTGTAGCTCTTGTTAATTTTTTATGAAGTGAATCTGGTGGCAGCTTTATTGCATGCATGTATGAATGTGTGTGGCTGCCTGTGGCAGTGTCTAACAGTATTTTACAGCATCTTTTGTGACCAAGACTGGTTGCCTGTGCAAACCACAACATTTTTTTTTCCTTCTGTATTTATTTTAAGAAAGCTACAGCTGCAAATCACCAATAGTTGCATCACTGGCTTCACTGGGGCTACTGAAGGCATCAGTGTATCCAGCACCACAGTATGTCGTGCTTTTCCTAACTGCCTCTGAAAATGTTCTCCCAGTTTTAAAAATGCTTATGATGGGGCAAGTCATGAAAACTTTTAATGCATTTCACAGTTTTTTTCGCAGAAAGATCAAATTCAGTCTTCACAATGTGCGTTGCTCTGTGTCAAAGTTTGCAGTTGAGAGGGAAAGGAACAGTCATGTCCAAACAGGATCAATAGTGTTGATTCAGGAAAAGATTTTCAGAATTGCCTACGTGATTTAGCAGCCTTAGTTCTGTTTTCTGAAACAGGGTAGACATGTAAGGAGTTATTCAATAGACATGTTCTCTCTGAAAATTAAGTATCAAATGCTTAAACAAATGGGCTCTGGGGTCAGGGGCAGACAGTGTTCACAAAGGCTACCTCTAAGCCAGGAGACTAATTTTTCCTCTGGAGTCTGAAGTAAGAGGGAGTGTGTAGTGGAGGACGAATCAGAGCACACACCTAAAATATACAGTTTTGATGCCTGAAACTTCACATCACACCTTAACCTCCAATCTGGTGATGCTGTCCTTCCCATTGACAGCACCTTGCATGTGTCACCCCCACAAACACATCGGTACTGCGATGATGTCAACCATTTCTGTGCACAAGTGGTCGCTGGTCAGTGCTGAATCTGGGCTCAGCTATGTCTTTGTGAGACAGAGCAGCCACGAGCAAGGCAAAGTGCCAGTGCCCTGGGACACAGCATCTGTCTGTGCCCTGTCCCCGCCCTGGGCAAGTGCCTCCTGGCCCATTGCGGGGGACATCTGCTCTGCAGGGTCCCTCTGGGCACGGCCACAACCTGCCCACCTCTGGCTGTGACGGACTCCTGAACTGATGCTGCTTAGATTAAAGAGGGTTTAGCCTGGCTTTTGGTCTCCCCCCTTGCTGGAAGAGCAAGTCGTGCAACACTAGGACAGGAGACCATCTCCGTGCTCATCACACGCCATGTTTCCTCCCCATTCCCCTCCAGCCGCTCCCAACCACCTGGAAAGAGACCAAATGATGCATCTGTTCCAATGTTGAAAGTGCTTCGTGTTGCTATTAGCCACATTCAGCCCCAAATTGAACCTGGCAAGCAGCTGGCATGCTCAGAGCTAGTGTGCTTGCAGACATGTGTGTTTTGATGGGAAATGCTGCTGCCGCCTTTGAAATACAATTCTTAGAAAAGGGAAAGAAGGTAATTCCCCACCTAAATAAGAAAAAGCCTTATCTCTCTCTTGGAAGGTAAGCGATGGATGGCAGTGTCCTGTGTGGCAGCCTGCCCGATCTCTTATACCCTTTTTTCTCTAAAATGATCAGGTTGCAAGGAGTTAAAAGATACTAGTTCGGTTAAAGCAATAATCTCCAATCTGCAATGGAAGAGGAGGCTCTGCTGCCTTCTGTGTCTTGTCTTCATTATGGCAGCAAATTGCTCGCAGATACTGACTCCTTATTTGAAATTCATAAATCTGGAACGTGTGGTTAAGCAGCGCTCTCCATTTCTTGCTATTTAACTTTCTTAAAAAAAATGTTGAAACTGTTCAAGGATTTTAATATGTCATGAGAGAGTTTGCTCTTTTACTTCCCTTCCTGATGGCTTCTCTCTGCACCCTTCAAAAGAAAAAAAATAAAGCAGCATTAATTAATAGTGCTAAAGCAGTGAGTCAGGACACCTTTATGAATTTAAGGTGAAAAGCTGTACCATGTGTGGTCTCCGTTCAGACACATCGGGAAGCGCTCACTTCTTTTCTCCGAGTCTCTGAAAAAAGCTGTGCTTCTGAACCCAGCTGCAGCTACATCCTATGGCTTGAGCTGAGGCCGCAGAGGTAGCCAGATGGGATGTTAAACGTACCACTCTATCATGTACCACTGCCTACAGAAAACCACTTGCCCCCACTGAGGGTGGATTTTTTGCCTGTCTGCCAGTCTTTCACAGAAATCTGTTGTGGCTGGATTTACTTGCATATACCTACCCCAGCACCCATCCCTGCTAGGCTCCTGCCCACTTTCCTTCTTGGTCCATCACCAGTGAGCGATGGGGTTAGAAAAACAGATTTGTTTGCTTGAAGACCACTGGTTCAAATTCAGAGTATGCTGATATGACCAAGAGGGAAAAATGAGCCTTTGGCAGATCTTTCCATCAAAATGGACCTTTTATCTGCATTCCAGTGCTGCCCGTCAAGGACAATTACACAAAGAAATGTTGCAAGAGCCAGCACAGAAATGGGACCCTGGCTTGCAGTTGGATTCAGATGGAAATTGGTGTTACGAAGCCGTGACTTTATCAACACACAATCAAAAAAGTTCTTTAGCAGTTAGGTAAACATCAGCACATCTGTGAAACTGCAAACTCTGGGGCTTCAGCTGGCGTCAGTTGTTTTGGGCCAGTTTCACCACTTTGGCTAGCAGTCTGGTCTTGTCCTACAGTTTCTCAGACTGTGAGTTTATGTCTCTTAAAGTGAGTTTATGAAATAACTGTCACTGCACAGTGTGGCATGTGTGAACCAGTAAAAAATCCCACCATTTCTTGGGATGCGAGTTGTGTGTATTGCTCTGAATCCTGCTTTGGCTGAACTGGTGCAGTTAAGTTTAAAAATCTGCCAGCAACATAGGAAGTACTATGTTCTGCAGAAAGCACTCATTTGTTGTCCATCTAGGATGTTCAGTCTCAGAGAGGACGTGGTACAGCATGGGGCTGGGGGAAAGCAGGATGGTCTGCCGTTGAAATGAGCATTGGGGTGGGAGTTACGATTCCTGGCACAGACACGGGGCTCTGTGAGCATACAGGACTTCAGCTGCTGTCCAGGTTTCCTCTATATAATGGGAATATTCTTCCCTTATCAGATAGAGATGTCATCAGACTGGAACAAGGGATACATAGTTACTTGGAGTAAGCAATTTTGAAGACATCAGTAAAAAAAGCACTTTGTGAACATTCCTTCTGAATTATATTTCCCCTAGTTACATATGTTTGAGTACTGTCTTTGCTGTGCTGGCAACCAGGGTTTATTTTCTCAGCATGCTAATATCACCCCAGTCAGAGATCCCCATTTGCGAGACACAGGCCCATTGGTGATCTTTTCCAAGACCACCTGGTCTATCAGGCAAGGTGTTCAAGGCTTTGTAGGCAGCCTATGTGAGGAGAAATGTGGAGTGAGCCTTGGATTAGGTCTCTGACTCTCAGCTGAGGTTTGTAGTGTTATATTACAGTCAACATGCTGCTGTGCACTCTTCTTAGCTACCATACAGGTGGGTGAGACAAGTCTGCTCTGGCTTTCAGGTGCTGGTGATTTTAATTGAGGTCAAGGTGTAACAGGTGGGTGAGCAAGGGTGAGGAGAACTGTATTACAAGCCCTCATTTTCACAAATTGCTTTTGGACACAGTCTGTGGGTTGACATTTCGTTTCTAAAATCTTGCTTTGCCAATGGAGACAAGCTGCAAATCAGGAGCCGTCATCTGAGATTTGGTTTCAGTGCTGCCACGTTGGTGAAAAAACAGGCACTGGTGAACATCTCAATTTTGTAGCCAATGTTGGTAGTTCAGCTCTTGTGTTCCTGGGCCTGGGGAATTCCTGTTTGTTTCCCTTTAGTGACAGTTCAATCTTAATTAATTAAGTGGCAAAAAATTAATGGAAATTAATTGGGATTAATTTCTCCATTTATATGTTGGAAATGATTGTCTCCCCAGCTTTCTCCTGTGCCTCTGGTGAGTACCTGGAGATGAAGAACCAGGTGTGCAGCAAATGTGCAGAAGGGACCTACTCACTGGGCAGCGGGATCAAGTTTGACGAGTGGGATGAGCTGCCGGCAGGATTCTCCAACGTGGCAACTTTCATGGACACGGCAGTTGGCTCAGCTGAGAATAAAGCTGACAGCTGCAGCAAGTAAGAAGTTCTGTTTGCATCTGGGTTACACAGCCATGGGTAAACCTGAGACAGTTCAGCAGCACAAAGCCAGATTAATGATTTATCTAAGCTCTCCAGAGGGTAACCAGCCCTAGTAATGGCAAATGAGTGGCTGGAAAGCAAAGTTTTTTGCCATCTCTTTCCTGTCATCACGGTCTCCTTGGGCTCATCAGCAGCTAGTGAGTCTAAGACCGGCCTGGAGCTACTCTTATTTGTAGCTCGAAAGCTCCAGGGTCATGGTACAGTAAATGTGGCTAAAAGGTACTTTTACAGAGACCCATGGTGGTTGCAGAAGGCTGTTTTTGAGTATAATTGAAAGTATGTTGAACCAATGGATAACAAACCTTTCCTATGTAGGCTGGGTCCTAAATTTCTATTACATATCTTTTACCATGCACGGTTTTAATGAAAAGTATTATATTTACATGAAAAATAAATGGGAATCCAGTAATAAAGTTATACATTCATTGCAGTTAGCTATTGTGGGATTCGGGGTTCTTTATTAAGTAACAAGTATTTTGTATAGTAGCGTAAGAAAAGTCTCCTCAGTTCCTATGATCTCAGCTGAGGCTTGTTTTGTTTATGTTCATCAGCTCTTCGTGGACGCCTCGAGGGAATTACATAGAGTCGAACAGGGATGATTGTACAGTATCTCTCATCTACGCTGTGCACCTGAAGAAGTCCGGTTCTGTCTTCTTCGAATACCAGTATATTGACAACAACATCTTCTTTGAATTTTTTGTAAGGCCTTTTATATGGTGAATCCAACCTTATATTGTACGAATTCAATCCAGATAAAGACCATTAGAAACAGCTTTTTCTTCCCTTTACATTCCCCATATGTCCATAGCTTGTTATTGCCGAACAAGATAAAAAAAAAAAAATCTTCTCTTTCTGTCACTTATGCTGCCTTTTGGCATTTATTTCAGCTTCAAAACTCAGGCTAAACTGATCTTATCTACCATGCGCTGGGATTTTTCCATTAGTGGTCATGACTGCTCCTGTTAGTCCAGCCTTTTACAAGACAACTGTTGGTAGGAGATGCTTCAGTTTGGCGGTTTTTGACTTGAGATGCCTTTGAAGGGACTTGACATTTAAAAAGACTTCTTCCAAGGCAGGCATCCAGAACCTGAGATGCTCCCAAGGCATTAGTATGTTGAAATCTTAGCTTTAGTTTCAGGTCAATTTGGGACATAGCAATTAAGATGAAAAGAAAAGCAGGAGAAGAGACAAAAGAGTGATCCTTAAAAAAAAAAAAAAAAAAAAAAAGGAAGAAAGAAAAAGCCAGAAACAGCAGTTCTCCAAAGAGGTTTAGGAGTAAAAATTCAGATGACTTTCAGTAGGAAATAGGCTCTGAGAACGTGTCCGCACTGTGAAATGGAGGAGCTGGGGGTCATTAGCTCTGAAATGGGAGCAGCCTGGCTGGGCTTGTGCCACGCTGTACCCAAATTACTAAAACAATCTGGTCAGCAAGGACCCAAATGGGAAGGACTGCCCTGCTCTGCCCATGTGGATGGACTGGTTGGGGTCCAGGGAGCAGAGGGATCCTAGCACCAGGCTCTGCAGTGCAGTGCAGATGCTCCACGTCACTGAGATACTTTGGAAGGTTTCACCAACGGGTTGCTTTCCCTGGCATGTTGTATCTGCCATTTGGGAAAGAAAAAAACTCAATGAGAGGGCAACTCAGAGCAGGAGATGACTGGAATTTTTCAATATCTCCTCTGTTACTGCCTCTCTCCCAGTCTGGTGAGTTCTGGTTTTCATCTGAAAAACAGAGCTCGTGATATCTCACAGGAGTGCGAAGCCTTAGCTGGTGTTGGTTAATGTTTCTTGAAGCTTGGAGAAAAGTGCGAAGTATCCTTATCCTTAGTAAAGATGGGAAAGGAAGACAAAAATAACCTGCTGGAGGCACCCTCTTGCTACTACATCAGTGCAACCTATTGCACTTTGATAACGGATGGTGCAGGCAATATTATTTAGCCATTTTACTTTTAGACTATCCTGCCTTCTTCATGGGGAGAAAGCAGCAAATATGCTTTCTGCTGTCAGATGAATGTACCAGGATGATGAATCCTAGCTCCAGTTCCTTGACTGACTGACCTACTCCTGCAATGCAGCAAATATATTGTTTCTCTGAGCACTGGCTTTGAAAATGGCTTTTCGAATATTACTCTTATCCATATCCCACTCATTCACCTCCTTTAATTTATCATTCCCTGTTCAAGAAGCAGTCCTTTGTGGTGTGGTCCTTTATAGAAATGCCCATGTAAATAATTCCCAGTCAGCCTCAGTATTTCAGGGAAACCATATTTAAAACTCCTCCAAAAGTCAATTTTTTTTTTTTTCTCTAGCATGCCTTTGTGCTTAAATATACTTAACAATGACACTTTAGCTCTGGACAGTGTCATTTCAGTGGCAGTGGCTTGCAGGCTGCTGGGAAATGGTGAAGTTTTTGGGCTCTCCAGGCACTCAAAGGCACTGCCAGTCTGAGGGTAAGCAAGGAGATGTCCTCAAACGTAGAAAGCGAGTGTGGACACTTCTTGTTAGATACCCAGCGCTTCTGCAGCCTGCCCTTCCCAGGCTCTTTTTACATATTGAACCCCTTTACACCTTGTGAGAAGAGACTCTATATTCTTATCTCCTTTTTGCAGATGGGAACCAAGGCACAAAGATGCTGTAGCTCAGATTGTGCAAGATAATTAGGGATCTACCTTCTACTTAGGTGCTTCTTCTCACCTCTTTTTCTCAGTGCTGTTGATCTAGATGGAAATTAAGTGCACAGATGCTTTGGAGGATGTGGGGTTATGTGACTCGTTTCAGTCTTGACATGGAGCAACTTTGAGGAGGATGCTTGACCCCAGGTCTTCTGAAGGTGTTGAACTGGCCTTTCTCCCTGGTGGAACAAAAGCTGAGTAATTGAACTCGTGCCTCAAAGGGACTTGATACTTTTTCTTCAGAGAAGACAGTTATGAGAAGAAAGAAGTGGACGGCTGTGAGGCCATGCACCAAACCGTGCTGCAAAGAAAGGCTGCTGAGTTGCACTGGACCTGGGTGAGGGACAATCCAACCTCACACCTCTGCCAGGGCAGACTCTCCATGGAATGTTGCCTCTCCCTTGATAATGTTACTCTCATCCCTAGTGAGGTCAGGTGGCAGGGAGCCAAAGACATGGCAGATATTGGCTGCAGAGAAAGCAGTTTGTCTCTAGCTTTGGCCTGTCCACTCCTACCTCCCCTCTGACTTAGAAGCCCACGGCCCCTGGATTTTAGAGAATTGGGTCCTGGTGGGCTCAGGAGAAGGAGGAGGCAACCAAGACAAGATGCTCAGCATCCAAGTCTGACCAGATAGCCAGAGGACAAGGCTGAGATCTCCTGCTGCTCTTTTTTTCCATCTGCATCAGAGGTGGTCGTTGGAGGCACTGTTAAGCTGCTAGCAGGTTTTGGAAGTTGGGGTTTTTTGCCACAAATAAGGCAGCTGCTGTTCTAAATATGTAGACAACAAAAACAAAGCTGAATCTTATCATTCCCTGCCAGCAGTGATTATGCTGACAGGGAGATACATCTGATTGTGGTCACTGATCTTGTGTTTTTAATCAACAGATACAAAATGACCAGTGCAAAGAGATGGAGTCCACGGCAGACAAGTGGGTGAAGCTAACAGACAACGGGGAATGGGGTTCTCATTCTGTAAGTGTACAAAAAAATCCTTCATGAAGCTTTGTTTCCCATTTATAAATGTCTGTGATTTCCTCTGAGCAGAGAGCAAATAAGGGCCAGATCCTGTGAATGCATCTGAAGAATCACAGCTTTCCTAGTACTGTGGGCAAAGCCACCGAGATCTCTAAGGGGCTGATCCCAAAGCAAATGATATAGATGCAAGACTTTGTATTGATTTCCCTGGGCTTTGAATCAAGTGCTTTATGAGTTTAAATAGATTTATGCAAATCCGCACACCACAGTCATTCTGCATGATTGCAATTGAAATCTTCTACAACAGTTGTTTGCTCATGAGAACGCAAGATTATTCCCTGTTGCTCAGCAGAGTGACGGGAGTGGTGTGTGTATGTGGAGGCAGGCAGGATGGGCTTTTTATTGTCAAGTGTGTGCAGAAGAGCTGGACTGCACCCAGCTTGTGCTCCGTAGTGACTTACCTGGTTGATAAGCAAGCTGGCAGCACCAGGGTGGCTCCTGCAGCACCGATACAAGCATGTCCACGTTGGCAGCAGCAGCCCTTTGGCTGGCCTGTGACCCAGTGGCTGAGTGTGCTTGGTGCACAGACCAAGGGTAGATCAAGTCATTAGCTCATGGTGACGCCTGGCTTACCATAATACCCTAATTCCCAGAGCCATACCAGCAAAGGCCCAGCATAGGTGACGTTATGCCAGAAGAAAAAGGCTTTTTATGGGCATGGACAGCAGCCTGGTCTCTGTTTTCCATGGTCTGCTTATCCTCCTGGAGGAGAAACCATATTCCTGAGCCAGCTCTCGTTGGCAATGCCTGTAAGCTCAGGTGCAAGCCCCGTGCGAGTCACATCAGGAGGCAGGAGAACTGGGTGAGGAGGGGTGAGTGGCACAGGCTAGAGGTAGATCCAAGGCCAGGGCATCGACTTGGGTGAGCTGAGAGATGTAAACAGTGTCTGCACGGGAGATGGTGGCATCTGAGCTCATTGTCCGGGATGTGCAAGTGTCTCCACTGGCTGTGAAGGTTGCTTGGATGCTTGGCTGAAGCGTAGACATGCGAGTTAGGCAAGATGACTGTTCTGGCTCTCCTCAAGGCTTTTGTCTGCATTGCAAATCCTGTCATGGCAGCTTCTCTGAGCCCAGTTTTCCAGTTGCTGCAGCCTCTGCTTTCAGCATGCGAGTCCTGCTGCACCAGAGCTGATGCTGAGTATCTCTACACCACACAACGTGATGTTCAATTCTATATGGTCCCACTTCTGCTCTTACCTGTGGTAACCCAGCTCTCTTCTGCCCCCCTGGACAGTAGGTGTTTGGGGAGCGGGAGATACAATATGCTGTATCCCCACTTTGCTGAGTTTTTGGACTCTTTATCTTGGGTGAACAAAAACTGTGGTCTGTCCAGGCCTGTACAGCACTGCTGTAAACCTCATTATCCTGGACCCTTATGCTGGTAGAGTTTATCCCTCTTCTTATGTGAAAATATAGCACCTTCACACCAGTATCACTGTGTTGGCATCAGGCATCTTGTACTGGGCTAGTAGATACGGTACGGCTTTGCAGGCCAGGCAGGGTCTTCGTAAACCTGCCGCTTTTAGTGAGTAGAGTGATACTGTAGTTACACAGGTGAGCTGAAGGCAGCAGGCATCAACACTGCTGCTGAAAGAAGTGGTCCTGCCTTCCTCCTCCTCTCCCTTATCCCAGCCATGGTGCCACCAATCCACCACCCTTCCTATGCCAGCACAGGGGTTATGCTGAACCACGCTGTGAAGGCAAGTAGGTCAAAGCAATGGGAAACTGGGTTGTTTTCTGCATCTCATCTGCTGTTCAGGGTCAGAAATGAGCAGGAGGATGGGACTGCTGCTGGGGTTATTCATGGTTTGTGCCTGGTTTACTGGTCATGATGCTGAGGTGTTAGAGGCAGGCAGAGCTTGATTTTTAAAGCCTATAAACAAAACTTGCTTGTAAGCCTGGATTTTTGAACTCTGGGTCATGTTGGGTTTCTTTATAAAAGTGTATCTCAAGGCTTTAAAAACAAACTGATTGACTATATCTGAACATAGAGCTAGAGATAAGAGCTCCTGAGTGCCAGGGGTAGCTGGATAAAGGCAGGAACAGCTTTTTCCCAGTTCTGCTTACAACAAGGTCAGAAGCAGCTCTTGGTGTTTTTCTATAAAACTGGGGTGTTGAGCAGCTATTTTATTAGACCCACATTGGCACTCCTCAGAGATGTGTCTACAGCATCTGCCTAGCTGTCTCCCCTTTACTTCTTGACTCACTAAGCAACTTAGAAAAAAACAGGATTGCTGCTAGGATGCAAGAAATCTGAGTAATGGAAATAAGAAATAAAGCAATTTCTTGGTGAGGGGATGCTTGCTAACTGTCATGCTTATTGTTGCAGGTAACTCTGAAATCAGGTAGCAATATATTATACTGGAGAACAACAGGGATTCTCATGGGGTCCAAAGTAGTAAAACCAGTTCTGGTGAAAAACATCACAATTGAAGGTAAGTGATATTTGCCTTTTAGGTCTTATCTCACTCTTTCATCACAGTGTTTGCCAAGTGCCATTTCTACTGGAGTGTCTACAGTACCGAAGTGGCTTTTTTAGCCCCCTTGTCCCATGTCTCTTCCTCTAAAGTGTAGAAACAGAACAGCAAAACTGGCAGGGAAAGGCTGAAAAATTAATTTAGCTGGTAAATGATGCCGTCTACTGGAGAAGACTGGCTTAGCAAATAAGGAGAAAAAGAATAAACAGGTTTTCTTTTATTTAGTGTAGAAAGACCATGCTTATCAGTTAGCCTCTCAACCGTGATAAATAGATGGACATATTCATCATAACAGTGATAGTTAAATTACTATTTAAATAACTTAATTAATCTGGGATTGCTCTTTTGGTCCTGCTCTAAGTGTAATCAAGCTTGGAGCGTCATAGAAGGTTCTTACATGGGTAAGGCTTGCATTGAGGAGCAAAGATGAAAGACCTAAATCATGAATCAGCAAAGCCAAAGTGTCTAAAGTGAGTGGTGAAAGTTTGGGATTTTTAAGCTGTGTTATCCAGCTGGCTCGCTTTCCCCCACAGGCAGGCAGGCGGTAGTTACGGAGCATACCGCTCTGTATTTCAGTGTTTTACCTGTAATTTACCTTACAGGAGTTGCATATACGTCTGAATGCTTCGCATGCAAGCCTGGTACCTTCAGTGACAAACCAGGTTCATCTGGCTGCCAGGTGTGTCCAAGAAATACTTATTCTGAGAAAGGAGCTAAAGAATGCATCAAGTGTAAAGAAGAAATGTATTATGCAGGTACATAAATCAAATGGGATAAGACAAACCAAAAGAGTCTGAGTACGTAAGGTCATAAGCTGTTTCCGCGTGCAGATGTGAGAATGGTTTTATCCAACAATTAAGTTTAGTCTCCAGTTGATATGCAAAGGGGAAATGAAGATGGGGCTTCCCAAAAGCTGCAGGGGGCACTCATAGACATAATGGGCCACACTTGATCTTGGTTGGGATCACCTACACTAATATAAAGGGACGGAGATCTTCTGTGACCTCGAAGGGAACAGTTCTCTGAAGGATAATAACAGTCGTGCTGTGCCCTCTCGTGGTAATTTGTGTTATCAGGTGGCGATGACCTGAATTGGCTTCATCACTGCCTTCAGACTTGCCATGTTTCTAGGAATCTCCTTTCCAAATCCTCTTCTGGCCCATCCCTGCCTCCCCTGTGGTTGGAAGGTGTGGCGATCTGGTTGCAAACCCTAGTCCCCAAAGTCCTCTGCATTCCCAGCTGTGGTTAGCTGGTGGTCATCAAATAACACAGGCAAAATCCATTCTTCATGGTCAAAATGTCTTCAGTTTTCTTCCTTGTAGTTCTTTTATAAGGAAGTTTTTGAAGAATCAGTTACCGCCCATAGAACCTGCTATCACAGATTATGGCAAATGCCTGGGGACCTGTGCCTGTGCTTATGATGGGAATGGGAATTTTTGCAAACATATCTGGGGAGAGGAAAAAGTGGGCCAGTGTTGTAAGGAAGTTTATAATGGCTTAGAATGTTTTTGTTCCTTATCAAGTGAGAACATATTTCCATGCTTGGCAAACTACACAAATTACTGCTTGAAGGTGAAGGGTTGGGGTGTTTGGGTGACTCCCTGGTTACGCTCAATCAATGAATTTCAGTACGACAGTACAAGCATAACTGGTATTTTCCCTGTTCCCCCCACTTCATTTCAGGGAAAGGTTCATGTATACTCCATTAAGAGTTTGATTTTTCATTCTCGTTTTTGTATTTTTCTGCTGACTCACTTTAATCTCCAGATTTTAAGCTCGTTAGAGTTGTTTCAGGGACCATTTGATAGTTTAACATCCTGTTCCTCACCCTTTCTTTTTAGATGAGGGATCCAGTGCGTGTATAGAGCGTCCTCCATGCACAAACAAAGACTTTTTCCAGATCCATACCCCATGTGATAAGGAAGGAAAAGTAAGTAGAAGCTTATTTTTAAGCTTACTGTGATCCCTTGATTTGAACACAGGTTAGGGTTTCTAGGAATCTCTTTCCCAATTGCTTTCCCAATTTTGCTTCCAGCATTGAATCTCTCTGAGGCTTTGCGCTTGTCCTTTAGCTGCTTTCTCTCCAGCATTTATCCATCTGTAAGAATCTGCCTGTCATGGGTCTGCTTAAGGGATCTGTCGTAAAATGCTAAGCTCCTTGCACTTGTGATTAGTCTAACTGGGTCACCTGTGCTACCTCCATGCAAAAACAGGGTTGGAGCACAGGGTAAAGTACTGTCCCAGAATAAACCCTACTGTTTAGTTCTTAGCAATCTTTCCTGGCATACTTTTGGCTTGTGACAATTTGCCCTGTCCTAGCAATGCCCTGGCATGATTGAGGTGCTACCATGGCACAGGAGCGTTGGACATGACCATACCTATTTCAGGTGGAAAAGTGTTGGGCTGCGTAGGTGTGATGTGTATCATGTCCTCTAGTTTTAGCATCAAAGAAGAGCCTGAGATGAAATAATGGTATATACATAGCCTGGAAGTATTCATGTGCAGCAGCAGACCTTAGCTGCTAATAATGTGCTTGCCTCACGGGATGCCTCGAAACAGCTGGAGTCTCAGTAAATTGTTTCACTCAGAGATCTTAGATCTACTGGCTCTACTCATAGAGGGACCTGCTGGTGGAGCAGACTGGCTTTGGAGCTCTCCTGCCCTTTGTCCCAGCAGTCAAGTGGGAATTTTGGTGGGATTTGGAGAAGAAACTCCTATTTACTGGGATATGGAGCCCACAGAAGTGTGGACACATGGTCAGGCCTGTTTTGTCTTAGTGAGTTTAGCCCCAGAGCTGGCAGGCTCCACAACCTGCTCTTACTCACTGATTCTTGCTCTGTTAACTTCCTGTAATGACTTGAGGAATTAGCAGCAGTGTTCACTGCTACACCCCCAGGTACTGCTTTAATTGCAGCCTCCTGCGGATTACCCCGTCACTGCTCTGTGCAATTCAAGGCTCCCTGGCACTGAATAAGGTCCTGCCATTGACCCTCTTCCTGCCTCCTCAATGGCTTTTCCCTTCACTGGTGGACATCATCAGCATACAAAGTGGGTCTTTGTGCAGACACCCTTCATCTTCCAGTTGCAAAACCAACGTGTGTCATAGACACACAGATACTGGCTGGGTTTTCAGGACTGCTTTCACCACTTAGTGCTCTGCATCTCTGGAAATCAGTCCAGGTTTGCCGTACTCGCCAGCCATCTCCCCATGTGATGCAGTCCAATGAGAGGGCTTGACTCTGCAGCCCAATTTCGAGTGAACAGTGGCTGTAAAGCACCAGCCTAAAGGTCTATTGATCCATGACTTGCTAAAATCAGCCAGGTTTTTCACTGGACAAGAGATGGTTGTCTCCCTCCTGCTGTCCCCAAATCCATGTGTAGAAGAGACCTCAGGAAATTTAGGCACTTGACTCCTATTGACTTTTCACCTATCTACTGCTTTAAAAATCCCAGGCTGATTGCTTCAGCCCTAGTCTTAGAAACCCTCACCTGCGTGGCTGTGGGCACTCTCTGACCCTTTTCCCTCTGCTCAGATGCAGTAGGATTAGTTTAGTGTGTACAGTGTGTCTGGGCTCTGGGCAACCTCACAGATACTTTACCAACTTCTGATCCTTTTTAAATGCTGTGCACCCTGATGCTGCTGAAGCATTTCTGGAGCAATACTCTAGAAAATCCTGTAAGTGTTCAGGAGCAGCAAGGGCAGACTGATCCATAAGGGACAGGGAGCCGGGAGCCAAGCGTGACAGTAAGGCAGGCAGAGGCAGATGCCACTCTGACAGCAGGAGCAGTACCGCAGTACCTGAGCAAAGCAGACCCAATGTCCATGACCACATTCAGCTGAGGCTGCCAGACAAGTCCATAGTGATGAGGCAAGACCAATGTCAAGCTGGGACATCAAGTCCATGGGTCAGTCAGGGTGTGGATGAGCCAGGGTACATGACCTGGCACAGGCATGGCTGCAACACAGTGCGGGCAGGGACAAAGGGTGAGAGCCTCAGCTTAATTGCAGCTCCCAGGAGCTGAGGTCTGACCCTGCACTGAAGCTTCTTCTAGCTTTTTTTTTTCAAATAGGTTCAAAGCTGGTCAATACTTCTTGAACAGCTCTGTGTTATCACAGGGCTAACCTTAAGCGCAAGCAGCTCAATGCCCGGCATGGCAGGGGCATGTGCTCAGGGCCCTGAACCAAATTCATAAGGTGGAATCTTCCCTGTCAACCTCTGCACCCATACCTCTGGCCTCAGGGATCCCTGATTGCACTGCTGGGACCAAAGGGTGGAAGTACCCAGAGAAGGAGCTGTGGCCAGGTTAAAGTCTTGCCAGTTGGGTTTCTCAGCTCTGGAACTTAACTAATTTTTGTCTTGAGATATTAAACCCTTTCAGGGATAGACCCAAAGACAGATGAAATTTGAAACCCAGCACCACGGGTGATGCATCTCACCTAAGCCTTTTCCTGAAGTCAGAAAACTTGTGTCTCCTCAAAGAGAGGTGATGTCAGAGAGGTGATACCATTGTATATGGTAAAGCCAAGGACTGACTCATGTTAGTGTTCATAGACTGCTCCTTATTTAATGTGGAGGTACTGGAGAGGGGCTGGAAGAGCTCCTGTGTCATTTTGGCATTCACTCAGTAGGTGAAAATGGCTGGAGAGAAACTGAGGGCTTTCCAGAGAACAGGCCAGTATGGAGAAAATGCAGAACTTGTGTTCTCTGATAACAGATGCCTTCCTGATAAAGGGATTTTAAAATGCAGAAGTTATATTTTGGGTTACTATGGTTAAAATGCAGAGATTGCTTATGCAGTTGCTGGAATTATTTATCTGACATTCCTCAGAAACGTTTTCATGGGAAAATCCACTAGACAAATAGGAATAAACAGTAATAATTGTTTTAAGCTTCACATTTTTCTTTGCTCTTAAGACCTGAAATCTTGGAATCACCTGTGAACCTGGTCGCTTCTGTTTCCCTTCTCTGCCCTTCCCTTTGTTGTCCTGGATGTGCAAGGTCTGTTTTTGGCCTAAAACATTGGGAATACCCTAATTTCATTTACAAGAGGGACCTTGATTGGTACATCTCATCCTAAAGCTTCAAACACACCATGTGAGCTCAGTGTCTTCTCCTTCCAGACTCAGATCATGTACAAATGGATTGAACCCAAGATCTGCAGAGAGGATCTCCCCAATGCATTGACCCTACCTCCTTCTGGAGAGAGGAAGGATTGTCCACCCTGCAATCCTGGCTTTTACAACAACGCCTCATCTTCCTGTACTCCTTGCCCACCAGGCACATTTTCGGATGGGACACGGGGTAGGAGTCCACAAAAAAATTGCTTGTGTCCCCAGAAGCAGTTGTCTGCTTGCATGTGACTTAGTTTAATGACATATCATAATAAGCCAGAGTTCATTTTGCATGAAATACTTATTAAATAACATTGGAGAGAGGGAGTTAGATATCTGTTTTCTCTCTGAAGTCCTTTCTTATCAGGGATTGCTGCTCTAAGTTGACTTGTTGTGTTCTGGATGCATTTCTTGGCTGATACAAACATACTGAGGGTTATTTTAAGGGATTCTGAGAAGGGAATCAGAACTTTTACAGTCAGTAATTCCTCCTCACCCATTCTCCTGTCCATGCCAAATTCTTCCCTGTGAAAATCTCATTTTAAGCACTGTCAGATGAGTACCCTGCCAATATTGTCTAGCCTAAACTCTGACTTGTTGATTCTGAGATGTATTGGCCCAGTGGTCACCTACAGTATTTTGTGGGGACTCATTTACCATTATGATCAAACCTTCAGCTGAAGCCATTAAAAAGGAAGTGTGGTTTGGGGGATCAGTTGCAGATTACTTACCATGAGGTTATAATCTACAATTTATAAAATGCTGCTCTTGTTTCCACTCTTCTGGTCCTGATAAGCCTTTTGCTGTTTAATTATAAAGAAATAAATTATTTTCTTTGCTCATCACTTGCCCCAGAGAAAAAAGTAATGTCTATGTTCTTTAAAAACTGTTTGAGATGCACTTTGGCCATGCGATTTTCCTTCCCGCCCTCTTGCCCTGTAGAGTGCAAAGCCTGCCCTGCTGGGACTGAACCAGCTCTTGGGTTTGAGTACAAGTGGTGGAACATCCTGCCAGGCAACATGAAGACGTCTTGCTTTAATGTCGGCAACTCAAAGTGTGATGGGATGAACGGTGAGCCGAACTCCCTGTGTTGTTACCTGCCTGTCTTTCACCTGTGCTGATCACTGTTGTAATGGAGCATTCATCAAAATGAATATGCTCTTTCCTCCATGAGTCACAACACAGTTTCCCCCCCCTTTTCTTTAATCACACCAGGCTTGAAATTTCCTGTATGAAGCAATGTCACAATATCACAAAGAAGAAATAAAAAATCTCTTGTATACCAGAAGAGGGCAGGAGCTGCAGCCTATGTGAAGTCCCCTCAGCCAAGGATCTATCCCAGCATAGACTTTGATGCATATGAATATCCCCAATGAAAATAATCCAACTGTTTGACTTCTCTCTAGTTTATCTCCTTTCATGTTTTGTGATAACTATGCCCTTTGAGGTCACACATAATTCTTTTGGAAAACTTAATTAAAGTCTGTGATCTTTGTTCATTTAGCACTCAGAGATTTCTCTCTGCACATGTGCTAAGATTGCAGCAGAGAGCAGTCACAGCTCACCAGTGAAAGTGGTCCCGTTTGGGACTTCTCCCACCTCCAGCCTTCTCTGAGAGATTTTCCTCAGTCTGATCTGCCCTGTCAGCCTGATGTAGCTCAAGCTTTGAATTATGTGTGTTGAGCAGAGGGGCACTGAAATATATGCTTAACATTTAACACATAGATTCATTGATTCATCTGTTTTAAGGCTGGAAGAGATCAGATGGATCAGATGGATCCCCTTGAGCTGCACAACACAGGTCAGGGAATTTCAATTGCTTTGCTGATTTCAAGGTGACATTTGTCTATAAAATCAGAAGTTCATACAGTTACTAAAACTTTTCATTCAAAAGCATTATTGTACTGCTCTATAGTTTATCACAGACATCTTTAAAATGTACTAAAATACTGAATTGCTTAAAAAAGTGTGGTAACATAGAAATTTTTTTGCCATATGACCCAGAAACCATCAATTTATTGAATTTTTTTTTTCTTTTTTTGTCCTGTGAAGGTTGGGAGGTGGCTGGTGATCACATCCAGAGTGGGGCAGGAGGCTCTGACAATGACTATCTTATCCTGAACCTGCACATCCCAGGATTTAAGTAAGGAACAAGACTTTTTGTCATCTATTTCTCATTTCTCTCTGCCTCTTACACCTGTTTCATATTATCCCTGGAATGAACAGAGTTTTCCTTTCTGAAGTGCAATGATATCACGAATGAGAGCCAAGGGGAAACTTGGGTTTTATTCCTGTGTCCCCACTCAGCCCGTTGCAGCAGACTGTTCTGTAAGACCTTGCTTTTCAGCAGTGTTTGCTTCAGTCTGAGATGCCAGCCAGCTGGCTGTCTAGAAACAGAGAAAAAATATTCCTATCCCTCTGTTTCTAAATTATCCCAAAATAACCAGCTAAACCTGCCGTGGAGTGTCTATTGGTGCCTGCCCTGCAGGTGTTTTACAGAAACCCACATTACTTTGCACTGTGGCTCTGGGCAGCCTGCACAGGCTGTGCTTCCCCTGGAGCCAGTGGAGAGATGCAGGCATTGCAGGAGAACAGGGCATCCCACCTCTCCTGGACCATCGGACAGGACGAATTAGCTGCTTGAGGTGCTTGTGCCTCTTTGTCAAAAGAGTGAGCTTAGACTTCTAGCTCAGACCAGGTGCCAATTATTAAGATGGGTAAGGTATGGCAAAATGAACCTCATGCTCCCTTTGCTGTATCTCAGCTGAGGGGGGTTGTGACTTCTTACACCCAATGAGCAAACCCTGATTTTTATTTTACAGTATGGGCAAACAGAAATGAAAATAAAAGAGAAGCAAGAAACCTATCCATGTAAAAGTTCGATGTGTTGGAGTTTACTGTTTACTGTTTAGTACTTTGCAGGGGAGCACCCTGAATACTTCTGGTTTGTACGAAACTCCTGAATGCGTCTCCCACTAGTGGAGGGTAGATGCAATTAAATCGGTGTAAATCACTTAAAGCATGTAATGCATTTAAGCAAAAAAATTCCCTACTGATACGGTCAAATTTGGGTGTTGCTTATAAGGAGGGAACTGTACCATAAAGAAGTCAGACACCTAAAAAATAATCTTGCTGTGCCCAATACCCAGTGCAGAGCTGCTGTGAAAAGCTGGCCTCTGCAGTTCTGCAAGGGCAGGTTTTATGTGACAGGACTTTGATGGTTTCCCCGCTGTACAAAAAGCAATTTGAAGGATTGACTGCTGCCTGTCTGGAGAGCACCATGTAAGTGTTTCGTTCCTTCTCTGTTAAATAGACCTCCAACGTCGGTGACAGGAGCAACTGGGTCAGAACTAGGACGGATTACTTTTATTTTTGAGACCATCTGTTCAGCAGATTGTGTGCTGTACTTTATGGCGGTAAGTGAGACCTCTCTCTCCATGACTAAGGACTGAGTCTGGCATTCCACATGCCACTTTAATACCTCTACATAGGCATGATTAGTTGCACTAGGTTTATTATGACTAAGATTAAGTATGACATTAGTTTAATATCTGAGGTGCCCTTGCAGGAAGGATTTAATGAATGACCTAGCAAAATTCGTCCACCACGTGAGTTGTGAACCATTCCTGCTTATCTGTTTATTTTAAAAGAACTCATTGGACACCAAAGAGTCAAATTTTCCCCTGTTAAGCTGACTGATAAAATTCTCCGTGTCTCTCATGCAGTTGAGTTAGCCTCCAGAAGTTTAATAGAGTCACAAGTCCAGATGTGGGACAGAGGGACAGGAAATGGAAAATTTGGAAATTTATTCTTGATCCTGTCAGTGACCTGGAGAATCGGTAAAGCAGCAGACAGACATTTGTTTGGGAAAGCAAAGGGCTGTGTTTTTTACTTTTGTCATCTGCTTATCGAAAGTCCATCAGCTGAGGAGGGTAACTGGATCTGTGACAGCTCCCTTGCCCCTGCCATTGCAAAGGGAAGCTGGTCCTTTCTTTTTTGTATTTAGTGGTACTTTAAAGGAATTTGCTCTTAATTAAAAGAGAATTAAGTGGAAATTAGGTGGTAGTTTAAAGGAATCTCTTTTAAAGGAAAAGCATCTTTCACTGGAACATTTACAACTGATGGAGAATAAGAAACATGAACATAAATTGAACAAGTTTTTCTTGCGTAAACTTTGATGCTGTCTTATTGGCCTCAGTTCTGTTTCACTAGAGACACCAACAAAATGGATATCTGAAGATGACGGAAACTACAATTTTTCTTTGAATTTTAACCTTCCTCTCTCTGTGCTCTGGTACCCACATGTTTTGTACAAAAATGGAGTTTCAAATCTGAAAGAACCACTGTGCTGAATCTGTCCTCATAACGTTTATAACCTGCTGTAGGACTTTGAACTTAACTGTTGTGTGGACTAGAGCATCTTTTGGAATAGACACCCATTCTCAATTAAAAAATTGGCAGTGATGGAAAGCAGAATAAATATGTTCGCTCTCCTTTATTAAATGTTAAATGCAATTGTGAAGTCCTTTATATATATTAATCTCTGTATAACAAAACACTAGTGTTTAGTGTACCAGGACCACACTTTTCATTTAAAAAAAAAAAAATTTATGCCCATTTTATAGGATGTTAATCGAAAAAATACCAATGTGGTGGAATCATGGGAAAGAAGTAAAGAGAAACAATCCTACACTCACATCATCTCCAAAAATGCTTCCTTCACGTTCACCTGGGCCTTTCAGAGAATAAACGAGGGCCAAGATGTAAGTACTTCTTTATGTTCAGGGCTTTACAGCACAGCTTTCCTTGGACATGCACCGCCAGAGTTCTTGCCCTCCATTGAAGCTCACAGGCTTCTTGTAAAGGGTGAATGGCTGTCACCATATAGCATCCCTTGGGAGGCAGCTGTGGATAAACCATTCATGTTGACAGACAGGCGTATACATAAGTCCATCCCTGAATCAGTGCCCTGGGTCACGGTGCTGTGATTAGTGTCCACATGCAATGGTGCAATGGCACCAGGGTGGTTTCCTCAACTCTTGTTCCAGAGCAGACAGTTCATCAATGACATGGCAAAGATCTACTCCATCACAGTGACCAATGCAATGGATGGAGTTGCCTCTTCTTGCCGGGCCTGTGCACTGGGCTCTGAGCAGTCTGGCTCATCCTGCGTGCCCTGCCCGGCGGGACACTACATCGAAAAGGAGACCAGCCAGTGCAAGGAGTGTCCAGCCAACACCTTCCTGTCCATCCACCAAGTCTACGGCAGGGAGGCCTGCATCCCGTGTGGGCCTGGCAGCAAGAGCACCAAGGTACAGAAACCGAGTGTCTCTGAGCGATGGGCAGACAGGGTTTATTGGGATATAAGCACTGAAAGGGACAGTTTTAGTGCTTTCCTACAGGTATGTGCCTTGTGAACATTGGAGTATAATTATAACCGATGATCCCACTCTTCTAAATATGTCCCTAGTCTAATTTCTGTTTGCAAATATGCAATAAGAAGATAAGATTGACCACGCCAGCTCAAAAAAAGGTCCATTTCAAGAAGCTGTACTGGGGACAGTGTAAGAACACGGCAAGCATATATGTTGCTTCCACCTACAACTGTCCCGGACTCCTGCTGTTTTAAACTCAGCGACTCCCTCAGCTGGATGATGTTTCTGTGCCTTTAGAAACCTGTAACAAAGTCCTCTTACATGAAATTGTCCTTAAGCCTAGATATACATTTATCATGTGCAGCATCCTTTGGCAAGGAGCTGCACAGGGACTTGAAGAACTGCTTCAATTTGTTCATATTCTGCCTTTCTCCAGCTGGGTTCGTATCCTGTCCCTGTTCCTTGAGCTCTTTCCTGTGTTACCTTTGCACAATGTGAGCATAACTGAGGCCGTGTTCTGGTCAATCTACGGGGCTTTAAGCTGGGACACTGGGATCCTAAAAGCACCCACAACAAAACAAAGCAAGAAACTCTGCATTTTCTTGACTAATGCAGCAGACAGCAGAAAGGCCAGGCTTAGGGAACATTAAAGTCCTCATATGTGATTGCAAGGGACTGAAACAGGAATGGGAATTCTCCCAAGGGAAAGGTGAATTACAGGAACAGGACAAAGTTCCCCTCCATCCTTAACAAGGAAAGCAGTCCTGTCTGCACCTGCTTGCTTTAACTCCCAGGTGAACGGTTTGCTGCTGGTCTATAACTGCTTTTTAATGGATGCCTCTCCTTCTCTGAAGGACCACTCTGCCTGCTTCAGTGACTGCCTGGTGTCGTACATCAAGGATAACCAGAGCTTGAATTACGATTTTAGCAACCTCAGCCAGGTGGGCTCATTGATGAGCGGACCCAGCTTCACCTCCCGAGGGACCAAGTTCTTCCACTTCTTTAACATCAGCCTGTGTGGGAATGAGGTGAGCTCAGCCGGTGTTGAGGGTCCGGGGGATTAACCAATTTGCTGCCTGTGTTGATGCTCTGTGGGATCACACTGAGACAGGACGAGGACTCCCTTACAGCTGAGCTGTCGCCAAGACCATGCAAACACTTTCCTCTGGATCTTGCTCAGCAGTGCAAGAGGACTTTTGAGCAGCCAAGTGATTTTCCAGAGCAGAGATGACAGTGTTTTAGGCATAAGTAACGCTCAGAAGGAAAACCCTGTCACATCCCTACCTTTTCTTAGTTCTTGTGTCTTCAAGTCACTTGGGTTACAACCCTGACCTTTTTTGTGCTGCCACCAAGGAACTCAAGTGAAGAGCCTGAGTCTTTCAGTTGCCAGCTTCTTTCCATATGTTTCCCTTGTGACTTGGCTGGAGATGTTGCTGTCAGCAGCGCCCCTCGTCACCCTGCTCTCTGCCAGTGGACGAGGTGCTTGTTGCTGTCTTTGTTTGCAGCCTTTTAAAGTGGTAGAAAAATGTGTTTAGTCCAAGAGTGCAAACAGTCTCTGCCCCAGAGTCAAGATTTTTCTGTCTGGGGCTTGGACTGTACCAGAGCATGTTGTCACATATATAAATTGAAATTTCGGAGCAGTACCAGTGATGTGTATTGTCCCATGAAAGCCAATGCATGTAGTTTACATTGATGTTCAGCCCTGTAAAGTTCTGAAGTCTCTTTCCCATGTACCAAAGGATTTGCATGAGTTGAGGCAAATGAGTAGTCACATTTCTTTACAGTGTTTTGCATACTTCTAGGCTTAAATGCGTGTTTAAGTACCACCTGGATTAGAGCTGCTGACAACTAGATCCACAAATGTACAGATATGCTCACTCCCTGTGGATCTGGTCTTTATTTTCCCAAACTACTACCATGGTACTACGGTACTACCAACCATAGTTGGTACGTTACCGTTAGGTCCTGAGTAACATTGGTTACGTTACCATTAGGTCCTGAGTGCTTGACATTTTGTCAGGACACCTGAGTCTGGTGATTTGTCTTTCATTGCTGTTACTCTGAGATTCTAGCACTGGTCTTGACATGTGACAGTAATGCAGCCTTGAAGGCTATATGTCTGTTTAGGGATTTCATGTATTTGTGCTCTGAAAATATTTTATCTGGATTAAATCCCAAATAAAGAGGTATTCTACAATATATTATTTAAAGGCAAGGGAAATATGGTTTTCCTTTGCAAGCTATTTTATTATGCTCTGCGAGTAAATGCTGAGCTGTCAAGATAAACAAAGAGGAGTGCTTCGTAGCACAGGTTTCTGATAAGACACATACCAGAGGTGACATTGTGTTTCTGGCTCTGTACAAGGCTTTAATCGGAGCTTTCACAAATGGCACAGTTTGTTGTTGCAATTTGTCCCTCTCATGACAGAAACATCAAGTTACTTCTAATATGCAGTAATGAAACTCATCCAGGTTGCAATTAGGAAGTTTACAGTCTCTCATTTCCCAAACTTTTTCATGTCTTATCAACAACCAACAGCTTCCCCATTTTTTCCTGATTGTCCACAGGGAAAGAAGGTGGCTATTTGCACAGACAATATCACAGATGTTACTCTGAAGGACATGGTTGCAGAATCAGAAGATTTTTCCAACTTTGTGGGAGCTTTTGTCTGTCAGTCCACCATCATCCCGTCAGACAGCAAGGGTTTCCGAACAGCCCTGGCTCTGCAGTCCAACAGCCTTGCTGACAGGTTCTTAGGTACATGGTTTGTCTTCTGCATGTTGTTATCATGGATGTACTCTCATGTGTTTAGGGCTGCAGAGCAAGTCCTTCTCAGCTCAGCAGTGCTGCATTACCTTGGGAGAAGAGCAAAGGGGCAGCCCAAGATTCAGTCCCACTTTGTTCCTGAGCTGTGAAGCAGATGTGGACAGATGCCATTGCTTTTTGCTGCTGTTTTGGTCCAGCTAATGGCTGGAGGAGAAGAGTAAGGGCTCCCCCCATTCTTTGTTTTCCATGCACACATTACTCACTCTTCCCCATGTTTGGTCTGGTGGGTCCTGTGGTGCACAGAATTTCAGCACAAAAATCTGGAGAATGTAATTAAAAAGCACTGTTTTTCTTTCATGTTTCCTACCCACCTCATGCAGAGCAAAACCAATCACTGTAGTAGTCACATTAGTCCAAGTGTTTCTGCCCATGCCAAGTCCCCACTCGGGCAATTTCAGAAGAAGAAGCTGGTGCTGGGACATAATTGGGCGAGGAAGGAGGAGGCTTAGGGCAGCATGGGGCGATGCACATCATTAAGTCTTGCATTGCTCCGTCTCACAAGTTCCCAGAGTCTGAGGCCAGATTAGACAATGAAGTCATTTAGTCTGCTCACCTATCCATTACAGGCACTGAGTGTTTGTACTTTCTCCCTGGCACTGAGCCCAGAAACTCATGTTTGACAAAAGCACATTTTTGGAAGAGCATTCAACCTGGACTTTTAAGACTGCCAGAAATAAAAGCTTTGCCAAAGTCACTGGTATTTTTTTTCTGCTGGTCAAACACCATCTCTGTATTTTGTTTTAAAGCAGACTTGTTTCCTGTTTGAATTTGCCTGGCTTCAGTTTTCAGCTCTTGCTTCTTGTTATTCTTTCTCCATTTCACACCCACATTTTCCTCCTTGGAGAAATATTTTGTCTACTGGAATCATCACACCCTCCCCAGTCTGCTCTTCTGATAAACTAAGTAGACCAAGTTCTTCTAAGTCTCTTGCTATCATGTATTTCTCTCAAGCATCTGAATATTTTTGGGGCTCTTTCTGCAGCCTCTGTAACTTGTAATTATATTTTCTTAAAGCATGAGCACTAGAATGGAATAGTATTCCAGTATTTAATTCATTGTAATGGCAATAAAAATCACTTCTGTATTTGTATTTACATGCAAGGATGGAATCCCTGAGTCCTTCTTTCTCCAGACTCATGGGATTTCATGATGGCTTCTTGGATCTGGTGTCCACTCTAGATCTTTTTCAGAGTTACAGTTTCCAAGGGAAAATCTCTCTTCCTGAGGACTGGCCTTCATCCCTTGCTGCACTTGTCTGTGCTAAAGTATGTTTAATTTGATTGGGACCAGCTTACCAAGTGAACGAAGTTGCTCTGTATTTTATTCCTGTTCCTCTTAATCTTTGTCTCATCTACACACTTTACCAACAGTGATTATATAGTTACCTGCAGATCCCCGATGATAATCTTGCATTTTGGGACTCCAATATCAATGCCTAGAGAAGCCTGGAGACATACCACATTTAATGACAATTTCTCACAGCCAGATAATTTTATAATTAGTTAAATAGTTTTTAATCGAGAGTGTGCACTTAATTGATATTACACTGCTAACTTTTTAATTAGAATTTCATGTGGTAATTAGGGAAATACTTGATAAATTTACATAATTTTCTTTAGCAACCAAATTCGTCAGCACTCAAGGAATGAAATCAGATTTGTTCAACAAGAGCTGTTCTCCACAAATTCATATTGACTGTCACTCATTATGTATCTAGCCATTAACTGAAACCCATCTTCCACTTACCATTCCTGTTATTTTGCCTCATCATGTTAGCCACATTGTAATTTGGCTCATCATATCCCCTCTCCATCAGTCTTCTGACATTTTGCTATCATTAAAAGCTCTATTAAAGGTCACTCTTAGGTATGGGTTTGCTAGTTTGTAAGCATGCATACCAAGTAGATGCCAATATCCTCTCCTGCCACTGAAGGAATGAGGTGTTCAGTCATTGTCTCGGAAAGCAAGTAGATAGTCCTGATTTTTTCCTAATAGAGAGAAAAGATATCAAGCTCTTCTGCTGCCTTTTCTTTATCACAATTATTACATTTTAAAATGGTTGAAGTTTGCCTTTCCTATCCATAAGATGTACTTTTATTTCCAGTATTTCTAAAAATCTTCAAACTTATAATTTTTCTAGTGCTGCCAAACACAGGCTTTTCCCTGAAGTCTTTAGCACCCATTATCATTTTTCTGTAACTCATAACTTTTGATTTTATTTGATTCTCTATTCCCCCTCCATGAAGCTTGGGCCAATGTTTTTATTTGAATTGCTCTTTTACCGCTGTTCTGATCCAAGGTGGACTCTTAGTCAAAGCTATTGTCACTCTTGAGAGAGTCATTGTGGCTTTTTAGCCATATAATTAATATCCTCTGAAGAACGCCATTTTTTTTTTCACACTTGATTTTGCTTCCAGTGTTCTTATTTTTGAGAAACTGCACTTTGAGATGCCATCTCTACAGTATTGCATATTGGATGGGAATATTCTCTCATTGCCTCTGTTGAATATAATAAGGTACCTAGGAGCTATCATCTTCCAGTCTAGTGAGTAACTAATCTCTGTCCATTGTGTCGCAATCCAAATTGAAGTTACCCTGTGTTCAATGCAATGTCATTGATGAGAGGAAATGATCATCCTTGCTGACGTCAGCGTATGTTCTCAGAACAGAGGTCCCTCCACAATAACCTGACATCTTTCTGCACATGCTCCTGATGGTTGCTGGAGCACAGCTCATTTTGTTCTGTCTGTTGATGTGATGCTCTGTAGCTATCTCTCACCTGCAAGCCCTCCTGGGCAATGTTACTGAGCACATTAATCCAATTGGCTGTCACAATCCCAAGCTCTGACTTGTCCTACACCAGGTACCAGTGTCTAGCGCCAAACTGTCACCTTTGCTATCTACTATATTTACCAAAAAGGGTTATAACCAGACATGGATTTTCCAGCACTGTGAATTGTCCTCCCAAATGTAATGCCAGTCAAGTTGAAGTCAAGTCAAAGTCCTAAGAATTCAGCTAGGCTGTCTCGACTGTTGCAAGAACAAGTGGAAAACTTATTTTCTTCAGTCTTTCACATCTTTCTACCAGTTGCTGGCTGCTACAAATTTTTCTTGTTCTAGCAATTTTGCACCTCACGAGAAGGATGCAGCCTGTCCCATCTGTACAGCTCCCTCTTCTTCTGAAATGTTGCAGTGCAGCACTAATATTTTCTGTGTTCTTTGGTTCATGGCGTTGGAAGAATCTCTAAGAACTTTGGTTACTTGCATTTTCCTCTTTTTCAGCTCTTCTCCAAAATCCATGCAGACCTATGTAACCTGTGTTGTTCCACACATCGGCCTGTCATTTGTTCCAAAATGTACCATCAAGGCTTGCCTATGACTCCATAATCCTTCTGGATCTTGTCATTGCATCTTTCAGTTTTTCTCCCACAGTACTGCAGATTGCTCAGGGTGTTACGTGGTTATGATGTGTTAAGTTTATGCATTCAAGAATATGAAGAAAGTGTATAATGTGTAGTAAAGTTGTTGAATGCTATTGAGACCCACACCTTTCAGACTGAGAAAATGTTATATGTGAACCCCTCAGAAATCCATTCTTAGCTCGTTGCCTTTTTTTTTCTTCCTTCTCAAATTTTAGGAGCTACTGTTGAAACAACACTGGAAAATATCAGCATCAAGACAGATATGTTTCCTCTCTCTCCAAGCAAAATACCTGATGTGCATTTCTTTTACAAGTAGGTAAAAAATACTGTTTATTGGTATGTCAAATTTCTTCATTTGGTTAAAGGAAACGAAATTGGTGAGGGGAGATCTTTAATCCACCCTTAATCTTTCTCTCTTTAATCAGTATCTGGCTGATATTGATTGGCATGTTGAAGAACATCTCATGAAATCAGCAAACACTGTTTACTCAAATCTAAATTACACTTGATCTGTAGAGAGTGATACCAGAGCTTTGATTCATCCCGGTGCCACTTCCAGTGTCATGTTCCTTTCCATAATTTCTTATATATGGCTTTCATATGTCCACTTCCAGTTACTTATTTTCTTTCACATTCGTTTGTATTTACTTTGATGTTGCAAAAATGAACTAATCGAGGTTAAAAATAATTGTTCCAACCTGCATAGTTACTAGTGTGCTTTTCCTATTTTTCACGTTCTTCCATAAAAAGAATACCTTAGCTTGGATAAGAACTAGCTCAAAGATCACCTGAATTAAGATGTCTACATGCTGGTGTCTTCATGTAAGAACTGAGTTCCTAAGCTTGGAGTCTGGCCCCCGTGGGGCTATTCAGCTTATCTTAAGGCACATACCTATATTTGTATAGTGATAGATCTTGGCTATAACACTTTGGATATCAACACTTTATGCATGTGTAAATACTTAAATTATGTGTCTAATTTTGCAACCTGAACCCCACATCAGTGACCCTACTTTGAGTATATTATGAACTTGGCTTACAATGTCCATCATGTTGGAATAAGGGCCATTTTTTGAATCCCCTTTGCCTTGTGCTATTTCAGGACAGTGTCGTTCTCAGATTACTAGGCAAGGACAGAGCCATCATAAACTCTCCAGCAGAGTGACACACCAACCACAGCACCTGCGATTCTCTTTTTTAATCGTTCTGTTCTGTTTTGTGGGCAGGTTTATTCCTTGACTCAGCAGAATGCAAACTAGCTAGAAAAACAGAGCAGTTCGCTGAGTGGCATCTCAGCACTTTGAAATTTAAAAGAAGTGGTGAAACCCACCCTGCTTCTGTTGCTTCTTTTTTTCCTTCCAGCTGACAAAGCAAAAGTGCTGTGGTAAAGGGTATTTCTTTAGTACTGCAGTTGCATGGATGGACAGAGACAAAGAAAGAGCAACACGTATTTACTGTAGTGGAAACATATTACATTTCTCCTCTTGTTTGACATTAGGTCTTCAACAGTGACAACCTCCTGTGAAAATGGCCGTGCAACTGTTGTGACAATGAGATGCAACCCCAACAAACCAGACCAAGGAGAGCTTTCTGTGCCCAGGTATTTAAGTATTTGTATCTTAGTAGTGCCTAAAAGCCTTTTCTCCTCAGGCAACTTTTACAAAACTTGTTGGTAACTTTATAGTTAACAGCAATGAGGAGTGCTGTCTCCCTCATCAGCCACCCAGGAGGTCTCACTCATTTCTCCTAGGTGAAGGATGTGTGTGTCTGTCTACTCGCAGCAGACCAACTGCTGTGTATTTAGGCTGTGCGGTGAGAGAGGTGAGAGAGGTTAGAGCTCAGGCAGGTTGTTCCAAGCTTAAAGCCAAAAGCAAATGTAGTGATATTTTCTTGTCTCCACTTTTCCTTTATTTCAGATCCTTATTTTGGTCTTTGGCATCCTGATTAAAACTGCCTAGTCTGGGCTTTGAGAGGTAGTTTTTCTTCCTTGATCTACAACAGTGGCTGTGAACAAAGTGATTTTTTTTGAAAAAGAGCAACCTGTCCTAGGAATGATGAAATCTGCTATTGCAATGCTTATGTGAGCCCTGACTCTGTCTAGTTCAAGTTCTATACGTGTTTATTTATGTGTCTTATCACTCCAGTTTCTATCCCAGACCCGTTGCGCCAGCTGTGTTTAATTTGCCTGACCTTTTTTTCTCTTCACTCTGATTCAAGTGACTCCAAAAAACTTCTTTTTTCCAAAGTACTGCAACTGAAAACTTGCAGAAAAAACCCAATACAATAATTAATTCTATTCCCCTTCAGCAACACCCTGTGATTTTTCAGAAGTTCCCCTCAGCTATGATAACCCTCCTCTTTGGCTGTCAAGGCCCACCTTAGTCCATCTGGACGTTGCTGTAAATCTTCTGATTGCCCCCTTGCTGATCCTCCTTCCCAAAAGTGAACTCCCCTTCCCAAAAGCTAACAGTGTGGAGAGTGTGGGATCCTCTTTGGTCCCTGTCTGTGTTGGGACAGGTGAACCATGCTCACCTGAATGAAGGCAAAGAGGCATCTACTTCACAGGTGATAGATGAGTGATTGGTGTTTGAATGCCTTCGGAGATGTTTACCCCAGTTTCTTAGAGACCTGACACACTACAAATTATGCTGGGAAACAAGCCACCATCTATCAGCTGCTGTGTGAAAATCCTTCAGGTGTCCTAATGTTGTAGGTTAAACATGATGTGAGCTGTGATAACTCACCAGTAGCGAGGGAGGAGTAACCTACCTGTTAAAAGTGTGAGCATGGACAGAAGTGGCACACAGCTGACATGATGTAACTTATCTCAGTTCTTGTTGACTTCTTCCTAGCCCCCTTTGATTAGCGCAGCAGTCAGACAGCTATTTTCAAACAGTGAGGTATCTGATACATGTCAAATAATACTGTATATAACTCCTTGATCCTCCAGACAGGGTGTTTAGTATCATACAAAGTTGCAGTATAAGCTGAAAGAGGCTGAGGAGAAAGGTCTGTCAATTCTCTTGCCATGTACATTGAAAAAATGTTCCATAATCCAGAGAGGACAGTTATCAGTTATTCAAATCAGAATAAGCCAGAATGGGCTTTTAGGGCTGTGGATTTTTCAGTCCTTCAGATCAGAATAACAGATTTCCAGATGATATAGAAAAAATCTTTACATCCATTTTTCTGTATGGATATATTTCACATTTATATGACCTAGCTTCTTGCATGGACTTTTGGCCACTGCTGCTGTTAGACCTGATGTAATTGTCAGTAACAAAAGCTGTGTGAATGTCCTGCCATTGCCAGTACAACTTTCTTCTTTGCAGGCTGAATACAAAATAGGGTCATTAGTCTTTCTTAGACTAAGAGAAGCTGTTATTTCTTCATTAACTGGTGAACATCCTTCTAGTAATTAACCATGACAGGACAAGTCCATTCCATATGGACGAAATCACCCAGACATCATTAGAACAGCAGGAACCAGATAGCAGCGTTCATGTGGAACAGTCACCCAGTGCAGGAGAACAGCGATAGAGGTGCATGCTGGGCTAGCCCGTGCTGGTGAAATGCTGGAGTAGTTCTGCTGGTCTCCAACGTTTGCTTCTTTCTCTTCATTGTAGGTGCGTGAGTTGCATTCACTGCCAGGAACCAAACTGTTATTTTAGACCTTTGACAGCCCAACATCTCTTTTCACTTCAGAAAGCATTTACAAACTGGGAAAAATTCTTCCCCCAGATTTTTCCATCTGCTGACTTGATGGATGTTTACCCATTTGTTGTACTTACCATTACCAATCTTCAGCAGCAGAATGTGCAGTGAAGATGCAAACCCCAGAGTGTTTCATAAGTGATAACTAAACTTTGCTCTCCTCCTAGCTCATGCCCCGCGGGCACCTGTGATGGATGCACTTTCTACTTTGTATGGGAAAGTGCAGAAGCTTGCCCTCTCTGCACGGAGCAAGACTACCACGAGATTGAGGGAGCCTGCAAAAAAGGATTTCAGGTATAGGACCCATGTCTCCAAGGCATATGGGTTCATTTGGGTATAACCTGGACTCTGTTGAAATTTGGCGTGCAAGTTGACATGTAAGTGCAAGTAGAGTTGGGAAATCTCAGTCCAGGCTCTGAGCTGTCCGGGTGCAAGTCTTATTGGTGAGGTGCTGTGTTGAGGTTCAGGGATATTTGTGCCAATGGCAGAGTGGTTCCTGGAGGAGAGCTGTCTTGTGCTGACCAGCTATGTGGGTAGGGATGTGAACTCTGTATGCATTCACACATGCAGGCAAGTTGTTTGTGAAGGATGGAGTGCCCAAAGGACTTCAGTCCTTTAATAGCCATAAACATCAGGGGCAGGCTAGGAAAGGATTCAGAATTTCAGTTCAGAAATTCATCTTTCCTTGCTTGCAATTTTTTTGCTGCTGCCTTCTTTAGTCAAATATTAGGAAGTCCTTTCACAGGTTCAGAACTGTCCTGTTGATCAACAGCTCCAATGAAGGCACAACACATTCGCAATCGCTGTCCAACCCATATTGTGCCAGGTGAAGAGCAATTTGGAAGAGCAAATCCTTTCGCCATGTCTGAACCTGCAGGCACAATCAAGGGGACAGTTGAGTAGACAATATGATTCAACCTGGTGTCTGAAAACCTGAAATACATGTTTTGGTTTGCTTTCATTGAAAAGATGTCTCACCTGTCTACCTCAAAATAGCTTGTTTTCTTCAACTCTAAATAGTTCTTTCTTTTCCTATAAGCAGCTCACTTTTTGGTGTTTTCTGTTTTCCATTTGAAAGGAAACCTTGTATGTATGGAATGAGCCAAAGCATTGCATTAAAGGGGTTCCCTTGCCAGAAAAAAGGACCAGCACTTGTGAAACAGTGGACTTTTGGCTAAAAGTTGGAGCTGGTGTTGGTGCTTTCACAGCTGTTCTGCTCATAGCCTTGACCTGCTATTTTTGGAAGAAGAACCAGAAGTAAGTACTGCAGATTGTGGTCCATATAAAAGTAAGTTAAAAGCTTGATATAGTGAACAGAAAGCCATTTCATGGATCTGACCTTATGACAATGTTGATGAGAAATACCATGTTGGATCAGTCTGTTAATCCACCAAGCTGAGGTTTCTTCTGCCAACAGTGGCTATCAAAGATGCTAGTGAAGAAAGTATAGGAAATCCACAGTAATTTGTTATGGCATAATTTCCCAACAGGAACTGTCTTTTTAACCCCCAAGAGTTTGAAGTTGACCTTAGGTCCTGAAGCAACATTGCTTTCTCAAGGTCTGAAGACCGAAAGGGTATCTCTTCAGTCTAATTACTCCCTTTCAGCTGGGTTAAAATAATCATAGAATCATAGCATAGTTTGGGTTAGAAGGGACCTTTAAAGGTCATCTAGTCCAACCTCCTCTGCAATGAGCAGGGACATCTTACACTAGATCACATTGCTCACAGCCCCGTCCAACCTGACCTTGAATGTTTCCAAGGATGGGGCATCCACAACTTCTTTGAGCAACCTGTTCCAGTGTTTCACCGCTCTCATTGTAAAAAACTTCTTCCTTATATCTAGTCTAAATCTACCCTCTTGTAGTTTACAACCATTGCCCCTTGTCCTATTGCAACAGGCCCTGCTAAAAAGTCTGTTCCTATCCTCCTTATAAGCCCCCTTTAAGTACTGAAAGGCTGCAATAAGGTCTCCCCGCAGCCTTCTCTTCTCCAGGCTGAACAACCCCAACTCTCTCAGCCTTTCCTCATAGCAGACCTGTTCCATCCCTCTGATAATTTTTGTGACCCTCCTGTGGACCCACTCCAACAGCTCCATGTCTTTCCTGTGCTGAGGACCCCAGAGCTGGATGCAGGACTCCAGGTGGGGTCTCACCAGAGCAGAGCAGAGGGGCAGAATCCCCTCCCTCGACCTGCTGGCCATGCTTCTTGTGATGCAGCCCAGGATACGGTTGGCCTTCTGGGCTGCGAGAGCACGTTGCCATCTCACATCCAGCTTTTCGTCCACCAGTACCCCCAAGTCCTTCTCGGCAGGGCTGCTCTCAATCCCTTCATCCCCCAGCCTGTATTGGTACTGGGGGTTGCCCTGACCCAGGTGCAGGACCTCGCACTTGGCCTTATTGAACCTCATGAGATTCACATGGGCTCACTTCTCGAGATTGTCCAGGTCCCTCTGGATGGCATCCCATCCCTCAGGTGTGTCAACCGCAACACTCAGCTTAGCGTCATCTGCAAACTTGCTGAGAGTGCACTCAATCCCGCTGTCAATGTCATTGATGAAGATATTGAACAGCACTGGTCCCAGTATGGACCCTTGAGGGACACCACTTGTCACCTATCTCCTGGACGTTAAGCTGTTGACCACTACCCTCTGGATGTGACCATCCAGCCAATTCCTCATTCACTGAGCAATCCAGCCATCAGATCCATATCTCTCCAATTTAGAGACAACAGTGTTGTTGGGGACTGTGTCAAAGGCCTTACAGAAGTCCAGATAGATGACATCCATAGCTCTTCCCTTGTCCACTGATGTAGTCGCTCCATCACAGAAGACCACAAGGTTGGTCAGGCAAGACTTTGGTGAAGCCATGGTGGCTGTCTCAAGTCACCTCCCTGTCCTCCACATGCCTTAGCATAGCTTCTAGGAGGATCTGTTCCATGATCTTCCCAGGCACAGAGGTGAGGCTGACAAGTCAGTAGTTCCCAGGATCCTCCTTTCTACCCTTTTTAAAAATGGGTGCAATGTTTCCCTTTTTCCAGTCCCCAGGGACTTCACCTGACTGACATGACTTTTCAAATATCAAGGTTCTTGACTGTATATGGCTTAGGTCTGTTTTGGCAGAACACATCTGGTATAGACCCAAAAGATCCCTGCTTCTCAGACTGAACATACTGACTGTTCCCCTTCCCCATTGTCCTCTGCTTCCCAAATCTCATTCCATAAACTTTCAAAACATGATTCCCACCTCCATGGAATTGCATCGCCCTATAGCACATCCAACTTCACCAGACCCAGACGCCAGTATCATGGTCCCCACCTCTTGTTGCCTCCTACCACACACTGTTACTCATCTCTCCTCTCTGCCATAGCCCCCTTGGACATGGGTGTGATGCAGATTCTGATACAGGCTGTTGCCCCAACCAGCACACAGGTCACACTTCCTCATGCAGGAAATCCTCTCAGCCTACTTGTGGTCTTTTGGCAAAACATGGCTCTTTTATAAGGATAGAGGGGTAATCTGGAGAGCAGGAGCTCGATGTATTGTTAATACTGTTCTGGTTACATGTTTTTAATGATTGAGAAATATCTAATTTCCAGTAAATATGGAAGGACTGCAGATAATCTAAATTACAAAAACCTTGAATATGGGACATTTGTAAAAAAAATCTATGCCTGTCTGGATTTATATCTTCAGGCTGGAGTATAAATATTCCAAATTAGTGATGACAGCAAACTCAAAAGAGTGTGAGCTGCCAGCTGCTGACAGCTGTGCTATAATGGAAGGAGAAGATAATGAAGAAGAAATAGTATATTCAAATAAGCAGTCACTGCTGGGGAAGCTCAAGTCCTTGGCAACGAAGGTGAGTAGTAATTACTACTATTAATACTAAAAATAATTATTACCTTTATTTATTACTGGATGTGATGAGGCCGTGATGCTAATTTGCACAGTGCTTTGTGCAGCCTCCCACACACACATCACCCAGTCCATAGTCGATCTGCTGAAATCCACAGTATGGATAATGATAAGAAATGTTGCAGGGTGTTGAGTAAATGCTCCCTCTTCTGCAGAGCGATTTCAGCAGCATTCTTTATTGTATGGGTGATATACCTAAAAAGAGCAGTTAATGGTGGGGAGATCCTCTTTTCCCAAATTCCTACCAGTCGCCTCCATTGCTGAGGCAAAGAGAGCTATTATAGATCCAGAAAATTAACATTGGGAACACAGCCACCAGCCAGCCACTTGAAGCTTACCTGGGCTGGCTTCATGGCTGACTTGAGAACCATAATTTTGAGTACTATAGGATTCAGTTGAAGAGAAGGCATCAGCCACAGCCTGTCACCCAATACATCAACCTCCTCCATTTCAGTGGGAAGCAGCAGCACAAACCATTTTTTTCTGCAGCGCATGTGAGGTGGGTTGTTGCATGTCTGAATTCATAGCACAAAGGTCTTTGGTGTCCTTTGAACATTTCTGAGAGGAGCAACAGAGGACCATCATGGTAGATCCCACAAACACTTTGGTCTTTATTCCAAGTGCCTTGAAGTCAATGGGAAGAGTAGTGCTGTCTTTAAGGGAGTCCAGCTGGGGCATCTATTATGATCAGGATAAAGGTGGATGACATTTTCCCTTTCGAACAGTTTTGCTGAAGAGGGTTGTTTCAAAATAAGAAGGTTCTTAAAAAATCACAATATTTTTTTTTTTAAAGTCCCTTTCTTGTTTCTTATCCAAATATTTCAGAATGTTGAATGTTAAGATTTTTTCTCATTTATTCCTTTCTGTGACTAAGTGCAATGTAATTAAAACCTGTGTGCCTCCTTTCTTGTCCCTTATTTTTCTCTTCTCTTTGTTCTTTTACTTTTTTTATTAGACTGCTGTCCTCTTTCCACACTACATGCTCCCCAAATCGCCCTCCTAGGAGATGTTACCATTACACAGCTAATAACGCGGAACTTCCCCTTGACCCCAGTCTGACTATTTGTCTTGCAAAATCAATATTGTTCCTTGTGGAAAGGGGCAGAAATTCAATATTAATTCTTAATTCAATATTAAGAATATTGAAAATGTAAATAAAATCAAATCGCCTCAAATTTTGTGGTAGTGTTGCAAAAATGGAAGTTGATTCCATTTTGAATCCTATAGGGATTGACTTTGAAATACTGATGATTGATTGGTTTTTTGTTCGTGAAATGGCTTGGCTGGCTGTGGCTGAGCATAATGACCAGTGCTGCTGGTGAGGGTCATGTTTTGCTGTATGCCTGACAACTGTAAAAGCTTTGCTGACTCCATTTGCAGCACCAACCACTGGCTCCTTCTTGATTAGAAGTATAGAGACGAAAGCGTGGGAGAAGTTTGGTTTTTTTTTTCTCTTTAAAGTAAGCTTTAGTACTTTAGTATTCAGACCACTTGAATGCTTATTTGGACTCAAAAAGAGTTTTTGAAAGTTCCTATATCCATTGTAGCAGTCTCCCTGAGTATTCTCTCCTTTTTAAACAAGCCTGTCAGATATTTCTAAGCTGGTTCTTTTTTTCCTGCTAGATAATCATAGCTGGCAAACTCAGCTTCCAGTACCTCATTAGCTTACTGAAATCTGTGTCCTGTATCCCTGCAGATAACTGGAATTTAATATATATTTCTCCAAAACAAATGTTATAGGCATTAGTTCTCATTTATGCAAATGATGAGGAAATTCATCTCCTGCTGCATATGCATGTAAAATATGGAAAAAATATGTGGAGGAAAACAGGGGAGAAAAAGAGGAGAAATGTAAACTGTGGGGTAAAGAAAAATCTGGTTTCCTAACTATATCTTCAAGCTTCAGGCAATGGTATTTCTATGAAGAAAAACATCTCATGTAGCTATTAGTGGTTTTGAGTACCCAAGGAATTCAGAGCTGTAATATAGAAAGAAATTACTGTTATTTTTAATGAGAATATAGAAGTTAAAGAATTATGACACTGCTTCAGATTGGAGGCTGTTCTAGTTCCATCTGTTGTCTCCAGCGTAACAATACCAGGTCCTTGAGAACAAGAAATATATACTCTGCAGTAGGCTAGCATAGGACAGTTTTCTGCCCTGCTCTTTCTCACGTCTGCACTAGGCTGTCCTGATCTGAGTGAGATGGCTTTAAAGATCAGATCATGAGGTTAGTTTAACATAGTTTCCAAACTGTTTGTGTACATCAACATGTATAAAAGGTAGATACACGAAGCAAGAACCAGCATTTTCTAGTGAGTAGTTTTATTAGGGCTCCTTCATTCATTGGTTCTGCATGGACCATTAGGTCGTTCACACACGCAGTAATGCATACATCCAGACTTCTCACCCTGATGCCTGCTGGCCAGATGGCCTAGGCTGTCACCCAGCAAATAAAAACAGAAAGAAAACTCAACCCTCCAGCCCTGATTTTTAAGATGACAGAGGATTTGTGGACTCTTTTTGTCCTGTGGGTCTCCCAGAGGAGGAGTTGGGATGGGAATCCAGGAGTGAGGCAGTGGTGTTCATGTTCACAGACTTTCCTCCAAACAGTTTATTTATTGTAGGAAACACATTAATAAGTAATAATAACCATAGATATGATTACCTTGCAATTCATCAGGTCTGACTATCTGTCCTATACTATGAGTGTGAAATGCAAACTTTCCCCATACCCTCTAAAGTAAGTACCATGAACAACATACATGGCATAATTTTATTGATTTTGCAATTTTTTACAGAATTAGTAGTGTTATTAAATAATAAAGGGTCAAACTGTGCACTTAATGACTGTGCCAGAAATAAAGCGAAGTCTTTGGCAAAGGCTACTCTGGAGATATTAGAAGTGACTGTAGTAACTGTTGGATTGAATTTGAGGAATCCCAGTTGATAGAAAACTGTCTTTTCCATTGCAGGAAAAGGAAGATCATTTTGAATCTGTTCAGCTGAAATCTTCAAGATCCCAGAATATATGAAGAATTAATGCTGCCTTCAAAGAAACAAACCTAATTTCTATTTTTACAGGACCATATTTTAAACATATTCTGGCACACATTGTAGTGGTGATCTTGGTGAGAAATGCTTGGCTGTTTAGGAGGAAAGACGACAGGAAGCAAACCAGAAAATTGGATTGCCTTACCATGTGATTGAGTACCTTGCCAAAAAAGAAAGCAGACGCTTGGATTCCATACTGGGAATGAAATTCAACTCAGGAAGAGATATACATACTGCAAATAACATGAATTTTTTGCATTCACCTGGGCATTGCTCAGGCATGCCATATGATTTATAGGTATCTTTCATTTCCTATCACTCCTTCTACACATATTCATAAGAAATGATTTTCAGAGAGGCCTGAAACCTCCTGCAAAGGTTGTGTATTGTCCTTTAGTAGCATAACTATGAGTCTCTCTTAAAATCAAAATTGTGAGTGGTACTTGGAACGAGCCTCAGGTGAGTTTTGAACTTTGGAAAATATTTTTTATTTTAATGCTTTGAAGGGCTGGATGGTCTGTGTTGGCTTCTCATACAAGAGGCATGGTGTTGCACCTGCAAGTTGAACCCATTCTGATGCCTAAGTCATGGCCATCAGGGTTGGGGTAAAAACTGGTGCTATTAAATTTAAATGTGTTAACTGCTGTTGTGTGAATTGTAGGTCTGGGCCCGTGAGTTTATAGACAGTAGCAGGCTCAAACTCTATAAAGAGAAGGAAAGTGATACCTACAGTGCAAGTTGCACTTGTCTCTCTTTGTGGAAGCTTGTCCTTTCAAGAGAAGTTGTTGGCAGTTCCAGTACCTTCCCTTGGGCTGCCAATATGTCACCTTTCCCTGGGTTGCAAGCCAACAAAGCCTGAACTCTAGAGGTAAAGCAGGAATGCTTCTGGAAATCAGGGATCAGCTTTGTCAGTTTGGAGGCTTATTAGAAATAACTGAGCCACCTTTATTCCTGGACCTGTGCAAGGAACGAGGACGGATGCCCAGCAGAGCTGAACATGGGTTATGTACTTGCTCAGCATCTAAATGCTTTCTGCTGTCAATGCAAGTACCTGCTTTGGAAGAAGGGCACAAAATGGTGCCTTGAAAACTGGAGGATAGGTGGACTTTTTCATAAAATCAGCCACATTATAAGTATGTGATCTTCATAATATCCACTGTAATAATTTCCTGAAATTCCCATTAAGGTTGAACTCAAAGGAATCTGAAACTTAGGCAAAAAATATTTGAGTAAAATTATGCAAGACTTGTATAGAGCCAGGAGAAAATGAGGAACGATTCATGTATTGACCTCTGGTCAGACTCATATTTCCATTATAACAAAATTATGTGAATTGTGGAATGCATCAAAACCAGAAAAGACATATGGGCAGAAATGGTCTTTTTACTATAAGGAATATAGATTTTTGATTTTATATGACTGAGCTAGATCTATCAATAAAAGAGGGCCCACTTTTAAGTAAAATTTAAATTAAACTGAATTTTCTGCACTCTATATATTTTACTATACTATAGATGTGGCTGAAAATTTTATCAAGTTTAGACTTTTTTTCTTTAGGGAAAATTCAGCTCAGTTATTTTATATTTCCAGTCAAAGAACACAGGCTTTATTCTTTTGATGGGAGATACTTCAGGCATCTTAACTGAAGTGGTGTACATTTTTTGTTGTTCTTGAAAAGGCACTTCACTTTCCCAACAAAGATTTTTATGGGGTATTGTTGAATGTATATGAAATACACATTCCTTTTTGTATATTTTGTACCATTGCACACTTACTATTGTACATTGTATTTGTTGTCATGATGTCATTTATATATGGTTGTCAAAGATGATATGCTCTCGGAGTAAATGGTTATGGCTTTGGGATTTCACTTCTTGGATCTTTTATGAAGAGGGTTTTTATGTTGTTGATTTTTATTCAACTAGTGTGCTGTAGCATCAAAGATATATATCTGATGGGCATTCATAAAATAAAGTGAAAATATATTTGAAATTTTGGACTTGAAATGTTTGGTAGAACTGCAGCCTTTCCTGAACATTGCAGGTCTGCAGTGGTGGCTAGAGCTTTTCACTGCCCTCAAGTTGTGTATGTCTACACCTCCTTTAATTTTTTCCCTTCTCTTTCCATATGTTTTCCAAGCCATAATTAGAGTTCATTCTCCAGAACATCATTTCTTCTTTCATCACTGGACCCATATCTCTGTAACGTCAAAATGCCTTAATTTTTATGAACTATATTTAATTTGACATAATACCACAAAGGGTTTGTTTGGTTCCCTTCTCTTTCCCTCTTATTTTCCAAATAAAGTAGAGTGGAAAATTTTTGTCAGCTCTTACAGACTTTGCTGTATGACCCTTCTCAGCTCTGCTTCCAAATGGTTTGTCATGATATTGTTGAAAATTCTTCCAGGCAATCTAATAGCGTATCTGGTGCAGTGCTAACATAGGGGGATACAAACCAATACTGTAGACTTTATTTACCTTAAAATAAGAAAATTGAATTTTCCAACAATTAAGCAAGTTAAAACTGGCATATTTTAGCTGACTTCTGCTATTCTTTTCATTCTGTTAAAGATATAGTAGAGAAGGGAAGTTTCCTTTTTCCCATAAGAGGCAAATTTTGGAAACCTTTAACACTTGATTAAGAAATCAGCTGTCTGTGACCTCTTCTAGTACTCTGCCAAAACATACTTACAGCAACCTCCCCCTTTTCTCCCACATGGAATCACATCAGAAACTGTTATTCGATACCATAAAACAATGTGAATCAATCTGTTATGTGTTCACTTGATTAAACGGAATGCATTTTATTGCTGCATTTGCATGCTTTTCTTTGAAATCTGGAGTCAAGCAACTGAATCTCTTTGAGGATTAAGCACATTTTAGTGGTGTCTCTGTATAAATTACTAGCAAATTAGCAGAATGTTATTGTCTCAGCTTTGACAGTGCTTGCTAGGGGGTGAATGTGCAAAGAATGTATTCTATCTTGGCTCTGGTTGTGTTGGTTGATGTTTGTAGTATCTAATACGATTGATTAAGAGTCTAGGTTTGGGGAAAATTAAGTGTCTTAGAGCCACAATGGGAAGTTACTGAGTAGCTTCAAGGAGCTGTCATCTTTGTTCAAAGAAAGGATTTGACTATTTGCTCTTGAAAAAGAGGTTCTGGGACTCTTTGTTAGTAAAGGGGAAAGTTTGCAGGTTTTGGTTTGTCTGTCCTGCCAGAGCCAGTAGTACCCATAAAATCAAGATACTTAATTATAATCAGACAAGATACAGCGTTGCCATTTAGGAGCCAGTGGTTGTTGACTCATCTCCAGCAGTGGCCAACATAAATGCTTCAATGTAAGAGTAAAAGCAGCTGCAATTGGTGCTGACACACCAATGGGGATGACATTTCTTCCTAAGCAAGGAATGCTGCTGGTTGGTCCATATCATGAAGCATGGAGGCCTTAAATAGCTATTCCAGTCAGTGTATCAGGGAATAATAACCTCAAGAGAAATCTTGGGAAGTTCTGCTTATCTTTGGTGGTGTTCGCTTAGTCTTTCCCCTTGTGTACTTATTTCACTGAATCCCCTTGTTTTTATTTCTTGCTGCTTTTGAATGCTTGTGAACTGTGCTTCTTTGACAATCATGTAAGGAGATAGGAACAAAAATAAAAGCAGGTTAGGCTCATCCTAAAATATACAGTGTGTGTCACAATGTATGGTGACATCCCCAGTCACCTGGTTGGATGTGCCTACGCTGAATACGTGCAGCAGGAACAAGGGAGACATGACAAGTGAGTTGATCATGAGTTGCCACTGTGTTTAGTGTTCTGGATATATAGAGTTGGACCTCATCAGGAAGAAAACTAAGGTCCCATGTACTGTGAGGCTGGTGCTCTAACAGCACCTAAAAGCCAAAGCGAGGTTGTGTGGACGTGTGTTTGCTTGAATAAAAGACATGCAAGAGTGACCTCTGAGAGCTTTGGTGTTATACACAGCCCATTCCTGTCCTTGCCTCCTTCCATATTTAAAATGGCAACGTACTAGAAAGTCACTCTTTTTAGGGGTAAGATGCTCTGTTTTCCAGCTGTTTGTAGGCAGTGGTAAAGTCGTTATCTGGCTTGCCGTTGTTGCCTCTAAAGGAGGGGTTGGTGTCTGTAGGGAAGTGGCACTGCTGGGAAGAGAGGAGCCCCTCCCTGACCCTGCCATTTATGTAGAGGCAGGAGAAGTGAGAAGATTGGCACTCCAGGTCTCCCCCCAGCTTTTGCTTCCTACCCATCCGCTTCCTACTGCAAAAACAGCCCAGCCTGGTCTTGGCCTCTTTTCTTCTTGCAGTGACAAAGCTCAGCTTTGCCTGTGTGCCTGAGAAGCTTTAAGGTGGCTCTGGATAAATGGCTTCTGCCTTTCATCTTGCAGACTGCAAGCATTAATGAGTAGGCAATGACATCATGGACATTGGACTGTGTTTGGTGATGAATTAAGGGTTTGCTTTGGTCTCCCTTACTCTAAGTGTACTAATTGGGTGAAGGACTGCAGTGGAAACGTCTTTAACCAGAGCTGAGATTTCTGGGTGGAGCCAGGATATTTTGGACATATTTGCTGATTTTGGGGATTTGTTTTGTTCGGGTGGAACATGATATTTTTTAAATAGGTTTTAATCATTTTTCAATTTGAAAAGACAACTCCTTTTGAAATTTCTTTGGCTATGACTGAAACCAGTTGTGTTCAATTAATTCAGGAAAAACAATCACTTGAAGACAAGATAAAATGTTTTGTTTTACAACAGGGGATTTTGATTTTGCTTTCAAACGTCACTCAAGACTTAAAAAAGAAACACCTCTCCTACAAAAAAAAAAACAAACCAAAACAAAGAACCAACCAAAACCCAAACCAACAAAACCAAGAACAAAGACAAAAAAAACCCCAAACCCTGACTTCAGATTGACCTACGATGATTTTTTTTGAGTCTTATTTTTCTGCTTAGCCAATAAATAAAAAGTGATTGGTTTTTCACAAACTGTTTTTCACTCTTGATTTGTATCAGAGAGCTAAGGTACTCTGAAATTATGGCTTCTGAATGAAAAACTAAACTTTTCTGCAGCTGCCAGTAAGGCACTGTAGACACTGAGCTTAGCCTTGCTCTCGTCCCCAGCATTTCCCCCTGGTTGGCTGCATGCAGGGCTCAGAGCAGTGTGGTGACTCTTCAGGCTCACAGCGAGGGTACTTGGGGCTCCCCTTCACCATGCAAGGAACCGTGACAGGACCCACTGTGCTTTGAGGTGAGTTGCTCAAATCTTTATATATGATGGGAGCAATAAAGAGACCAGAAGAGGTTTATACTCTAAAGCCAAGTTTTACACAAATGGGAACAAAGCCCATAAACTGTTTTAAATAGAGAAACTAAAATAATGATGTGAGACAACAGCCAAAAAAAAAAAAATTCCCTTTCTCAAGAGACTTTCATGCCAGTATGGCGTGCAAAGCCTCTGCCAGACTTTGGCATTTTCCTTTTTTGGTTTGCTGTGTTTTGAAACTAGATTACTTGAATCGTCAGGCAATAGCAGATAACTGCATCCCTGGACATCCAATGGAAAACAGTGAAAAGCTTTCAAGACAAAACCAAGTAAAGTACAAGAATGCTGGGAACATTCAGTGGGGCTGGAACTCCAGAGCTCCACGTGGGGTTTTTTTGTATGAAAAAAACACATGCAAGTGGCTTTCAAACCATCTAAGTATTCATAACATGCTCAGACACAGACATTGGGTCATTTTCTCAATAGTGCTATCAAAATGAATGAAAACTCTGGGACAGTAAGTTCCTCACCTGCTATAAATTAGCTTCAGTGATGCCAATTTAGATTCTAGGGTTGGAATTCATCTGACACAATGCCTTTATTTTCAGTGCAAACTTTGTGATCTGAGCAAGCTGTGCTAACCCTTATTTGGAGAGATTCATCTCAGCCTATAGTAGCAGTCTGAGATAAGCCAGGGGAATTATGTCTACTTCCCTCCACTGAGTACAAAGGGAGAAGGGGTTGACAATCTCATATGTAGCTATTTATACTGTAGACAATGAATGTTAGGTGAGGTGAATTTGACCCTGATTGTTGCTTTCCATAAAAATTGAGAAGAAATTCTCATTGGCTTAGGCATTTTTAAGAGCTCCATAAAGATAACGTAGATGCAGGGACATCAGCTTTATGGTCAGATATTCTGACCTTTTGCCATACTGTGAACAGCCTCTTAATCCACAAGAGCATATGAAAGTCAAATGAATGTAGCTGCCCAACTTGAGATGCTTTAAGGGGTCTTGATTTAGAAAGCAAGACTCCCAACCTGTCAAAACTTGATCCCTACGCTGTGCATCAAGGTGGGAACCAAGCCTGAAACATGAGGCACTCCAGAGCTTGTGAAGAGAAAGAAGCTGAATACAGAGCTCTGCACATAATGCAGGCTGAGCAATGCCTATTTTGGAGAAAGTCACAGGGATTTCTGTACTAGACAGCTCCATGATGCAGAGGCTTAAATGGCTGCCTGTGTAGCCAGTCACAGAAGTGTTGACATCAAGAGGTCTTTGCTGGTGAACATGTGGATGTCCAGAAAAATTAGGCATCTATCTGTGAGTAGGAGTTTTAAGAACCTGCATCTTGAATTTTTGCATTCAAAATAACAGCTATTTCCTTTGCCAGTTCAGCCCTAAGGACTTGCACCTTTCCAGAAATGTGTAAAAACATCTGCAAGTGCAGGAGAACTGGGCTCCAGAGAACTTGTGCATCCAACAGTATGTATCTGTAGTGTCTGCCTTTCAAGCCTCAGTGGTGTTGCCTTTGAAGTCAATGAAAATTTTGCTATTGACCTCAGCTGGAATGAGATCAACAGGAACAAGCCCTTAGGTAAATATGCCCAGACACATTAATCAAAGGTGTGTTTGTTTCCTTAATGACTTTTTTGGACCCGGCAGAAGGGATGATTTCAGTTTGTTTCAATAGAGTGAGGGCAACTTTAAGAGTGCAGTTATAAAAGCCAGACTTTAAAGGTGTTTTGCCTTTGTCTAAGTAACTGGTATGTGTGTCTTGAATCGTTTGGTTTGAATGCAAAGGTCACCCCAGAGACATGTGTAAATGTCTCCTGGATTTCTCTTTTTCGACTTTTTTTTGGTCTCTGTTTCTGCAGTGCTCCAACTACCTTTCACGGCACTGTTGATGCAGACAAACTGAACCATTTTTATTTTGGCTGGAAGTATAAAACAGTCTTAGCTAATTTTCTGACAGATTTTCTTCCATATCTTTGCCAACCTAATCTAAAATCTCTTTGGTTTTTATATGCTACCGATCTACTGTGTGCATCACAGCATTAAGTCACGCCAAATGAGTGAACCAGCGATCAAAAATTTATTCTAATATCTCATTGAGATGCAATTAGACATTTTCACTTTTGAAAACTACCCTACATTTTAATGACAAAAAGAGCACTTGAGATGTTTTAATAATATGCATTTTTTTTTAGGGAGAGGGAATTTATACTTGACCATGACACAGCATCCATTGTAAGCACATACTATGTGATATGGATTTTGTAACAACAGAAGCACAGACCTATACACAGATGCGTGCGTACACACACTAGTACTGCAGACTTTTTATCCTTTTTACCTACCCTGGTGTCTAGGGAAATGTAATGACCTTGAAGGAGGAAGAAACAAAAATGAAACCATGCTGAAAAACTTTTATCTTTTTATTATTGATGCCTTTACATTAATACTGCTGTTTTGTGCTGAGAAAACCAATCTGTTACACGTAAGGTAACTATAATATACAACATAGAAATGCAGTCTAAGTTAATTACAACAAGGAGCTACAAAAAATTTTCGTAGGAAAGAAGTCATCTAACATTGCAACTGTGCTTGCAACAAATCACTCCCTTACCGCAGGACTATGCACATTGTGAACCATGGTTATTTACATGTCCCTTACAACCGTTAACAACAGAAGGGCTAAAATCAGTCTAAAAAGTTCCAGAACATCACTATATACTGTACAATCCTCAAAAATAATTTATTACACTGTTTCTAAAAAAAGGTACTAGTTTTGTTTTGATTTCTTTTGTTTTCTGGTGTTTTCCGGAGTGCACAACGTGTGCAAAATTTTGCCTAACAGTCTAAAAACTCAAGAACTGAACTGCAAGTCACAATCACAGAGATGAAGTGGTGGAGTCCAGAACTTCCCTTCCATTGCAGACGGTCGGTACGTACATGCTAGCAGATGCTGAAAGAGAGGGGAAAATCAGCTGACTTTAAGGGCAGCAAAAAATTACAACACACAGGATTAGAACTTATGTTGATCTGGACCATCTCACCCAATTTAACCAAGATGCTCAGTGAAAAGTCACTGTATGTCACTGTGTCAGCAGTGGAGCTGATGGAGGTACTGCTTGCACCCCTACAAAGCAATTCAGATCTGAGGCTGAAGCAGCCCCTGGAAGAACCCAGTTTCCCTTTGCTGGCCTTTGAGAGCACTTAAGGTGACTAAGCTTCTCCGAGAAGTGTCTGAATAAAATACATGATTTTTTTTTTATGATTCTGGGCCACTGGGTCTCACTTTATAGCACATTGCATGGTAGTGTGAATTAATATAACTAGAGTGGTGCTAAGATATCCCTATAGAATAAAAAGTGAACCTTTGGATTTTTCAAGTTTTATTGGCAAGAAATGCTAAGAGCTGATCCTTTGAGCTGTCACATAATTGGAATGGCTATTCCTGAAATAAAATATATGCATTTTTAAATCCAGGACAGAATCTACCTCTGCATATTAGGACTGTGTGCTGATCTACTTTTTAATTAAAAAAATAAGAAACTCTCTGTACATGTTGGATGGAGTGAAGAAATTTTCGAATAACTTGAATAATTTGAAAGCAAGATTATTTCTCACCTAACCCCAGAATATTTGGCCATAATACCCTTCATTTCTAGGAGCTCTGGATCAGGATTCAATACACATCCAGAGCTGAGGGCCTGATTCTGATACCCTTGTCTACATTGCATAATATTTTATACAACAGGTTTTCATTGCTTCAGTGATGTAAGATGACAATTGAATCTGAGTATCAGAATCTGTTTCTAAATGTATTTGTATTTTGACTGTAGGATACATTACCATTCTGCTAAAGCCTTGTGGATTTTAGTTTAAAAGCAAGCTGGTTTGTCCATCTTTGTTGCAATTATCCATTGGGCATCAGGAATGTGTTTTCGGATACTCTGTGACATCTCTGCTCACGGCACTGTAAAGCCGTTTTTTGAAAGATACATTAGGTTAATGATAACAGTGACCCAGAGGAATGTGATGCCTTCATCAAAGAAAACACACAGCAAGCAATGACTTAGTAAACTCAATCATCCAGTGTAAAAAGCAATTTATGCAGCTGACAAGGGCATGCTCAGTCTTCCAAAACTGGTGCTGGCTACGCTCTCAGTTGCAGACTGATTTTCTAAAGATGCTCAGCTTCATTTTCAGAACAGATCATTCTTTATTCAAATCAGCTACTATTTCTAGTTCTTTCATTGACTGAATAAATATAAGTGGAAAATAGAACTCCCTTAACAAGAGAAATTTAGAGGCACCTATTGGACTAACCTACTACTTAGAGGGCAGGACATATTCCTGGTAAACAGGTGAGCCAAGAATGAGCCCCTGCTCTGAATTACATGATGGAGTTTGGTCTCTCACAATCTGGATATGTGTTGAAAACAGTCATTTGTAGGTAAAAGGGTAGAGGGTATCATGTCTATGATTTTGTGAAAATTAGCTATCAGGATTTGTATTCAGGTTTTAACAAGGTATAATATGGCAGCACATTGACCTGAAATTTTTATTATTGTTATTTTTATTTCCACTTGTTGGCAAATAGAAAAATCAGTACTGCTTAGAAGACCTGATTCAAATCCCTGTTCTACTGCAGTATGACTACAGGCAAAAGCATTTTGTTTCTGTGAACATCAGTCACCCACCCAGAACTGTTTAGCTTCAGGGTTTTTTTGAAGTCAAACACATTGACGAGCATGAATAGCTCAAATACTATGGTAACTGGGTCAGGAGGATGTCAAAGTTGGACAGAGAAATATGGTGGTAGGAGAGAAACAAGTGGCCTTGCCTTTTTTGTTCCCAGGCTTCCTCCACAGCACGTACCTCTCTTGTAGTGCTGGGAGGCACTTATTAACTCTGCTGGGTAGGGTAAAGTGTTCACACTGAGTATAAGCTCTCTCCAAGACTGAACAAAAGATCTTGCTTTTTCTTATAGACCTCAGCAATGTTAATTACTGGCCCTGTAGGGTTCTGAATTTCACGTCGTGTCTGATAGCAGCAGCCAAGGGGTTTCCTGAAATATGGCTGGACTTGCTAGAGACATTTCACCTCCATTTTGCCTTGTGTTGAGGCCAAGGAAAAAAGTGTGACATGACCAGAAGTCTTGATTTAGCTGCAATTCATGCTTTTGATCTCCTCTTTCTTGGCAGTCCCTCATTTTGCTTTGATAGTCCAAGTTAAAGTACCAGAGGTAAAATGCAAGAGTCCAGCACTGCTGTGGGCACCTTGCAGCATGCCTACATGGTCAGGAACAGACAGATTTGAACTTGCTTTCTGTCTGCCACTTCCTCTACTCATGCTCACAGCTGGACAACTGTGAGTTAATCATGTATAAAAGCATATATCAGGGCTAGTTTGGAGCAAGGGCTGGGAAAATAAATTCTGAGACAGAAAATCTACCAGCCTGGCCATAAACAGTAGCATCAATTCTTTTTCTTACCCCTGTGGAGGACACCTGGAGGAGCTCAAGTCTATGTGCTGCTCTCCATGTGGACATAACTTGGATAAATGACACCTTCTGGGTGTAAAAGCTCAGCCTGAATCATGTAGATGCTTAAATCAGTCCTGAGCTCTCTGGGAAGTTTTATGAGTGCTGACCTCCTACCTTGTGAGAATACCTTTGCCAAGCCCATAAAAGAGGCCACAGGAAAACTGGGGAACATCCCGATGGGGGAAACACTGCAGGGGAAGCAGAACTTATGCAACACTGTCAAACCTGAATTTTCAGATTCAAATAAATGTGCATGGATATATACGTTTCAAAACATGTCATATACCTAGGTACACATATATCCTTCTCTTCAGCTTAAATCTTCTTTTGTAGTCCAGACTTCAGCTGTCAAAATGATCAAAGCTCAGTACCTCTAAAACAAGTTTCCTCGCTTAGCAGTCAGGTATTCACCTCTACTTGCTTTCTGCAGAGCATGTAGCAAAGAGGAGGAGCTGTATTCAGATGACTACATGAGGTGCTCAGTTTAGCTCTCATGACCACTACCACACTGCAGCTTATACAGTTGACCATTGCTCCACTGCTCAGTTTAAGGATGCTCAGTTTAGGGATGCAACTGTGATACACATTTAGAGCTCACACTTAACACTACCCAAGAGCATCATGAGTGTCACTTACTTTTTCTCATAGTGTTTGACCAGTTTTCACGGTTCAAGGAACTGTGTTAAAAACTGTCTGTGAGTCACTTCAGCTGTTCATGACCCACTATGCTCATGGCATTAATGACTGATGGAGTGAAGAGGTGGTGGCAGCCCTGAGATGCAATGGAGATGGGAATCTGTGGAGGTAGGAAACAGACTGCCCATTCGAGCAACTTGTGTACTCCTGTCCTCTGAAACTCTGATAATGAACAAGAACTGGCTTTTCAGATGTTGCTGTTACCAGAATGCCCTGGAGCTAATTTTGATCAGTCTCATATTATGCAGTTTCTGAGTGATGAAAACACCATCAAGACCAAAATAAAAACAAGCTGACAGCCCCGGGACTGATGAGAGGAATATTTTAGACGTGGATTAGAATCAATTTGGATGACAACATTTTTGAAGGTGTATAAATGACAAAACAGTTTTAAAAAAAGGAAAATCTATTTAAAATCATTTTCAAATAAATGGAAAGGAGTAAGGGAAAATTTTCCTTCTTAAAAATATTGGCACTGTGGTAGATAGTGAATTTTTAGTGTTATTTTCCCAAATAATTGTCTGAGATGGAAACTATTTTTCCATTGTATATGATGGACCTGTTAGTCATGCTTCCAGCACCATGCCTTGCCATGGTCCAAAAAGACCAACAAAGATCAGCAGCCCTTATTCAGCTAGGTGTAAGCAGGAAAAGTAAATGACTGTGGCCAACTTTCTAAACAATGAGGTAGCAAGAGTTTGCAAGTCTGGATTTTTATGCTTTCCTTAATGTTTTAAAGCTATTCACAAACCTGAAAAAGTAGGCTTTTGCTGTAAAGATGTGCAGTGAAGATGGCTTTCAGTTGCATGCATGCTTGCGTACACACATGTATTATCCAGCAGTTATAATAAAAATATGAAATTCCAAAATGTAATCCTGTACAAAAGTACCCATGAATCAAAATGGTTTCTGACTAACCTTATTCTGTAGTATGAGAGAATTAAAAAACTTGGAAAGACCACTTATAAAAAATTAATAAGGGATGAAAATAATCTCATGGGATTTACCATTTCATCAAGGGACAAACCTTGTAAAGGTTATTGGGAATCCATTGGTCTTGCAAATCCAGCCCTTTTGGCAGTGCTTGGCACTTAAGGCCATCTCATCTCTCTTGGTTTGAGTTTTCCAAAACAGCAAGGAGATTTTGGTTTCTGGTGTCAGAGCAAGATGCAGTCCTGACTCTGATGAGATGAGGGGCAAGTAGACCCACATGGCTGCTCTCTTGTTAAGGGACCATGAGCATTCCCGCACAGTACGGTTTGGGATGGGAGAGCCAGAGATGGCTGGGACCCCTTTACCTCCTAATCCCTGCCAATGTGATACACAGCAGGGTCCCAGGTTCCTTCCACATTCTGTCTGAAACCTGAAGTGCCAAAGATTTCTAGCCAATTTTGAAATTTAGGTCATATACTCAAAAACCTGAGGCTAGGTTAGTGTGAACTTGCTGGCAAGCTTTGCTCCGTGTCCCCCCTTTCCTCTGTTTCTTATTCTTTGCCTCTCTCTAGTTGTAGTGTGCTTTTTCAATTAGCTTTCCAGGTTCAACATGCTGTCTGTAGAGCTCCGTGAACAAGGTGCTGTGTGCTCCTATCCTTGACTAGTTAAGCTTGACAAGGAAAAAAAAAAACCTAAACATACACGTGACCTATTTTTTTTTTTTAATCCAAAAAAATCTCTGAGCAACTCACTCAGAAGAAGAGCAACAGCCTCAAATCAAAATCACAGATGTGAATCTGCTTGGGATGATGAGACTGAAGATGAGGGAAAAGAGGGAGGCAGAACAGATGAGCTGACCTTGCAATAGGGCACTGATTGCTTCCTCTGGCTGTGGCACTTACGAAGGGTATTGCTCAACACTCAGCATACAGATACAGTTTATGGCATCCCTTGTATGCATTTGCTGCAGACTTGGAGCCCTTCCTTATAATGCAGGTGATAAGAGCCATTGAGAGCTTGCTGCATTGTGGCCCAGGTCCTGTCAGCGTGTCATTTTGACAGGAATACTCCAGGGCAATCTGTTCCTGTCGCTGCTGCGAGAGTGACAGCAAGCAATGGGCTCTACTTGTTTTGTGCAGCTGGATAGAGTCAGAGCCTGCCGAAAGCTTTCTGCTGACTTCAGTGAGCTTCAGAGCAGGCTCCGAGCTCATTCCCATGAGAGGGGGATGAATTTTTCTCTTGAGACACAAATGAAGTGATGGTTCAACAGGATACACAGCCCAGCCTATAAAGGTCTTTTTGTTGCTGGTAAAAAAAAATCTTGTCTTTACCCAAATTCACCATAAACCCACATCCTTATAGAAAGGTGGCAGTTTTGTTACTTACACTGGGAGTAAGTGGTCCCGGTCCCACTGACACTGAACCTGTTGAGATGGAGTCTGTGAGTGACCACGTTCTTCTGGGGCTGGAAGAGGATGATGTGTACCTTGGGTGCGAACAAGCAACCCAGCACAACAAAGCCGCTCAGACTCACAGAGATGCACATGGTGGTGGTTTGTACCTAGGAGAGAGTGGGCGCAAAGCACTGTGTTTCAGTATGGAAAGCTCTGAAATGCAGAATATCAGAAGCGTTATCATACAATAGTAGGAACCAGAGTCCTGGCGGTTTGCACTGGTACAGGCTGGCTTGAACATCTGTCACATCTTCCACAATCCTAGGATCATAGGAGTGAGGTGCATGGTGCTGATGGTGCCCTGTGTCTCTGCATATCAGGGGGAGCTTGACTGCGTTCTCCCTCAGTTTAGTGAAGGAAGGGTAGTTCTGCTCTCTTTCTCTCATCCTCCATGCCCTTGATTCCTAAATCGATCAGGAAGTTCTCTCTAACACCTGTCATGCAACAACTGGCAAAGCTGGCTGCAATGGAAACTGGCTTGCACATACCGTGCTTTATGTGGGGTTGCGTTAGATGCTTCATGCAAAGCATCTACTTAAAAACCTGTTTAGCTTCCAGCCTCAATCCTAATCACAGAACTTGAAGAATCCCTTGCAGGAACATAAGTGTAATTTGGAGTAAACATAAGAGCTGGTGACATTTGTCAGACTGGGCCTGAAAGGAGCCCTGACTTTGAGACCTAAGTTTTTTGGGCTCGGAAATGAATTGTTTGTAAGGCTGCAGGATTTTAGAGTAGTTGCTTTAGGGCATTTGTTAGTGTAACTTTGCTGGCACTGTTTATCTTCCTTTTTGTTCAACGGTATAACTAAGTGCAGGTTTACTGCCTCATTTTCAGTTTATATTCTTTTCTTCCAAGCAGATTCCTTAATTAAGATGTTGAATTAAACTGCTTTAAACTCTGCTGCTTAATTTGAATGATTATACATCCATGGCTCATTTTTCCTTAGTTACACTCCTGCAGTCCTTGGAGATTAGCTTTCTTCCATGGGAATGCTTCTTATATCTCCTTGTCAGAAATAATTGGTGCAAAATGAAAAATAGAGTAGAGAATGGACTTTGTTGCTTTATATATATACAGAGCACTAAATGCTTTGTCAGCAGTGAGTATAATTAATGTTATCATGTAATAATCACTCTTTACCCAAGGTAGATGTGGCAAGCACCATGAAAAGGTGCTCAGCTCTCACAGAGTGAGGGAATATGGAAGACCCTACAGGGGCAACATGAGAAAGGGACGCCTTAGTGTTTCCAGCTGTACTTTCTCCTTCACTTCTCTGCATTTGGCCCACAGGGCTCTGCAGTCAGTTCTGGGTGGGTCTTGAACTTGTAAAACGGGACTGGGAATTTTCTTATAAAACAAGAATAAATGAAGGTAGTAGTTTCAAGGTAAGTTCTCTTCACTAACAAAGCCTTCCTCCTCCCCAGCCTGTTCTGCTAGGGTTTGTGCCTCCCAGAGCAGCTCAGCTGTGCTGACACAATTGTACACTCGATCAATTAAGGGGTTTGGGTTAAAAATAGCCCTGTCCCACGGAGTTCCTTTCAACCCAGGTCAGTTCAGTGGTTTGGTGTGTAAGCCAGCCTCACAGACACCAGTGTGCTTGCAGAACAGAGGCAAACCTGCTAGACCAGGCAGGAATGGCATCAGAGAAATCTATCTTATCCAGGAGATCTTTAAATTTTTGACAGTGCAGCTAACAGAGTCAGCCACCAAATGCAGCAGTTTGCAGAGCAGTTTCTGGCCTCTGCTTTGGGATCTTCTAGACCTTCTGGGAACATCTTCTGGGATTGTTGGAGGACTCTTAGGAACGCTTCAAGGAATGTCAGGGTGCCTTGCTGCTGCTAGGAGAGGATTGCTGCAGGAGGCTGTGACTTCTAGCAACCTCCATCAGCTCCTAAGGAGCTCTGTCAGCTGTCCTTGACCAGCTTGGAGCTTTTGTCTGAGCTGACTCTTGGTTAGGTAAGGTTGGGCACTCTTGTTGCAGGTGCTGGGAAGAGCACTCCATAGGTGCTGGGCAGCTAATAGGTTCAGCAGTGTGCAGAAATGTGCACAGAAGAGGGCTAGAAACTTTGCTGAAGGCTGTTTTTTTGTGCAGAGCACGGGGGATGCCACAGGGTTCAGTCCCCAGTGCCCTCAAGGGCAACTATCCCTGGCGTATCAGGATTGACTCACACTGAGCTCCTGAGGGAGGATGCAGCTCTGCAGCTTTGGGGCTGCAGGGATGCCTGAGGTCTCCAATGGGGTCTGGGGGAGTTGTTCTCCTTTTCTGCAGGAGATGTGGAGGCTTTCTGTTGCCAAGTTAGGGAGCTACAGGAGGAGGTCAGCAGACTTTGCAGCATCAGACATGATGAGAAAAAGGTGGACTGAATCTTCTCTGACACTCTGCAGGTACAAGAGCGTGGCCTGTACTAGAGAAGAACTAAGCAGCCTATGTGTGTTGAGTTGGGAAATGGAGACTCCCTTGATGATGAAGGCTGGAAGTCTGGGACTTGTGGCAGCAGGCAGATGGCTCCTGCTCTACTTACAGATCTGCAATTATAGCATAGGTCAGTACCTTGGTAGCAGGGCAAGGGGAGGGAGTTGCACTCTGTGTGAGAGTGCAGCGGGAGTGAAGGGAGCTCTGCCCAGCAATGGGTCTTGAGCCAGCTGATAAATTATGGGTCAGGATTAGTGGGCAGACCGAAGTGGACAACATTGTAGTAGGTGTCTGCTACAAAACACATAATCAGGAAGAAGTAGAAGTGGCATTTTTCAGACAACTGGAAGAAGTTTCACATTTGCAGGCCCTGGTCTTGGGACAGTTCAGCCACCCTGATACCCACTGGAAGGACAACACAGCAGGGCAGAGGCAATGCAGGAGGTTTTTGGAGCACACTGAGGTCAACTTCCTAAAACAAGTGACTGAGGAATTGATGAAGGAAGCCACTCCGCATGATCTCATACTAACAAACAAGCAAGAACTTGTCAGGAATGTGACAGACAGGGAAAGCTTTGGATGTGGTGGAATTCAGGATTCCAATAAGAGGAAGCAAGGCAAAAAGTAGGATCACCACCCTGTAGAGCAGGTTGACCTGTTCAGGCAACTTCTTGGAAGAATACCATGGGATACGGTCCTGGAGAGAAGAGGTGTCCAGGAGGCCTGGCTGTTTTTCAAGAATCACCTCATCCAAGCTTAAGAATGGCCCATCCCAATGGGCAGGAAATCAAGTAAATGTGGCAGGAGGCTTGCATGGATGAGCAATGACTGCCAATAGCCAGTATGGATTTACACAGGGGAAATTATGCTTAACCAACCTGATAGACTTCTACAGTGAAATGACTGGCTTGGTGGAAGATGAGAGAGTAGTTGATATTATTTATTTTCTCTTTAGTAAGGCTTTTACCACTGTCTCCTATAACATCGTAATTGACAAGCTGATGAAGTACAGGCTAGATAAGTGGACAGTGAGGTGGACTGAAAACTGGCTGAACTGCTGGGTTCAAAGGATTGAGATCAGTGGCACAAAGTCCAGCCAGCGGCCAGTCACTAGATGTTCCACGGGTTGATATTAGGACCAATGTAGCTTAACACCTTCATTAACAACCTGGATGCTGGGACTGAGTGAACCCTCAATAAGTTTCAAATGATACAGAACTGGGAGGAATCGTTGATACACTAGATAGCTGTGCTGCCATCCAGAGGTACCTCGACAAGCTGGAGAAATGGGGTGACAAGAACCTCATGAAGTTCAACAAAGGTAAAAGCAGAGTCCTGCACCTTGGGAGGAACAACCCCAGGCACCAGTACATGCTGGAGGCCACTCAGCTGGAAAGCAGCTTTGCAGAGAACATCCTGAAGGTCCTGGTGGGTCAAGAAGTAGATCATGAGCCAGAAATGTGCCCTTGCAGCAAAGAAGGTCAATGGCCTCCTGGGCTGCATTATGCAGAGCATTGCCAGCAGATCAAGGGCAGTGATCCTTCCCCGCTGCTCAGCCCTGGTGAGATACATGTGGGGTGCTGTGCCCAGCTCTGGGCTCACCAGTACAAGAGAGACAAGAACATACTGGAGGAAGTGCAGCAAAGGGCCATGGAGATGATTAAGGGACTGGAACAACTGTCGTATGAGGAGAGGCTGAGAGAGCCGAGACTGTTCAGCCTGGAGAAGAGAAGGCTCAGGAGGATCTTATCAGTGCGTATAAGTACCTCATGGGGGGAAAAAAGAAAAAGGAGCCAGACTCTTTCAAGTGGTGCCCAGTGACAGGACAAGAGGTCATGGGCACCAACCAAAATACAGGACCATAAACCCTCCTTGCAGCAGAGGCGGCCTTAACTAAATAGCAGGGTTATTTGGTGGGTGAATCTGTAAGACATACAGTAATATGCCACCCCACCATATCTAACATGTTGTCTGGCACCTGTCATATAGGATTCATACAGGGATATTTCTGTTTCAGTATTGGTAGGGATGTATACTATGCTGAAGTACTGTTTTTTGTTTCTTTTACTACAGTGAGGTCAACACCAAATCTCTGGATAAATTTCCAGGAGCTCTCCTTTTTTTTTTCAGAAGGGTGAGTCCTAAATGATGATTGTGCTTAATGATAAAATTTCAAGCCAGTCAACATTCATTTTTTTCATTGCTACTATTATGTTTCTAAGGCAGTTTATTGGTGATGCCACTGGTATTGGTCTACATTAGGACGGCACAGGTTGATTCGGAGTCAACATGCATGGAAATTAAATATGGGCTTTTCAAATGAACCCCAGAAGTGTAGACATCTAGGACAGGATTTTCAAAAACGCTCCTGACATGTCATGAAAGTGTCAAAAAAGGTGTTAAAAACATTTTCTGTCAATTCGGTAGGACTTGAGTTGGCTTATTTGGAACCTTGTATTTAAATTAAATGCCTATGGGTGGTTTTGAAAATCCCACTCAGGAGATAAGGCTGAAAAATGCTGCTTGAGCAATCAAGTCATGCTCCTCTTGGCCATTAGTGTCTGTGCTGCCCACTCATGTGACTGTCTGCATTGATATTACCCTCCTTCTGTGTCTATCTTCCTGATTACTTTGGGTGTCCAGAGCTGCTCCCCAGTGCCTTCCTTAAACTTTTCCTTCATTAGCTTCAATCCATTACTCGTCATTCTAACTTCTCCTGAGACTGAATAATGCCTTTCTCTCTTTTTCTTGCCTTGAAATTATTTATAGTCATACATACTACTGGTCATAATACTACCCTAAGTTAGTCTGCTACCTTTCTTCTGGGCAGAAAGTTGAATTAATTCACTGCAAACTGCTGTAAGGGTCAAATCCAGCAGTCACTTCTCACATCATAATAACTGTGAGATTTCCAGTGGAACAGATCTGAATCTTTTTCTGAGACAATTTCCTTCTGTCCAAAAATATGATTTTATTGAACTTGAAGCTTTGCAACGCTATGTGACAATTTAAACAATTTAATGTTTTTTAAGTTTGTTGGTGAAGGCTGACCAATATTTTCTGCTTGGTGAGGTATGTGTTTTATCCCCTACAAAGTGGAGAAAGAATAAAAAGTTCTATATTCAAGCATAACGTTTGTTGTTTGTTTTTTTTTTTAACAACCCTGTTTCATAGGAAATTTTGAAATTCTTTCCTTATCTTTTTTATTTGGAAGAAAATACCATGTTTGAATCACAGATTCTTTTGCAGAAGGAGACTAGTTAGTTCCATTTTTAATTTAAGGCCCACCTCCACCAATTAACTCATTATGACTCATTTTAGCTCATGTTCTTCTAGCTTTTTCCATTAGGAGTATGACTTCCCAGACTGATGTACCAGTATGAATACTTAATCCATACGCTATGCCTCTATCACAAACTGATAGTACTAATCCCTTCCACCTCTAACTGTACATGCTCAGTTTGAAATGAGATCATCTTTCCTAGAAATAAGCTAAAATTTGGTAATATGCTTAAGTGGACATTAACATTGAAACAGAGCTTATTTGCAAGGGATCCAGAGGACATAACAAGTGAAAGGAGCTTTTAGTGAATGACAACAGGGTCCTTTAAAGTGATGTATATGATTTATGGAAAGAGATATCCAAAGACTTACTCTGTAGTCACTGGATGTCACATAAAATATGGGGAGAAAGGCCAGCCAAATGATGCACGTTGTGTACATTGTGAAACCGATAAACTTGGCTTCGTTGAAGTTCTCTGGACATTTCCTTGTTTTGAAGGCATATACAGTGCATAAGACTACGAGGATTACATCATATGTTAAGGAGATTAACATACTGGAATCTTTGACATTGCATTTCAATATGACAGTCTCTCTCTTCTCAGGAAGAGTGTACCGCCTGGTGCCAGGGGCCTCCAAGATAAGCCACACGGACACCACCACAATCTGTACCAAAATGAGACTCAGGCAGATGAAGACCTGAGAGCTGGGGCTGATGAACTTAGGCCTTTGAGCACCGTTCTTTACACCATCAAATATTCTGGCTATGCAGTTTGTTTTTGTCAGAAGGGCAGAGTAGCAGACAGCAAAGGAGCTTCCTAGCCCCAAACGACGCAGGGTGCAGATAGCTGGAGAAGGCTTGGCTATGAAGAAGAAAGTCATGCTGTAAGACAGGAAGACCCCAAAGAGCAATATGTAGCACAGTTCACGGCCAGAGGCTTTGACCAGGGGGGTATTGTTGTGCTTGATGAACACTGCAATGACCATAAAAGTACAAACAAAGCCCAGGCATGCAATGGTAACAGGACCTATTGCCCAAGCATCTTCCCACTTGATGTAGTCTTCTGGCAGGTCATAACAGCCAGTCAAGTCAGCCGTGGGCCATTTTCCAGGCCCACAGTCTGCACAGGTAAATTCATCAGCCAGGTACTCATAGGTTTCACAGGGAATACAAATCCAACAGCAGACATCTCCTGGTTGCATATTCTTCATCTCGTTAGGAGCACAGGGGTCACTGCACTGGGAGATCGGGACAGAGCTCCTGGACCAGTGGATAGAGTCTACCTCAAGTGACAAGGTTTCTGCCCAGTGACCAACCTTCACATAGGAGTATCTGCCTCCAGTGTACTGGAAATTGAACACGTTGTATCGTCCTATTCCATCTCCATAGGCATCAAATTTGACCATACTGTCTGCAGCATTTGGAGGGTTGAATGGAGCTGTGAAAAAAAGGAAATCAAGAATGTTATTATCAATACAGCAGATGACTTTTTTCATCCTTTTGGCAAGCACAGACACCTGACAGCTTACAGAAACCAATTCAAATGCGAACAGATAAGTCAAGAGGTCTGTATCTGTCTCATTTTTGAAATGTTTTTGCCTTGTTTGAACTTGGAAGAAGAAAAGAACTTAGATACTAGAACTCTATTTCACTTTACTGCATGAGAAATATTTGTGAATGTGGAGAGTTACATTAGATTACCAATGTCCTTACTTTTTTTGCCCTGGATACAGATGAATTCTCCAATTATTTCCCCCAGTATGCACAACTGTTACCTTTCACATTTTCTCTTGAAAGAAAGAGGTCTGCTTCTAACTGAGACTTAGCATTATTTGGTGAAG